>NC_133127.1:146492829-146796806 GCF_048418815.1 Hemitrygon akajei | reverse complement strand
TAAAACTTCCTCATCAGCACTGGTTTGTTTTGTAACTTCAAAACCTAATCAAAAGAAACATCCAGGAGCTGGGATACCTGCCTATTTAGTTTTTCTTTCCATTCTTTTAGTGAGTCACTCCCATACGACATGTACCGTATGATGTCTGCCATTCATGTACTTCATACATGTAACCCACAATGAATTATGTAAACAAACAGAAGGCTTAATCAAACAATATACGGTTATTTGTATTTATGATATTAATCAAATATTACTGAAATATTAAATACAGTATACTACACTAAACACCTGCAATTTTTTCTTATTCTGGGTTTTGGTGTCCGTTGGGAAAGTAACAATTATCACCAATTAACTTGTGTAATACAGCTGTGCACTGCTGACTGGTGTGGGGGGTAACTTGTCCTACAGTAACTTGGGAAAAGCCTGAATGAAAACATTCAGAATCATTTCTTCAGAGCCTGCCTAAAGCCATTCATTTACTCTTTACATCCAGACTAAGTCATAACAGAAAAGTCTTCCTGAGACATGAAGAAAATATGGAAATCATGCTTTTACTTGGAAGCAAAAACGAAATAACATAGACATTAGTTCTAATATGTTGCAATATTTTTCCTCTTTAAAGTTCACCTTGTGGGATGTATAATGATTTCAAGTAGTCCTGTCATTTATTTTATCCACCATGCTGAAAGTTCCTTTTGTTATTGTGTCACCAGAAACCAGAAACCTCGACCTAACAAGTCTGGATTGCTTGAGGAATGTGTGTGTGTTCTGGTGACACAATACTCTGCAACTGTATTAGAACGTGGTGGGATGTGGGTTTGTGTCTGCAAATCCCACATGTTGAGTTCCCTCTCAGCTGTAGCAACATGGAGAGGTATTGAATGGAGGCCAGGTTATTCTCCACAGGAATGTGAGAGAAATGGAGGAAAAACAATTCCCAATTAACAGCAATTTACTCCTCTGTACCATTGGGTTTTCAGAAATAATATTAGAGGAAATAAAAAAAAATCATGGCTTCTTTCCAGCTAAAGATGTAAACTTATTTACAAGTAATTGCAGAAGTCATGTTTTAATACAATAGAACATGTCTCATTTTGATAAAATGCAGTTGTCTGTGTATCATGTTTCAGTTTCTTGTTTGCAAATAAATTTGAGAAACTTCAGACTGGAAACTTAGATAAAATGCTTTATCCTACCAAAGAACAATCTTTTCTTGTAAGATTCCACATACTAAAAGATCTCTCAGTGTATCATTAAGCCCATCACCGATCTTTTTTTTTATTGTGTTTTCAAATAGTTACAGAATAACAGTGTGTGAAAAAGAAAATATGTGTTACCCATCCCCCCTCCCCTTCAGCTGTGAGTCTTTCGGGGTCATTTACTCTGTCAGTGAGAGGCAATGTAGAATGGGGAACTTGTTTGTTGAGCACCTTTACTCCATCCATCTCAAAAGGTGAGATTTCTGGGTGGAAAACTATTTCATTTTGACTTCCCATTACCATTCTGACATGTATGTCCACAAGCACAATAAAGTTGGAAAAGCGACATCTCAATCCCTCTGAGTAGCATCCAAGTGACAGCATGAGCATCAATTTCTCTAACTTGTGGTAATTTCTCCCCTTCCCCCTTTTATTTCTCATTCTGGCTCCTCTCTTACACCTTCTCTTCTCCCTCCTCCTACCTTTCTTTGATGGACCACTGTTCTCTTCTGTCAGATACCTTCTTCTTTAGCCCTTTGCCTCCTCCACCTATCACATCCCAGCTTCTTACTTCATTACTTTCTCCCATCCACCCACATTCCCCCTCACCTTGCTTCACCTATTACCTTCTGGCAAGTACTCTTTCTCCTCCCTCTCCATCTTCTTATTCTGTCTTCTTTCCCCATTTCATTCCTTATGAAAGGCCTCTGCCCAAAATGCTGATGGTTTATTCATCTCCATCGATGCTGCCTGACTTTTTGAGTTCCTCCATCATTTTGTATGTATTGCTCAATATTTCCAGCATCTGCAGAATCTCTTGTGTTTAAGAATCCTCCTGTGGTGCATTAGTATAAACTGGCGAGAGTCAACAAGGACATGCCAAGTTTCCTTAGCCTCCTGAAGAAGTAGAGGTGTTGATGTGCTTTCTTGGCTGTGATATCAATGTGGTTGAACCAGGACAGACTATTGGTGATGTTCACACCTACAAACTGAAGCTCTCAGACCTCTCAACCTCAACACTGTTGATGTAGATAGGAGCATGTGCACTGCCCCAAGTTTTGAAGTCAATGACCAGCTCTTTTGTTTTGTTGACGTTGAGGGAAAGTTTGTTGTCATGCTACCATATGAGCTCTCTGTCTTCTTCCTGCACTCCAGCTCAACATTATTTAAAATGCAGTCCACTGCAGTGGCATCACCTGAAACTTATAGATGTCACTAGAGCAGAATTTGGCAAAATAGGGAGCACAAGGAGTAGAGTAGGGGGATGAGGACACAACTTTATGAAGCACCAGTCTTGAGAATAACTGTGGCAGAAAAATGGCTGCCTGTCCTTATCAACTGTACAGGAAGTAAAGTATGGGGCTAAAGATCCAACCTTGTGTAGCACTAGTGTTGAGAATGTTTGTGATGGCGGTGTTGTTGATTATCCTTACTGATTACGGTCTGTTGGTCAAAAAGTCAAGGACTTAGTTGTGGAGGGAGGCATTAATTCCCATTTTTGCAAGAGATTTACAACATCTCTTGTCTTCCAAGATTGTGAGCCTTGTCATCTTTGTCTTTCTTTCTCATAGTAACACATTGGTCTTGAATTCTTATCCAGCTGCCCTATAAACCACTCTCAAATGTGGGAGAAGACCTACCCAATAAAACCTGATCACAACTTACATGCCCTAGCTCTTGTCTAATTCCATTGTAACTAGCCTTCCTCCAAATTCAACATATTCCCCTGAAGTTCAGTCTTATCCTCTTCCAATCTGATTACCTGGCCAGGCTCATTTCCCAATACAATATCTAGTATGGCATCTTTCCTGCTTGGACTATCTATATATTGTTTCAAGATAAACTCCTACCCCATCTAAGCCTCTGGCAATACAAATTCCTAGACGATATTAGGAAATTAAAGTCACCTATTGCAACAACCTTGTTGCTTTTATGTCTCCATGAATAGCTTAGTGTACTTAGACAGATAGAGTCAGAGTGATACCACATGGAAATAGACACCGCGTTCAAGCACCAACTTGCTTTAATGATGCACCAGTCCTATTTTATTCTCCCCAATTATCAATCAACCTCCCCAACTGTCCCCACTCATCTACAGTTCATCCTAGGGGGCAATGTACATTGGCCAATTATCCTCCCAACCTGTGTTTTTTTTTGGGATGTAGGAGGAAATTGGTGCTCTCAGAAGAGATCCATGTGAACACAGAGATAAAGTGCAAATCCCACACGCTCAAGACCTGAGGTTGTGCTCAAACCCAAATTATAAGAAACATGAGAAAATCTGCAGATGCTGGAAATCCAAAGCAACTCACGCACGCACGCGCACACGCACACGTGCACATGCACACGCACACACGCACACGCACACACACACACACATACACACACACACACCCCGGTGGATTCAGCAGGCCAGGCATCATCTATGGAAAAGAGTAAACATTGAATGTTTCAGGCCGAGACTGATGGAGGGTCTCGGCATGAAAAAATTGACTATTTACTCTTTTCCATAGATGCTGCCTGGCCTGCTAAATTCCTCCAGCATTGTGTGTGTTGCCGAAGTTATGAGAGATGTGAAGCAACAGTTCTACTAGTTGTGTCAATGTGCTGCCCCTACAGTATATCTTCAAGAAAGCAATGGTTGTGATTCTGATAAATTTGAGACATCTTATGGAGATGGATAAAACTGAGTTAAACTCCAGAATGAACTTCAGACTGAGTACAAACAGTTGAAGTGTTTTCATGAAAGAAACTGGAAGGAAATGAGGTCAGACATCAATAGGGTAAAGTGCATGCAACGTAATACAATTCTTACAAAAATTAACTAACACTAAACAAGAGGATGAATGCAATCTAATTTCTAAGAGTCCAGGCACCTGATACAGCAATTCTTCTACCTGAATTCTCAGACTCTTTTTTAAAAAAAACTAGCTTCGTGTAAGAGCACATAGCTCAAAAGAATTCCTATCACACTCACCATCTAAACTCTCAAATTACATTGTGTCCCACTCAATAGAATAGAAACTAAGCAGCCCATCACATTCATGTACAAGACCGAAGTCAGGAGTTTTCGATGGTCCTTTCAGCAATCTTTTCAGTATCTGTTTTATTTAATTTCTTACTTATTTTATGTTCCATAACTGCCTCACACTAAATGTGAACAATTAAGTATTACCCTATGATTATGAAAATATGAATATGGTATATATTTTAAACAGTTTTGCAATAGTAATACATGCAAAACTTTTTTGTTGTTTTTTTGCCAAAATCTGTTTCCTTAAATCTTGCTTCCCCCTGCTGGTTGATGAATGTGGAATTGTTCTGAAAATTCTCCCGAAGTAGCACAGACACACAAAAAGGCAATTGTAGCCAAAGCATTGCCGTTACCAAGGAGCCTTGAGGAATCCCATTAAAGCAAAACTGAAATGGTCAATAGTGCAGTCACACTTTAGGTCTTCAGTTTACGTTCTGTCACTCTATTTGTGACCTGTTCTGCAAACTATGTATACTATGAAGGACGTGCAAAATTAAAAGTCATCACCAAACAAATCGCATTCACAGTTGGGGATCTGATGACATTGTAGCGTCTCGAGATTTTTTTTTCAAAATATGATCCTCTCCTTAAAATTTTTTCTCAGCATGATTTGTGTGTTTGAAGCACAGTGCAGTCACTCTGTTGTAGCAATGACGTATAAAACAGTAAGCAATTTTTATTTTTTTGCAGTGTGCCAGTAGAGTCTTGAGTGCAAGTTGCCAGAATTAATTGAAATTGAGTCAAGTCTCTATCCTTGAGGGCAAAAAAAAACCTTCTCCTATTATATCATAATGATGTATTCACTTTTGTGTTTTGTCCTTAGGTTTAATTCAAATGGATTAGTTAAACTGTAGGACTGTATGTAACAGATTAGAATTGTCCTTTACCAGCCAGTTCTCACCACATTGTCAGTAAGCTTTTTGTTTGGCTAAAATGCTCTGTGTCTTTTAGCAAAGCCATTTAATCACTTGAAGTTAAAAAGTCCAGAGGAGTAATTTCCTTCATGGAATTTCCAGTTGCGATAATTTTTCAAACAAAAATTGCACTGCTCAGAATTTCAAGGACTTTCAGAATAAATCACACATGGCATCAAAGTGTTATAGTGAGTTATCATTCTAATTTGAAGATATTCTATTTTAGGCATTACATGGCTCTCAATGCCACTTTACAATGAAACATTTAACCAAGTAAATTAAAGTAGGAAAAATAGCTGTAGATGTTGGATATCCAGATAAAAAATGCTGTTGTGACCCAGGAGGGTGAGCAATCAGCCCCTGAAAGGAAATGGCAAAAAGTTGATAAGATTAGTTAATATAGCAGGGCTGAAGCCATCAGAAGGGCCAAGTCCTGATTCTAGCTTCAGGTCTGTGATGTTCGGAACTATAGCAAAGCCAAACTGAAATCTGGAGAACCCCATTGAAGAAATGACTCCTGGGAAAACTCTAGGCGGGAATTGGGAATGAACTCATCAAAATAGTAATGTCCTCCCTGGCATATCACTGTAAAGCTGCACTGATCTGATCAACACTGGGCAGTGGTTATGGGGCTAATTTTTCAGCTGTTCTGAGTTAGGGTAATTCTCTGCAAAAAAAAGGAGAGAGGGTGTAATTGTCCTTGGAGTGTCAGCACAAGTCAAGAGCAAATCAATTAGGATTCCTTTTTTTCCGATCATGAATCAATGGCTGAATAGATTGTGGGTGGATGTCAAGTAAGAAGGCTTGGCTAAAATTCCAACAAGTTTCAAAGGCTCATTGGCTGATGTCTATAAGGATGAGATAGAGGAAGGATGAGAAAGGGTTTGGGCCAGTTTCATTCTACTCGTCAGCATGTGGTTAAAATCACTTGAGTTACTCAGCCATCAGCAACCTTCAGTTTTAATCTGCTTAAGTGAGTAGACAGCAAGGAATCTGCCTAAAGCTGGTGGCAATTTATTTTTTACATGTTCATTTCTGATGACATTGTGGTAAAGCAACTGCAATTATGGCTTATAGGGCTAGCTAGCAAGACCCAGTAAATTTCATGCCAGATAAATCCAGCAGGAAAGTGAATCTTGGCAGAAGAAGTCAGGTGAGGTCAGACTTTAAACTTCATAAAATCTCCTACATGAGCAAGAGGTTAATCACCACAGCTTATTATTGGCCTTTTTGTAAAAATGAAAACTTGCTCTATGGTATATTTTTATGCTCTTAGTGCGAGAACCAAAGCAGAGATAGTATATATTAAATTGTTACTACCTAAGGAAGGTGGAAGGCTATGGAAATATTAGGTCAGTATTGTTATTTTCCATCAGATTGGCAATGGAAAATGAAATATGTAAAGTCATTTGCCAAAATGTCTCCAGATTATGAAGTTTCTCAAATTTTAATACCATCATTGAGCATTGTCTGTTATTTTCTTGATTTTAATAGGGTCAAATCAGAAGCAAGATAATGGTCATTGGCACAGCCCAATGTGGCAATCTAAGGGAATGTGCCTCTTAGGCCATGAAGTGTAGCCAATAAACTTTATACATTATATATTATAAATATATATAGTATTTGCATCTGCTACAATCTACTTCCACTTTATATAGCTGCAGCAACAATGCCATCTGGAATCTACATGAGACCAGGAACTACAGTGGGATCTGTGCCAAAGAGCATCTTAAGTGGTTCGTTCATTAACCGTGACATCACCATTTTCCATGTACAGTCACGATTTTTAAATTTGCCTTTGACGTTTCTCTTAGTTATTTTCATGTATGTTTGCTTGAGCATGTAGTCAAGAATCAAATAACATTTTCAGTAATCTATACCTCAAAATCTTTTTGGGGTGAATAGTTTAAAATATTTCACTTGCATGCACTTATACCATCTAAAATTGTAGGGAAAATTAGTTTTATATAAGAATTGCCAAATCACCATTTGCTGTGGATGTTATTTACAATGTATATGTGTACTTTGAAGCTTATTGTGTATCTCCCATGTTTATTTTGGCCATCTGGGAATGTATAATGCTGTTTTAAGAAATATAATCCTAACATCTATGTTTTGGGATTGATAATGTTCAAAATATCATTTTAATTAAAATCATTGTATGATTTACAGAATGTGTCCTTTGAAATATTCCATCAATATATATATCAAGACCTCAGGAAATAAATTGGCTATTCATGTAAGAAAAAAAGTCAAGAACATTTCTGTAAAGTTTAAGTACAGGCAAGTTTATTACATTTTAAAATGTGTAGTTCATATTTATGTTAAATAGCAGCATCCACAATTTGTTTTGAAGTTATACAGTAAATGACAAGGTTAAAAATATATTTATACAAATCAACCTGATACTTTTGTTAGTCAGTGGAACATCATTTGCATAATTTATGTAGGTATGGTTACTAGCACTAATTCCTCATGTTCTGTTCATTCCTCAGAACCACTGTATCAAAGCCTCGGAAGCAGTAATTTGAATCATTTGTCTCAATAATATGCTAAACTTCCATTTCCACAAATCAATTGGAGTCAACATTGTATTCCTACTGCTGGCAGCTAGCAGTGACAACAGTGGTGATATTAATTTATACCCTTCTAATTTTGGCATTTTTATTATAATAAACAATAATCTCACAATATGTGTTCCATGAATCATGAAATATATCTGACAAAATATTCCATACATTTGCTATTTCAAATATATCATGAGAAGAGGAAATGAAAGTGGTTCCATTAACAAGTTATGAAAATAAATCGTATTGGAGGCATAGAGAAAATAAAACTTTAACTTTAATCATTGCAATTTTAAATTCTCCTTTGAGAACAAAATCATCTGAAAGTTTAGAAACTACTTTGTCCCAGTGATTAGGACACAGTAAGAACCTCTATAATCACAATTGGCAAGAGTAAGTTATGTTCATAATATTGATAAAATGAAGCATTATTTGTCAGTGCCTTCCAGAAATATTTGGAAATTAACTATCGAATATACAATTTAACCTCCTTTTCAGCAGGTCTTCTACAAATAACTTGCATGGGCATATTGGTAAGACACAGTTACGTCAACTTCGAGGATTAATTCTCCATCTTGAGTTACGCATTAAATATATATGTTTGCATGCACAGCAGTTTCTGTGCAGAATCTTGTATGTGGATTGGCATTTAATGGCATTAGAGTTATGAGTGATGTAGTTAAATATGAATTATAATGTAAACCACACATTTTTAATGTTAATGGTACCATTCATAAGAATGAAAAATGCTGGAAATTCAGTTAGTCAGGAACTGAAGGAGAAAAGATAGGTTAGTAGAATAGATGTGGAATCAGAATTGGATCAATTCTTTTCCTATGTCAGCAGATATTTTTTCTATCATTTGCAATTTTATTCTTCTCTTGAGAACACTAACAATGCCTTTGTGTATTTGTATGAGCATATTTTATGACGTTTTCATTTTGTAAGAGAATTAACTTACTTTGATAAAGCAATTAAATGTTGTTCTATACTTATTTAATTGGGTTTAAGAATTTCAAACAATTTGTTGAATAGGCTTAAATGAATTGGGACTGTTACAACAAGAAAGTGGGGATCAGAAGTTAGTTATCCTAAATGAAACTGTGATAGTAATCACATACTTATCCATAAAATATGCTGGAAAATTTCCAATAAATTCCTGCATATCATAGAAATATTCATAATTATGGGCATAGTATTCATATTAACTTAAATTGCAGAAAGCTTGAAGATTTCAGATTATATGAACACTCTGAATGATTGATTTACATGTCTTTCTTCAAGCTGACAGGTTGTTCTATTGTCTTTAATTATTGCCTTAAGTGTAGAGTCTTTTGGTTGCCTTAAAATATTCAAAGATACCATATTTTGAAGGAAGCTTTCATTGTGCATGTTACATATGTTTGTCCCATTGAAAACTATGGATAATGTACACACATTTTGTAGAAGTTACATGATAATTGCTTATGGTGAAGTTTCTGATAATGATTATGGTGGTTCATTTCTCTTCCATGTTTATGCAGTTATCCAAAAATTATTTATCTTAATCTGCTTGAATGGATCTCAGTTAAAGAAGTAACTAATGACAGAAAAAAAATCAATTATGGGTAGATAGACCATTTAATAGTCTGTGTTAATGATGCATTTTGGACATAATTGTTTGTCATTTCCAGCACAGATATGATATTTTAATTCAGCATCCTTATTTCCTTTGCTGATTCTTTATAAAACTATATATAATGTAAAATTAGTGAAAAGATCAAAGCTACTGTTTGAATGCCAAATAATGACTCTTTGTGTCCTTTAAACACACATTGTGCGTCTCTGAATAACATTATATAATCTAATACTTTGGAATTCTTTGTTTTTTTGCACTAAAAGCATATCTTTTTCTGACAAAATTATTTCGAATTGAGGCTTATTCAGTAATGAAATGTACCACAAAGATGTCATGTGAACAAAAATGTGTTCTTATTTTGAAATTGGCTAAGGATAAAGAGTGCTCTTGGGGAAAATACAAGTGAAATAGGAACATGTTTGAAAGTACAGTATCTACTTCAAATAGGAGATTAATTTCACACGGTGGATTTGTTACTAGTATTGTACTGTTGAATTTCACACCTATGGTTATTCCTTTTGAATTTTTTTGATAAATTAAAGTAAACCCTCCCTCTTTGTAGAATGATGTGCAGGTGTGTATACACTTCATATAAAATTGTCAATTCTAAATTTATTTAATTATACAGAAGAGACATATTACACTAACTTTTTAACCAACATCCATTAAGTAAAATATAAAAATCTATCTTCTATTAAACTTCCTAACTGAAGTACTACTGAAAAAGTACAGCAAATGAAAAAACTAACCATTCTTTAAAAATTTATATTTTATATACTTTAAAAAATTATATTTTATGGTGGCACAGATAAAATACAAGCAACAAATACAACTTACTATTTGATGTCAGTGTAAAGATCTCTATTTTGGTTCATGTTCTGTAAGTTTTACAGCCACAAAGTAAATTAAAATCCTGATCTTATCTGATCTAGCAATATTAAATAACTATGTAAAGGTTTGGGGAACGTAAGAAATAGTTGAATTGCAGCAGATTAAATCAATCTGTTAAGAACTCTGTTCTCAGTCACTATTCCTCATTTCTACTCCAGTGATTCTGCAGTCAGATACAAGCACAATAAGGTCTGTCAGAGACCCTGCTCTATTCCCGGCCACCTCCAAAAGCATTTTCTCCACACTCTCCATTAGCTCTGCACGTAGCCAGTCAAGTTTATGCATGGTTTGTGCTGGACAATGTTTTGCAATCAGTTTCAGAACACGATGTCACTCAGTGCTGTCACACATGTGCAGCCTCAAAGGGTGAAAGAAAATGGGACAAGGCAGGGGTCAGTGACAAGTGGCCATGCACGGTTGGTGTACAGGGTGAAACGGGGTGGAACAAGGGCAAGAGGAACTATAGGATTTTGTTTTCCCATGCTCTGATACCCTCACCAGGAAGGGATTCTCTCTGCCATGTGCACTGCACAACACATATCAGGCTTTCAACAAGACCAAGGTTGGAGGGAAAAAAAAGGCCAAGCACAGCTCAGTTACAGACCTCAGGGCAACATGTGTTCATGGCATTCATACAAAGACAAAACAGACAGCTGGAGTAAGACTGCCAGGGAAATCTTATGCTCAAAACTAATTTGTTATCACTCCCATGGAAGCATTGTGTGTTAAATATCTAGAACATTTGGCTTTGTTTTTGCTTTATTAAATATCAAAAGTGTAACAGGTCCAAAATCAGCCTGCTTTGTTTTGTTCAGTCTGCTTAGAGCATTTCAGACAGTTTTTATTTGTAATCCTCTCCAAAGAGATGCTCATTACCGAAGGACAAGCAGGTACTTCCCAGCAAATCAGCATATTTCAAGTCACAAAAACAAACATGATACGATGTTCAAATTCTGGTTACTGTTCATTAAAGGGATCTCAGCACTAAAAATGTGATTTGTCCAAATTACAGACTCAGGCCACCTGAACCATTTTGGATCTCAAAGTGTTGGCAACTTCGCCCAGTCTTTTGCTTTGGATTTGTCATTTTATTGTTTTGTGATCTGTTGGTGGGGAGGGGGTGGTGTTCAGAGATGATTGTTTTAAACAGCTACCAGAGAAGGCAAAGAAATCTTACACAATCATTGGAATAGATGTAGGGAACATCAGGCTGAGGAGTAAGAATTTCACTGTGTTCACAAATTTATGCTAGAAATATTATTGTGGTAATTGCATCAAGTTACATGAAATCCAGTTTGATGCCAAATAATAATTTATCCCATTAGTACAGATGGTGTAAGGTTTGCTGCACTTAGGCTAAACATGGTAGTAATTTTAAACAATCAACCAAAATTTCATTTATTGATTTGATGGGCTATTTATGGGTATTTAGATTTTTTTTTCTTTGCTCAAGATCAGGTGGCATTGTTCCTCTGGGCTTCTGTTGCAATCATTTTGATCTACCAGGATCTACCATACGTTTGAAAGAATTTGCTGAGCTACCTGACTACCAATGCTATCAGGGAAATTACCTCTCCCTAGCATAGACAATGAGTGCATGAAGAACTTATTGAAGCTGATAGTTCAATATTGCAGTTGATAGGTCAATAAATTGTATGGCACAATTAAGATATCTGAATGCTTGGATAAGGGTAATGCTAATTAGTTCTTCAGAAGCATCCTATTCATAGCCTGGCATGCTTTAAGTGGCACAGTATGTATAAAAGCAAACACAGGTAATGTACTTGTCACTTAGTATGGTCTAATTGTCCATACTAAATGAGATGCCACCAAACATGGAGCCCAGGCCATATCTTTTATACTTCCCCATATACCAAATATGGGGAAATGAGACAGCATCACTGGAAACCAGATGACAGACATATGTTATCTGATGTCACTGTATCTGTACACCCTATTTAACACCGGCACTGCTAACACTAGTCAGTTGAAGACCCTTTTATTTTCTGTGCATGTAATAGTGAGGCAATGAATAGATTGGAAGGCAGGCTTTCTCATAGTAGGCTCAGACCGAATTATCTCCAGTTCAACAGGCATCATACAAGTTTAGCTACATTTTGATTTGGAAATCGTAAGCAAGACTCCAAGTCCTGATAAGGTTTACAGTGTTGAAGCCAATACACTTCACTGTGCCCTTCTCTTATAGCTTTGCTTTTGCATTGTTCCCTTCTTTCCAATGATCTCCATACCAATGCTAACCTAGTTCCTTTTAGTTAGTGCCCCTCCTAGTTCTTCTTCTCCTGCATCTCACTGGTTGACTTTTGTCTTGAATCTTAGGCATTAGACATTCTCTACACTTAGTGCTGACAGAAGATGCCAGCATCAAAGAAAGCATATCTGTTGAGTATTGAAGTATCGAAAATTCCAGTTTACCTCCTAGAACTCCAACGGGATGACACGAAATGCTCGTGATAAAGAGCAGGGTGGCGTAGTAGCATAGTGGTTAGTGTAATGCTTTGCGGTATCAGCAACACGGGTTTAGTTCGTGCTAGTGTCTCTATGCGATTTGCGCATCCTCTCTGTGACTGTGTGCATTTCCTCCTGGTGCGCTGGTGCTGGTTTCCTCCTGCACTCCAAACATGTACAGTTTAGCAGGTTAATTGGCCAGATGGGTGTATTTGGGTAGCGGGGGCTCATTTTTCCATAAGGGGCTGTTACCGTGCTGTATCTCTAAATTCTGGGCAGTTTTATGGAACGGGGATCTAAGAATGCCGGTTCACTTAAAGTGGTGTCATGTGTTCACAGGCTGGTGAAGAAGGCATTGGCAGGCAGGCCTTTATTAGTTAGCGTGCTGAGTCCAGGAGGTGGGAAGTTATATTGCAGTTATCTAAACCATTGTTGAGACTGTACTTGGAGCATTGTGCGCAGTTTTGGTCAAACAGTTAAAGGAAAGATGCTATAAAGCTAGGAAGACTAGAGAAAAGATTTACCAGGATGTTGACTGGACTGGGGGGCCCTGAGTTACAAGGAGATGTTTCATATACCTTTATCCCCTGAAACGTAGGAGACTGATGGGTGACCTGAGAGAGGTATATACACTACTGTGCAAAAGTTGTAGGCACTTATTTGTAGCTAGGGTGCCTTAGGCTTTCTCAGTGTGAAGCGGAGAACCAGTTTGTAAATCTGGCCCTCTCCCTGCCCCCTTTCCACTCTCAGTCCACATCTGAGACCCATATCAGAATCAGGTTTATCATCGCTCACGTATGTCATGAAATTTGTTTTTTTTTGTGGCAGCAGTACAATGCAATATATTAAATTACTACAGTACTGTGCTAAATTAGGCACCCAATCTATATATATGTGCCTAAGACTTTTGCACAGTCCTGTAATATCATGAGGCACATATTTAGGGTAAAAGCAGACAGCCTTTTTCTCAGGGAAGGGAAACTAGAAACAAGAGGGCACAGGTTTAAAATCAAAGGTTAGAGATTTAAAATGGTCATCACGGGCAGCTTCTTCACACAAAGGGAGGTGCATATTTGGAATGAACTGCCAGAAATAGTGGTTAATGTGGCCACATTGGCTATATTTAAAAGCCATCTGGATAAAGTACATTGATAGGAGAGGTTTACAGGGCTACGAGCCAAATACAGGCAGATGGGACTAGATTGCTGGGTAACAGAGTCGGCATAGATGAGTTGGACCAAAGGGCCTGTTTCCATGATCTATGACTCAAATTCCCTGCATCTTACTATTGTTCTACTCTGCCTCACTCTTTGACTCTTCTTCCTGGTCTCTTCCCGGCACTCAATCTACTCACTCTCCTAGTCACTTTGTCATACCACCCCTCTTCCCAATGGCTCACTTCTCTATTTTACTATTGGTCTTCCTTTACCAGTCTCTTTCTGCTACTATTTAACACCTTTTCAGTTTCCCAATCATTTTATGTCACTTTTACCTTTGTTATCCGTGTGCAACCTCTCATTAAATGTCAAAACATATCGTTCAATTCCACTTCCATTTTCCAGAAATGCTAACTTTAAAACATCAGTTTTGTGTCAGATTAAATTGCATAATTTTTGAAATACTTCCATATTTGCATATTTTCATGTAAGTTACAGGGAAACTATAATTAAACTAATTACAACTAAGAAAAATCTCAAGCCTTGCATTTCTGATGACTATATTTATTAGCTTTTACAAAAATAGCTTCATGTAAGTTTTTATTATTTTCAGCCTATGTTATGCTGGATCCCTCATGGTGCCAAATCATTTAATATTGGGCAAACTGCAACAATATCTTTGACAAAACATTGTTATTATTTATTTCCCCATGAATTTATAGGGAAGACAGCAAAATTAAAAGGAAGTTTATACCATTTAGACAATTGGAACACAAACCTCACAATCTTAAGCTATACTTAATTTAGATACAGTTTACTTTAATGCACTGAAAAACATTTTGAAATAGAAGTGTTTCAAAAATTATAATATTTAATCTTAGGAATTAGATTTCAGAAAGATAATGGCACCAAAAGTGACAGGTTGTCCTATAAAACCCACGTCAACGATCTCTCTTACTTTCATCTCTCTGTTGTCCATGTCCTTTTAGATTCTTCTACTCAAATGCTTATAAAACGCCTTTTAAAAATATATTACGCATTGCCTCCAATGCCACTGTTCTGATAATTAACAATGATTTAATAGTTAAATAAAAGAATCATTAATATGAATTGCAAAGTTGGCAGTGAATGAATAAACTTTATTTTATTATAAAATACTAGGTTGTACATGCAGTGTAGATGAGATAATTATGCTTAGCAATAACACTGAAACCACTGATTAGAACATTCTGGTGCTACGAATGACTGTGAATGAATCCTGTGTAATTATGTTTTCTTTTAAAATCTAGAGGCAGTGCTATACGTTCATAAAATTAATGAATGATTAGAGTGTAGTCAGAGGGGAGTTTAGTTATAGATTCACATGTAAGCCAAACCAACAGGCAAAAATAACATTGACATTTGCTGTTTTAAAATCCTGATGGTGCACACGAACAGTGTTACTGAAAGGCTTCAAGAGTGGATAGGACCAATGCTGAAAATGTAATCAATAAATCAGGTTGGGGCAAAGCAATTATCACTTCACTTATTGCTCATTCTCTCATGAAACTTAGTTCTAAAGAAGTAATTTTATGCAATAAAAATCATAATCTGGTAAATCCAATATTTTAGTCATTATATTTTAATTAAAGAAAGAACGATTCACTTTATGAATTCAGTATATTGCAGAGCTCTGTACAACTCATTATTTACTTTTGAAATGCAGTCACAGTCAGCACATGGGAAATGTGTAACAGTACACAGTAGGATTCCACAAAAAAAAGATCAATGAGATAATGATCAGTGATCTTACCTGAAAGATAAATTGTTGCTGGGAAAATTCCCTACTCTTTTTTAAAGTGTCTTGGAATTCTTGTGTTTAATACCAAAGAACAGACAGAGATTTAGTTGAACACCTCATCTGGAAGATGTATCCAATTGCACAATACTCCTTCAGCATAAGGTGTCAGCTTAGATAATGTTCCATGAAAGGTGTTCAACTTGAAGTACGAATCTTGTTCTTCTTGCTATAGTTGCTGCTTGATCTGCTGAGTATTTCCAGCATGTTCTACTTTCATTTCAGAATTCCCCATACGTTTAAGTTTAATTTTCGGAGATATTTTGAAAATAAAAGGGGTG
Organism: Hemitrygon akajei; assembly: GCF_048418815.1. Classification (NCBI taxonomy): domain Eukaryota; kingdom Metazoa; phylum Chordata; class Chondrichthyes; order Myliobatiformes; family Dasyatidae; genus Hemitrygon; species Hemitrygon akajei. The sequence continues at coordinate 146,780,839 of NC_133127.1, read as the reverse complement.
CTGAGGACAACGATATCTCCACTTGTAACCTATATAATATTAAGAGGAGGCACAATTTGCTATGGACGGAGACTTTGTGAACTGTTCCAGTAATATGTCATTAAAGCATATGATATTTTGTTGTGAATGGCACATTATGTTGAAAGAAACTTTAATATTTATACAAATGGTTTACACACCCCCAGCACCACCACCATTATTACTGCAATGTGTTTCCTGATTTTTTTCTTGAATAAAGACTCCATTTTTAAAGAATAGAGTTCTTCGTTGTTGTAAAATCCCATCTGGTAACAGGTGATTTGGTTTTTCATACATTTTGAATTGTCTTCTCTATCTTCATCTTTTTCTGCTGAGGGTTATTCTGTTGCAGTAGTGGCAGCAACTGGCTGCAAACAATGACCTATCCAACCCTGCATAAATGAGGTCGTTAATAAATCACACGTGAGCCCATGCTTCAGAATTTCATCAGCTATGCCAGCAATTTTGCACTGTCAGACTGTGAGATTAATGGGAAATACTATACGTGATGTTGTAAAGCAAATAAAGCATATAAGCACCAGTCTAGTCCAGAAACCTACAAGATGCAAGCTATTAGTCAGTAAGCAGAGAAAAACCAGCAATGTTTCCCCAATGTAAACACAGAGCCGCACCATTTTACCCATTTACATCTTCTGTTAAAGTTCTATAAACTGAGGTACTTTCAGTGTGTGCTACAATATGATGAGAGCTTTAGTGTAACCATTATGATCATGTAAATGCTAATGTACGTTACATGCATGCTCTAACAACTGCAAATCTTGAAAATCAAATCATGCAGAACAGGCCAAGAACAAATTTCACTCAGCTTTAACTGTGTTTCCATGTTGTGTGATAAATGCATTTTCTCATGCTTGCTTATAGCTTTTTAAACCAGTAACCACTGCAGTATCAAATACATGCTGCTGAATTACATATTGTATGCATATTATACTGTGTAAAACCTGATCAACTCTGACATCTACATTAAGAAAAATAATCCCAAATAACAGTCACTTCCTATTTTTGTTGAAATTAAGATCGCATTTCAATCGTAAAAAAAACATAATTGTTCTCCAAATTATTCTTCTGGTTTACGGTTTTAGAAGCCAGAGAAAACATAACCAACTTACACATCCTTGTCCATTACTTATTTAATTATTCATTCAGCAATGTTATTGAAACCTGAACAACATGAAAATATTGACCAAATTAGAATTTTATTTTCACAACTGTGTCTAGAAAACTGAATGTGTAATGGCCCAATAAATAGATGCTGAACATTATAAAATGGCCTCTTGCTTGGATCAGGGTTTTAAGGCATATCTCATTTGGATTAAGATTTCAAAATAATATAAGCAAACAGGAAGATGCTTAATCAACTAGAACTGAAAGTGGTAAGATTCTTTAGGTTGTTCTTCACTACATCTTCATACTTACAAACATATTTACCTTTTTGATACTTCTGACAATGTCATAAAAACCTTCCTTTAAAGCCCATTTAATATTTTATTCAAAATAAAAGTGAAAAGAAGTGTCCACAAATGCATCTAATATCTGTATCTATCAACAGTTGAAAGAGGGCCCTTAACTTCCGAGGCAGGTGGTTGAAGTCTTAAGGGTACTTTGTTTCTGATTTCCTTCAGTCAGACATACAGCAACTTTGCTGTCCCTTTTACTAAGGAAACCGGCTAATTTGGTTTGAAATTAAATCAGAACATAAAGAGAAAGCTGGTTTATTGTTTTGTCTCAACTGGACTGATAAAATATTCTTCTCCTTTTAAATGTTTGTAGTCCTGATATGTATGTCCATCATTGTGTGCCGTAAGAGGAATGAAAGCCACCCTGCTACATAAAACATACACAGGATTTATATGTGACTACTTTAGTAGGAGTACATTAAACAAACACGTATGTACATTAACTTGTATCTTTAACATGCATAATGATTATTAAGGTGCAGTTAGGGTTATAGCAGTGCCTCCCCCACTTCCACACTCTGCCCATACCCTTTCCTATTGCACGGTATGACCTACATTAATTTGATTCCTGAAGTTAAAGTGCAGAATAAACAATTCAGCCAACATTGTTAATAAATAATATTTGCAAATAATATTCTGAAGGTTCACAATTTGTCAAATTGAATGATGAATTGAGCTAATTAGGAAAGGCAATGCCAGTGAATGGTGTGACAGATATTTGTCAGAGATGGAAGTTGTTACACACTAGAGTTTTAAATGAATGGGTGAAGAAGATAAGGATCATGACTAAAGCACGTTACAGAGCTTGGGAAAAAGTAGCAGTTCCTAAATGAATGTCCTATTGGCAACTATTGACCTTTGTATTTCCTACTCTGAAAAATACACAAACAAGACCATGCATACTGGCAGGTTCTCTGAGTAACCTGCTGGAATATGGGCAGAATATTCTGAAGCCATTTTGCATGCACAATTTAACAATTATGTGGTCAGAGGCAGGATAACTTTGTAGAGCTGCTGGGTGCTGCAGACATGGAGGCTTAAAGCATTAACAAAGGATTCTTATGGAGCTTTTTTTTTCCACACTGTAATCAGGTCTTAAGCTCCAAAAATAAATGCAACAAAATATGTATTTTTCTTCCACGCTGACCTGCATTGCGCTTCCATGCAAAAATGATTTGATTTAATTAACCAACCTAAATCTATTCATTTCTGAAACTCGGTCTTTCTCCAAAATACATAAAACACTGTAAGCAATGAAATACCTTTGCTCTCAATATATCTCAGATTTCATTTTGACAAAAAAACGGCCTGTGCCATAATTAATTATTGCTGCACAAATAAAAAGAAGAGATAGTCAGTGCCTGTGACATTCAAGTGCTGCTATGTTTTAGAAAATTGAAACAAGACTATTTTCCAGATCTATGACAGTCCATGGTTTTAGAATAAGAATAAAAAGAGCCTATGTTGGAGGTTACTCAGGAGATATGCATCTAATTGGTTGTTTCCACATTCCTCATACCTTCATCAATCAGATGTAAATTGAAGTATGCCTGATTGGTTCCCCTTCCACCCTGCCTGTTCCCTGCTGACTGGCACTGGCTGCCAACTGCTCCAGGAAGTGAGTGGAACAGCAATTACAGTGTTCTGGTGGGCCTTTGCCATCACAAGTGAGAACATGGAGCAGCTGCTCCTACAACACCTACAGTGTGGCCAGAGCACAATTAGATAATGCTTGAATTCCACTCCCCCGCCACCCCCCTCCCCACCCCCTCCCGGCTCAGAACTCCCAACCCCCATCACTGCAAACACCACCCGCCCACCAACTTTTACTGCAATGTAAAAATCAAAGAGATGATTTCTCAAAATAACATCGAATAAAATTAAACCTTTAACCCCCCCCTTCCAAAGCAATGTCATAGGTTTATAAACTATTTTAATACATTGGTTATGACTTAGCACTCACAACGTTCTCATTTCTTTCCTCTCAGTTTGTTTCCATGGTCACATTTAGTTGCTGATGTAACATATTTGTTGTCAGATATTTGGCTCCTCCACATGTTAACTCAGTTTGTTCAGTGAGGAGACTAACAGTAATTCATTGTGCCTCTCTCCTACTCTCAACCAGACTGGTTATGTTATTTAGGAAGATGAATGGGATTACTTCAGAGCCTTCACCAGAGAAATAAAGCTGACCCCCTCCCCCGCACCAACATTTACAAATGAGCAGTATTTAAACCTTTGCTCTCACTAGTAGACTCTTTTTTCACCACCCAGCCATTCAATTCAATGGAAGCATTCCTTTTGTTGTGAGGGCAAAGGGTTAAGGCATGACGAAGTGTCAAAAGCAAAAATCCTGTTATTAGGAAGTAGAGTCTGAAATAAAATGTAAAAGGAAGGATTTAAATGAAGCTGCGGGAAATGTTTTCAGCAAATCGGTATAAATAGTGCAAAAAACTCTCAGCCCCTTTTCCTTTATCAACAGCATTATATTAATTAACGGGAAAATGTAAAATACAAAGGGAAGACATTTCCCAAGAAGGCTGAGTTAGCCATTCAACATTTTCACCCAACATGTGTTCTGTTTTCTCTCCTTGAAAGTGGCTGAAGGAAAAGTCCAGTCTTGGAGAGATAATGGGAAATAATCACCAAAGTGCTTCTTGCCAATTTGAACCTAAGGTGAACTACTGATTTCCATGAAAGATTAATTCAGTGATATGGCTGAGAAATACCAATGTGTACTGTATATATCCTTACGTTGCTGATTGCAGTAACCAATTTGCAGTACACTTGGTTCCAAGTAGGATGTTTGTGGGATTAAATTCAACTCCAGGGGTTTGAATGGAAAATCCTGCTTTGAGGTTGCTGAGAGAGTGCTCAGCGTTGCTGGAGCCATCTTTTGCGTGAAATATTAAATTGACAACTTGCCTGCCATCACAGATGGACAACAGGAAAATCCCACAGTACTATTTTGAAGAATAACATGTGTTCTGTGTCCTGCACTCATCCCTCAGCAATATCATAAAAAAAGAGTACCTACTAAAAAACATATCACGTTTTAGGAATTTTCTATGAAATTTGCATTGAATTGTTTCCTATATTACATTAGTAATTATGCTTCAAAGATATGTCTTTGCTTGCAAGCACTTTACTATGACCTGAAAGCATAAAAGGAGCTATAGAAATGAAAGTCTATCTTTCAAACACGCCTGGAATGTTATAACATACCTCAGAGTGGGAATAAAGGCTTCTGCACAAAGAATAGAGCTCTCCTTTGATTGTTCCCTCCACTGTTGGAGACTCTTCTCCTCAATACATTCGCACTATCCATATAAAGGAAATTTATACAGGACAGGATTTACCTAATGTGGCCAGGCATCATCAACTTACATTTTTATCAAGTCAAAGCCAAAGCTGAATCGATTGTCATATGCACAAGAACATGTATGCACAGGTGCAATAAATAACATATTTGCAGTAGCATCACGAGTACATAGCTTTCACATGAAATAAACTATACAGAATTATACAAGAAGCAATGATTAGCTGTAAAAAAATTAAATCCATTGTAGTGTTGAGTTCTTGATGTATCATGGTGTTGCTATAATTAGGGTTGCGTAGGTTGGTTCAAGAGCTGAATGGTGGAAGTGAACATCTCTTTGTGAACCTGCTGGTTTCACAGTTCAGGCTTCAGTACCGCAATGCGGCTGGTGTGGATGCTTGGTGATAATGGTGCCTTTTTGAGGGAGAACCACATGTAGATATGCCTGGCAGTGATGTGCTAGTGATGTATAGATCCTCTGCAATTTCTTACAGTTTTGCACATTCAAATGATCACATTAGACCATGATGCTGATTTTGAGGTATGTTATAAAATCACAAGGAGCTGATTATTGACTTCAGGAGGAGGAAACCAGAGGTCCGTGAGCCAGTCCTCATCAGAGAATCAGAGGTGAAGAGGATCAACAACTTTAAATTCCTCACTGTTGTCACCTCAGAGGGCCTGGCTTGGGGACAGTATGTAAATCCAATCATGAAGAAGGCATGGCAATGCCTCTGCTTAGAAGTTTGTGAAGATTTGGCATGACATTTTAAACTTTGACAGTCTTCTATTGATGTGTGGTGGAGAGTATATTGACTGGCTGCATCATAGCCTGATATGGAAACACCATTGCCCTTGAATGGAAAATTCTACAAAAAGTAATGGATCCGGCCCAGGCTATCATGGGTAAAGCCTTCCCCAGAATTGAGCACATCCACATGAAGCGTTTTTGCAGGAAAGCAGCATCCTTCATTAATGACTCCCCACCACCCAAGTCATGCTCTCTTCTCACTGCTCCATCTGGAAGAAGGTAAAGGACTCACACGACCAGGTTCAGGAACAGTTAATACCCCTAGGCTGTCAGGGCCTTGAACCAAAGGGGCTAACTTCACTTGCCCTAGCATTCAAATGTTCACACAACCTATGGGCTCACTTTCAATTTTTCATGTTTTCAATTTTTGTTGCTACTCTATTAATTATTATAATTATTATTTTCTTTTTCTACTTGCACAGTTTGTAGTATTTTGCACACTGATTGAATGCCAAAGTTGGTGTGGTCTTTCACTGATTCTATTATGGACTTATTGGGTATGCCCACAAGAAAATGAATCTCAAGGTTTTACATATATGATGACATATACAGTGGCATGCAAAATTTTGGGCACCCCTGGTCAAAACTTCTGTTACTGTGAATAGTTAAGTGAGTAGAAGATGTACTGATCTCCAAAAGTCATAAAGTTAAAGATGAAATATTCTTTCAACATTTTATGCAAGATTAGTGTGTTATTTTTGTTTTGTACAATTTTAGAGTTAAAATAAGGAAAGGAGCACCATGCAAAAGTTTGGGCACCCCCAAGAGATTTGAGCTCTCAGGTAACTTTTACCAATGTCTCAGATCTTAAATAGCTTTGTTAGGACTATGGCTTGTTCACAGTCATTGTTAGGAAAGGCCAGGTGATGCAAATTTCAAAGCTTTATAAATACCCCAACTCCTCAAACCTTGTCCCAACAATCAGCAGCCATGGGCTTCTCTAAGCAGCTGCCTAGCACTCTGAAAATTAAAATAAATGATGCCCACAATGCAGAAGAAGGCTATAAGAAGATAGCAAAGCGTTTTCAGGTAGCTGTTTCCTCAGTTCATAACTTAATTAAGAAATGGCAGTTAACGGGAACGGTGGAGGTCAAGTTGAGGTCTGGAAGACGAAGAAAGCTTTCCGAGAAAACTGCTCATAGGATTGCTAGAAAGGCAAATCAAAATCCCCATTTGACTGCAAAAGACCTTCAGGAAGACTAGCAGACTCTGGAGTGGTGGTGCACTGTTCTACTGTGCAGTGACACCTGCACAAATATAACTTTCATGGAAGAGTCATCAGAAGAAAACCTTTCCTACGTCCTCAACACAAAATTCAGTGTCAGAAGTTTGCAAAGTAACATCTAAACAAGCCTAATGCATTTTGCAAACAAGTCCTGTGGACTGATGAAGTTAAAATAGAACTTTTTGGCCGCAATGAGCAAAGGTATGTTTAGAGAAAAAAGGGTGCAGAATCTCATGAAAAGAACATCTCTCCAACCGTTAAGCACGGGGGTGGATCGATTTTGCTTTGGGCTTTTGTTGCAGCCAGTGCACGGGGAACATTTCACTGGTAGAGGGAAGAATGAATTCAATTAAATATCAGCAAATTCTGGAAGCAAGCATCACCATCTGTAAAAAAGCTGAAAGTGAAAAAAGGATGGCTTCTACAACAGGCTAATGATCCTAAACACACCTCAAAATCCACAAAGGACTACCTCAAGAGGTGGAAGCTGAAGGTTTTGCTATGGCCCTCACAGTCCCCTGACCCAAACATCTTCGAAAATCTGTGGATAGACCTCAAAAGTGCAGTGCATGCAAGACGGCCCAAGAATCTCACAGAACTAGAAGCCTTCTACAAGGAAGAATGGGCGAAAATCCCCCAGACAAGAATTGAAAGACTCTTAGCTTGCTACAGAAAGTGTTTACAAGCTGTGACACTTGCCAAAGGGGATGTTACTAAGTACTGACCATGCAGGGTGCCCAAACATTTGCTTTGAGCCCTTTTCCTTTTTTGTTATTTTGAAACTGTAAAAGATGGAAAAAAAAAGTAATCTTGCTGAAGCTATTAAAGAAATGTGTTATCTTTAACTTTATGCCTTTTGGAAATCAGATCATCTTTTACTCGCTTAGCTATTCTCAGTAACAGAACTTTTGACCAGGGCTGCCCGAACTTTTGCATACCACTGTATGTACTTTGATAATAAATTTACTTTGAACTCTGATACAACCATTCACAATACTTTCAATAGTACATCTGTAGAGCTAATTAGAGTGTCCATAACATGCTTGATCTCCTTGAATTTCTAGGAAACTGAAGATACTCTGTGATTGTTTCGATGTGCTCTGCTCACATATGTCTAATATGTCAATGCCCAGGAATTTTAAACTGTTGACCTTCTCCAATGCCAATCCACCAATGTCAAATAGTGAGGATGTTCACGCACCTTTCCCTTACTAAAGTCAACAATCACTTCTTTCATTTTAGTGATGTTGTCTTTGAGTTTGTTGATAGTAATCCTTAGAGATAAAAGAAAATTAGGTACCGGAAATGTTGAAGGATTTTGAGGGAAGTACTCACATACTTTTAAGAGGCTCCTGGATAGGTATATGGAGCTTAAAAAAAATAGAGGACTAAGGGTAACCCTTGGTAATTTCTAAGGTAAGGACATGTTCGGCACAGCTTTCTGGGCTGAAGGGCCTGTATTGTGCTGTAGATTTTCTATGTTGCTATGTTTTTTTTTAACTTCCTGTACATCTTGTCGGGAAGCAAAATTATTATATGAATGATGCCGAAATAGGCAAGAATGAAAGGGAAAAAAAATCTACAACTTGTGGAATTCGAATTCAAGGCAGAAATCTGAGATATCGAGAAACAGACTTTGAATAAGAGCAGATCAGCTGCTTGAACCTACTCCCTCATTTAATATGATCATGGTTGCTCTGGTTTTAACTTAAATTCGACATTCCCATCTATCTGCTGTGATCCTCTACAGGGCTTGCTTATTTCCTTCTGTCTTTAAATTATGCAGACTGCTTTCATTGCTTCTTTGGGGAAGAGAGTTCCAACCACTTAATTTTCTGAAAGCAAAGAAAAACTTCTTCTTTGTCTCAAGGTTGAATCCTCACCTCCTACTCCAAATACACTCAAGACTGCATGGATAGATTCTGCTCTTACTCGTTTCCAAGTTTTCAGATGATACCACTGTTGTGGGCTGAATCTCAAGTAACAATGACTCAGAGTACAGGAAAGAGACAGAGAACTTAGTGACATGGTGTTATGGCAGTAACCTTTCCCCCCAATGTCAACAAAACAAAGAGCTGCTCATTGACTTCAGGAAATGGGGCAGTGCACACGCTCCCAAGTATATCAGCAGTGCTGAGGTTGAAAGGGTTGAGAGCTTCAAGCTCTTAGAATTGAACATTAACAATAACCTACCCGGGTCCATCTACATTGAAGCCACAACCAAGAAAGCTCACCAGGAGGTCAAAAATATTTGGCATGTCAACTTTAACTCTCACAGATTTTAACAATGCACCTTAGAAAGGTGACTATCCAGATGTATCACAGCTTGATTGCAAGAAACTGCAGGAAGTTATGGATACAGCTCAACACATCATGGAAACCAACCTCCCCTCCATGGACTCCGTCTGCGCTGTCACTGCCTCGGTAAAGCAGCCAACATAATCAAAAGCCTCATCCATCCTGGACATTCTTTCTTCTTCCCCCCTCACTGGGCTGAAGATACAAAAGCCTGAAAACACATGCCACCAGGATCAAGGACAGCTTCTACCCCACAGACATAAGTCTACTGAACAGCTCTCTGCTATGATTAGATGGGCTCTTGACATCATACTTACTTACTGCCTATTATGCCACTGGCGTTTAGGGCAGCAATCAAGGCCCTCCATCTCTGGTGGTGTTCAGAGCTTCCTTCAGAATTTCAGTAGCTTCCTCTCAATTTTCACTACTGTCAGTCACACGTCCCGGGTAAAGACTCAGGAATACCATCACACTCAGATGTAAAAGGATTCTTCATTTCTGTTTCTGTAACAATTTTACCAGTCAGAGTTGTTAGCCCTGAGCTGAACCCATGGACTTGGAGGATCAGTGGACCATTCTTAGTCCGGACTCCACCCTTGATCCGTTGGCCATAAGTGACCCTACCGAGATCCAATGTATAAAGCCCTGACTCCAGCTGACATAGCTCTCTGGGTCATTGAGCAAGCTTCCAAATGCAACAACGAGGTTCTGGTCCTCCTATAGGTTCTGACCTTATAATCTAACTCATTATGAACTTGCAACTTATCTACCTGCATTTTCTCTGTAACTGCAACAAGTTATTCTGCACTGTTATTGTTTTATCTTGTACTACCTCAATGCACTGTTGCAATGAATTGTTCTGTAGACAAGCTTTTCATTGTATTGCATATGCGACAGTAATAAACCAAATTTACCTGTTCAACTCAACTGTGCACACTCATGTTCTGCCATTTCTGTCAATTACAAACAGAAGAGTTTTCAATAACCCTTGACACCACTTAGTTACCAGTACAATTTGAAGCACTGTCTACTCAATCAATCCATGAAATAAACAGTGCTCAAGAGAAAACCAAACCAATCTTTCACATTCCTATATTATTCCAAGCCTGAGTGCTACCAACAATAAATCTATATTGTCTGTTTTTTTTTAGTTCCTCACACTACTTCCAACTCTGGTCCAAGAAAGTGTTTTCCATCAATAACAAAAATCATCTTCTCTTCAACAAATGTCTTCCTGTCACATGACAAGTACTTCCTGACACCTGACTGATCACTATAGCATTCAGCTTTAATTAAGCTGTTTTAAGCATTCAAAAGGATACTAGAAGGACACCTAGTGTATATATGCTTTATTGATGACAGCAAGGCCTACGACTGCATCGATCATCACAAACTCTGGATCGTATTAAGATACTTGATTATACTGGAACATTTGATCTTAAGCACAATTTTTACATAAATCAAGAAGCAGCAGTTCAAATGGAGCAAGGAGCAACAGTATGGTTCAGCATCTGTAAAGGGCTACAACAAGGTTGTATTTCCTCCCCCGCCTCTTTAATGTGTACGCTTCAGAGAAGGAGGAGTATACAAGGAGAATCAAAGAGTGAGAATTGTTGGCAGAATCATCAATAACCTTCGTTGTGCTGATGGCATGACAATACTGGCTGAAAGCAAATGGGACCTGCTAACCAGCATCAAGGAACATCGCCTCAAGATGGGTCTGTACCTTAATCTGAAAAAGACCAAGATTATGACTATTGGCAGCACTACCAATTTCAATCTCAGTGGAGAGGAAATTGAAGTGGTTGAGTTTCAACTTACTTGGATCAATGATAAACACTAAAGCGATGAGTAGTCAAGAAATCCAATGAAGAATTACCCTTGACAGAGCAGCCATGAAGGATTTAGAGAAGATCCTTGGGAACAGGAATCTATCTCTACATACAAAGATTTCACTGGTGCAGGTGATGGTGTTCATAACGACATTACATGGATGCAAAAGTTGGATGGTAAAGAAGAAGGATAGAAAGCGTATCGACGCCTTTGAACTCTGGTGCTGGAGAAAAATCATTATGCATCTTGTGGACTTCACACCGAACAAATGAATCAGTCCTCAATGAGATCAAACCAAGTCTCCTTCTGGAGGCTCAATTGACAAGACTCTACCTATTGTACTTTGGGCTCACCATATGAAGAAACAGCTGTCTGGAAAAGGATATCATGCTCAGCAAGATGAAAGGAAAATGGAAGAGAGGAAGGCTGCCATTCAGATGGAAGGACACAATAAGAACAGCTATGAATGTAACATTATCAACAATCAGCCACCTTTGTGAGGATCAAAACTCATTTATGGCAACTATCCATAGTGTCACCATGAGTTGACGATGACTCAATGGCTCTTGACAGCAACAATAAACATTAACTATTGGCAAGCTATTGTTTTTATTAACGAAGTTAGCTGCACAGGCCACTAGGCTATGGTAAACTAAGTAGGATATATAGTATGACTTCCTGAAACTGATTACAAAGTATTTGCAGTCTTCTGCATCATACTTACAATCATAGCCAATACTTTTCATTGTTTATAAACTTATGGAATTGATTATGCAGTTATCAGTTTAATTGTATTCATTATTTTTGAGGGATTGTTTCCTTGGTTTTTAAAATGCAGTAAAAATTGGGGGCAGTGTTTTAGTAATGAGGATGGGGGCATGAGTAGGGAGGTGAATAAGGAGCAAGAGTAGTTTTCAAGTCTTGTCCATAACCTAATCAGGTCATGGCTGATCTCATTCTAACCACATTATTTGTGATAACCATTCACTCCCTTTTTCCTGAGGAGACTGAGGTCCTTTAACATCTGTCGGACGATGCTGAGGATGTTCTACCAGGCTGTGGTGGCCAGTGCTATCATGTTTGCTGTTGTGTGCTGGGGCAGCAGGCTGAGAGTAGCAGACACCAACAGAATCAACAAGTTCATTCGTAAGGCCAGTGATGTTGTGGGGGTGGAACTGGACTCTCTGACGGTGGTGTCTGAAAAGAGGATGCTGTCCAAGTTGCATGCCATCTTGGACAATGACTCCCATCCACTCCATGATGTACTGGTTAGGCACAGGAGTACATTCAGCCAGAGACTCATTCACCGAGATGTAACACTGAGCATCATAGGAAGTCATTCCTGCCTGTGGCCATCAAACTTTACAACTCCTCCCTCGGAGTGTCAGACACCCTGAGCCAATAGGCTGGTCCTGGACCTATTTCCACTTGGCATAATTAACTTATTATTTAATTATTTATGTTTTTAGATTGCTATATTTCTACATTATTCCTGGTTGGCACGGCTGTAACAAAACCCAATTTCCCTCGGGATCAATAAAGTATGTCTGTCTATCTGTTTTCTGTAAATCAAGACCCTATCCACCTCCCTTAAACATTCATATTCTAATTTTACCATTCTTTAAGGAAGCATGCCAAAGTCTCATTAGCCACAGAGAAAAATCGCCTCTTCTCTCCCTTCAATGGACAACGTCTTGTTTTCAAACTGTGACTTCTAGTTCTATATTCTCCCAAAAGGGGAAATATTATCTCTATGTTGCCACTGCCAAAACCCCTCAATATTTTCAAATTCAAGTCTAGCTGTCATTTCACCATACATAAAAATGCAACTAAATGAAACAGAGTTCCTCTGCGGCCAAGGTACAAAGTGCAGTACCTAAAGTCATGCACCTTCATTACTGGGACATTATTTTGCTATTAATGAGGCAAAATCCTGGGAATTCCTGAGAAAAGATGCAGGAGTACCTTCACACAGACTATAAAAGCAGCTCTTTATCATTTACCTGGACAGGAATAGGCAGTAAATGGTGATGGCAAATGAAAATTTTTGATACACATGACACCAGTATTGCAAAGTCAATTCTGGAGGGTAACAAACCAGACATGAACAGAAGGATTTAGGGGTTCAACTATGCAATTTGCTTGAAATTGTTGTAATTTCTATATTTAAGTAACAGCCATAATATTTAGACAGCTCATTCAGTGTTTCTTCATTTTCTGGATTGGCCATACAATCAGTATAGTCTCCATTATTAGTTACCACAATGTAAAAGAGGCATACTTATGGATCAAAGGCTATCAGAAATGAATCATGGATGATCATATTCTAGGGTCTTCAAAGCAAAAGGCTTGAAAGGAGACAACTGAAAGGTGAACTAATCACAATTTAAAAGTAGTGTGACAAAAGTAAAGTCAATTTAACCAGAACTGCGAGAAAAGAATGGAGAGAGGGGTGGATGTCACTACAGTAGCAATGAGACACTTAGGACTAATATCAGGTCTGTCAGTACCTCCAGTTGAACTTTGTCTTTTTGTGTATTTTCCCCCCGGCCATCAGTCTGTGGTTTTGTATTGCCATGTGCTCTTGTTTGTTTTCATGCCCCATGTGCTCCTGTCCTTGCTCCTGCTCTACTCCGGCCCCTGAATTACTTAGTACTCCGTCTCTCACCTGCTTCTCATTATTACCTGTTTTACTGCCACTTCTGTCTCACTGTGCTCCACCTATCATCTGCCTCTCTGTTTATTGCTCAGTGTATTCCAGTCCTGTGTTTTCACCTGTTTGTTGCCAGATTGTGCCAGTGAATTTTCCTGAGCCTTTCCAGCATTTGTATCGGTACTCTGTTTGCCTGAATATTGACTCTGCCTGTTTCCCGATTCTGGCTTTTGGATTTCTCTGGATGTTTTGATCTCTACCTGAACTTTGACGCTGACTTTGTTTGCACCTCGGGATTTGTTACTCAATTAATATCACTGTGTGCACAGTACTGGGTCTGCGATTGGATCCCTGATCCAGCACCCTGACAAGGTCACACATGAGTGTCATTGAGGTATCTGATGTATAACCAGATGGAGTAGAGGAAATTAAATCCAGGACTCATTAGAGAAATGAGTGGGTGATGTAATGAAAATAATTCTAGAATACTTCAAGATGAATGAGTCATTTTTGGCTGAATGGAATCCTTCACCTGCAATTAACTTATGACCTTCTCATTGTAACTTCCATTTTGCAGCCTAAAACTACAATATTCCTTAAAATATTCTAATAGACTAATAAGCCCTGTTGTACTTAGTTGAGTAGATAGCTGGAGTCTGTTATTTAGTGACTTTGGCATTTCTTGTAATAGGTGGTTGTTAACGATTAATTGTACAGTATTCACAGAGATTAATTAATCAGATGGCAACATCCTTAGCATTTCTTTAGAATGTAAGCCAAATTTTAAGATTGTAGCCATTGATAAAGTACAGATACTTGGCTGGGCAAGCTTCTTGACTAAATGGAAAAAAAAACAGTTGCAGTATTATAATAATGTGAAGGTCAATCCAAACTCAACTGAATGAACATTAAATGAGGCATGGGTGTTGCAACATATGGAATCCAAATTAGTCCAGATTTACTGAACTGCAGTCATTCAAATCAAATAGGACTGATACTTATTTGGGGGCTATCAAATACTTCTAGCACTTGTAGTTTTTTCTGCTGTTGGTTTGGTCTCCTTCTTTCCCAAAGACTCCTGCAAGCACAGTAGAACAAGGTTCAAAGTGTAAAACTCAAAGTAAATTTATTATCAAAATAGATATATGTTACCATATACTATCTTGAGATTCATTTTCTTGCAGGCATTAACAGGGGAAAAATAAATACAATAGAGTTTTACAAAAAACTATACATAAACAAAGACTGACAACTAAGCAATGTGCAAAAGAAGACATACTATTCAAATAAAAATATTGCTGAGAAGCTGAGTCCCTGAATGTAAGTTTGTAGGTTGTAGAATCATTTCAGAGTTCTGGTAATTGAAGTTATCCACACATGTTCAGGAGCTTGATGATTGTAGGATAATAACTCTTCCTAACCCTGCAGGTGTTGGATCTAAGTTTTCTGTACCTCTTGCCTGATGGTAATACCAAGCAGAAAGTATGGCTTGAATGGTGGGGACGCTTGATAAATAAATTTTGCTTTCTTATGACAGTGCTCCATGTAAATGCATTCAATTGTGGAGAGGTCTTTGCCTGTGATGGACAGGACTGTTTCCATTACTTCCTGTAGACTTTTCATTCCTGAATGTTGATGTTTCCATACCACAATGTCATGCAACCAGTTGGGATACTCTCCAATGTGCATCTGTAGCCACCAAAATTGTGCTTTATAATGAATCTTTGTGGCTTTAACTAACATTATAACCATTCCACAGCTCCTTAAAGCCATGAGTGAATGCCTGTTTTTCATTATGTGGTCTGGAGTCCTTGGAAGACCTGTGTTGTGTAGGAGATAGGTCCTCTAACCACAGGAAGCTCCCCTGGAACCACTGAAGTTGTAGCTGCTGAGGTCTATTTGAATAATGCAGACTGAATGAAAATGATTCACCACAGGGAAATGGTCACTAACCTCATACATGGGGAAGGTCGCTGAATATATT
This sequence comes from Hemitrygon akajei, assembly GCF_048418815.1. Classification (NCBI taxonomy): domain Eukaryota; kingdom Metazoa; phylum Chordata; class Chondrichthyes; order Myliobatiformes; family Dasyatidae; genus Hemitrygon; species Hemitrygon akajei. The sequence continues at coordinate 146,765,220 of NC_133127.1, read as the reverse complement.
TTTAAATGTAGTCTCTTCTTACTGTCAAACATGTCCAATGCAAGTCAACCTTGCCATTTACTTAGCTACCTTGCAAAAATAAGGATCCAGACCTGACATTCATATGTTCTGACATAACCGTACTTCATGCCAATGTCTCTTAGCTTACACACGCATTAGCTATTCCACGATGGCAGGCGTGTACGCTCTTCATTCGATTAGTTGCACACATTTTCCTTCTCTTGCTAGATAACCAAGCGAGAGCAGCAATAAACCAGATTGGGAGATTTGTGGCTCTGCTGAGGACAAAGTGCTGGACCCATCGCAGTGTGCCCAAATACCACTGATACCGTACTCACACCCAAACTTTCTCCTTTTACGTTGCCATTCCCTGTAATCCTACAAACCCCCAATTTAGTAAGATCTGTTGGTCACGGTTAGTGGATGATGTAACGATGCAAAACTCAGTTCTTCAGTTTTCTACATCTGTTGCCTTCACCATCTTTCCTTATTCTTACAGCCTAGACCTCCAGTCAGCCATCAGGAACTCAGCATTGAGAAGATACTGTATCGTTGATCTGAGCCATGTAGTAGCCCACTGAAATAACCCCTGACACTGAGGAGGGACCTGTGTGAGCTGATTCACCAGGCATGAGAAGCTAGCAGCCAGGGTTGGGGCTGAGAAGCTCTGCGATTAAGTGAGGTTACACTGATGGCTTGTACTCAGGAGAATCTGTTGTGCACTTCAAGCTGTTCTCAATGCAGTAACAATTGCAGAGTATCTGCTTTAAGATGTTGCATTCAACAATGATGGGTCCTGTTTTAAGGATGGACGTTGTGCTGGAGGCAGAAGCAAGATAGCGAGCGGACATTTTTCACTCTCGTCTCCAGTACTCCTCGCTGGAGTTTAGAAAAATTAAAGGGGGATCTCATTGAAATCTACTGAATGTTGAAAGACCTGGATTAAGTAGATGTGGAGAGGATGATATAGTGGGAAGTCTAGGACCAGAGGACGCAGCCTCAGAATCAAAAGATATCTCTTCAGAATTGAGATGAGGAAGAGTTTCTTTAGCCAGAGGTGTTGAATTTTTGGAATTCATTGTCACAGACAGCTATGGAGGCCAAGTCATTATTTAAGGTGCAGGCTGATAGGTTCTTAATTAATAAGTGCATCAAAGGTTATGGGAAGAAGGCAGTAGAATGGGGTTGAGATAGATAATAAATCAGCATAATGTAATGGCAGAGTAGACTTAATGGGCCAAATGATGTAATTTGCTCTTTTGTCTTATGGTCTTCATCCCCATATTGGGACGTATGGCTCAATAATAGAGGGTACAAAGGAAGCAAGAAAATGTAAGCATCAGAGACTGAACTGTGCTAGCGCAGACAGATGTTCTATCAGGAACCATTAACATACAAGACTGGGGCTTCACAGAGCTGAGAGACCAGCCTGTGGGCAGAGATGCACTTCAGTTCATCACTAGTTCAGGGCCCCGCCTTTCTGGGATTCCTTCACACTTCCTTCAGTCAGACTGAAGACACATTTCATTTAAAAGGGGTTTCCACCAAAAAGATTAGGTGGAAAATGGTCAGTTAAATTTTATTTCATTTTCGTGTTTTTCATTACATTGTGATGCAACTAATTGTACTTATTTACTTAAATTATTAACAATTTTCACATTCTTAAATATTTATGACTATTTTTATATCTTTTAATTTCCCTGAATGTTAGAGACATTTAAAAATTGTAGAATAATTATTCCAACAGTGGCAGGAAGTGAAGAACGCTCAAATTTACCTCCTAGCATCCACACTGAGGACCTTCTGAACCTAGCCCTTCTGTACATACCTCCCCAGACCTGCGGTTTGTAAATCATTTGCCTGTTACTGCTCCATCAGCACTCAAATCACCCACTCCTTCCCTCCTTTCACACTTACCTTTTCTTCTCATTGTCCCTCTCCCCTTCTCTGCAACTTAAAACATTCTATCTCTATCTTTTCCTGATCTGCACCTGACTGCCCCAATATATCAGCATATATTTGACACTAAAGCTTTCAAACGACAGACAATTTGCAGCCAGATTTCATGGGCAGAATGTTTCTGGAGAGTTTGATTGATAATGGCAAACAATTCTTGGATTTTTCTTCATCCATCAGTGGAAAGCTCAGGTTGATTGTGACTGTTGCTATTGGTGAGATCCTAAAACTAGTCCCTCCACACTTTGGTCTTCTCGGCTGAATTCTATTCCAAAAGCCAGTTATATGCAATATGGTAGTAAGAAAGTGAAAAATACCAGTTATTCTCCCCTTATGCTATTCTCTTCAGAATCCAGGAGAAAGCAGACCTCTTCAAGTGCATATTTCAACTTGAATACTGTTGATAATCTTTCGATTAACAGTCAAACCTCAAACAGGAGATGAAAAGGAAATCTTTTCCTTTCTAACATCAGAAATTTTCAGTTTGACTCACAGCAGAGCCAGAGATCAGTGGTACTGGCAGCCACCCAATACCTAATGTGGTAATGCATTGTGCAAGCTCAGGCATTGGTCACCGGTAAGCAGTAGAAGAATTACAACATCCCAGTCAGCTAGTTCTTCTTTCTTTTTTGCTTGAGGGAAAAATGGAATTACTCTAATATTGTTCTGACTAAGATCAGCTAAATTAATCCAGAACTTGACTGGGCCCTGCTTAGGTTACTGACCACATCCAGTAAAGGTTCAGCTGGAACATATCGGTGAGCTATAAATTGTGAAACAGATAATGATAGAGTAAACCTTGAGGACATTGATGTATAGAGGGATACTGGGATTCAAGAAAGTAGTTAATTGAAAATGGCCACACATTGATAGAGTGGTAACCAAGGTATACGGCATGCTTGTCTTTAATTGTTGAGTTATTGGGTTCAAGAGTCAGGAAGTATGCAACTTTTAATTCTCTGGTTAGACAGCAGCTGATGTTTTGCATTTATTACTGGTTGCTCCATTATGTTGTGGCTTTGGCAGTGGAGTATCTAAGGTATGGCAGGTATGGCACGTGCCCTGGGCACAGCTTGAAGGGTATGCTACTGAGCATTTTCTATTAAAGTCAGACAAGCCATCCTCAGATAGTGAAAAAATAATTTTTTTCTGATGTATGATCTGTCTTTGTTTATTATGGGTGAGAAGCACTAGGATGGCCTAATTCAGAGCATTGTGTAAGAAGACCATGAAAGGTTTCTTCACAAAGAAGTAGGAAAGTAGAGCTGAAGGACGGAAGAGACAAAAGTTGGAGGTGGAGGAAGCCAAGAAGTCAAGAAAGTTCTTCATGCCCTTCTTTGAAAAGCTTGGAACAAGTAGTTCAACACGTTCCATGGAGTTGCCTGCACCTGCTACAAGTTTGTTAGAATCCGAAGGTAGATGGAGTTTAATGCTGATAAGTGTGAGGTGCTACATTTTGATAGGACTAATCAAAATAGGACATACATGGTAAATGGTAAGGCATTGAGGAATGCAGTAGAAGAGAGTGATCTAGGAATAATGGTGCATACTTCCCTGAAGGTGGAATCTCATGTGGATAGGGTTGTGAAGAAAGCTTTTGGTATGCTGGCCTTTATAAATCAAAGCATTGAGTATAGGAGTTGGGATGTAATGTTAAAATTGTGCAAGACATTGGTGAGGCCAAATTTGGAGTATTGTGTACAGTTCTGGTCACCGAATTATAGGAAAGATGTCAGCAAAATAGAGAGTACAGAGGAGATTTATTAGAATGTTACCTGGGTTTCAGCACCTAAGTTACAGAGAAAGGTTGAACAAGTTAGGTCTTTATTCTTTGGAGCATAGAAGGTTGAGGGGGGACTTGATAGAGGTATTTAAAATTATGAGGGGGATAGATAGAGTTGACGTGGATAGGCTTTTTCCATTGAGAGCAGGGGAGATTCAAACAAGAGGACATGAGTTGAGAGTTAAGGGGCAAAAGTTTAGGGGTAACACAAGGGGGAACTTCTTTACTCAGAGAGTGGTAGCTGTATGGAACAAGCTTCCAGTAGAAGTGGTAGAGGCAGGTTTGATTTTGTCATTTAAAAAAAATTGGATAGGTATATAGACAGGAAAGGAATGGAGGGTTATGAGTGCAGGTAGGTGGGATTAGGTGAGAGTAAGCGTTTGGCACAGACTAGAAGGGCCAAGATGGCCAGTTTCTGTGCTGTAATTGTTATATGGTTATAGATCAAGTACAAATGCGTCACAAGCCAAGGAGGAAGTCAAGTCAGATAAATCCAAGTATGATGAGATTAAGAGTGAGGCTGCCACAGAGAACGTGGACATGACAGGAGGGGAAGGCGATGGTGTGGTGGTGATGTTGAGTTTATTAACGAGATTTTACCTGACAAGATTGAACCTGACAACACTGAACATAGTGGACTGGATGGTGTCAAAGAGCCTCGAACTGTCATACCAGAGTGATTGAACAGCATGGCATTGGACTTCTGAAGTTCCACAAGGATACTGGAAAAGCAATTCTGCCTGACATGTTGAGAACAGAAATAATGAAGCTGGGTTTGATGTATTTCCAGAACAGTGAGGGGCCTTTCCTATCGATAAATAACCGCTCAATGAACAAAACTTGGTTTAAGAGGAAATTGGGAAATGGTCGTGGTGAGGAAGTGACTCGCTCATGGCTGGTCTATTCCCCTACTACAAAGTCTGCATTTTGTATCTGTTGTCTTCTCTATTCCCCGTCAGACCGTCAATCCTCATTGGAGCAGGAAAGTAGATTCAACCAGTGGAAAGCACCTGAAAAGATTAGTGTTCATAAAAATGCCAAGAATCATTCGGAATGCTTCATACAATGGAAAGAAATGGAAAGAAATTTAGCTGGAAACAGAGGAGTTATTAACACGGTATTTCAGTCACAGATTGAGAAAGAAAAGCAGAAGTGGCGTGATATTTGATGAGAATCCTTCACTGCATAAAATTCCTTGCGACTCAGAACCTGGCTTTGTGAGGACACAGGGAGTCACTTCAGCTAGATGATAACGCCAATGTGGGAAATTTACTTGGCTTACTGAAACTTCTGGCCATCTTTGACCCTGTCATAAAAGAACACCTCACTCATTTGGAAAGTCATCCTGGTTCCACATCTAATCTTTCCCCGGGTGTCCAAAACTAATTCATCCACATGATGGCATCCACTGTTCGCCAGAGTTTACTGAGAAGCATTTGTAAAGCCAAGTGCTATGGTCTCATGTTCGACTCGACTCCTGATCAGGCACACCGTGAGCAGATGTCAGAAGTAGTGAGGTTTGTGGAATTTGATTTTGAGAGGAAAACAGTCCATGCTAGAGAGTCCTTCCTTGGTTTTATCCAGATAAGCCAGAAGGATGCTAAGAGCTTTTTTGAAGACATCTTGAAACAGCTAGAGAAGGATGAAATGGAGCTACAAGATTGTTGGTCACAGTGCTATGACAATGCTACTGTGATGGCTGGACACAGAAATGGTGTTCATCAAAGAATAAGTGAGAAAAACAACCTGGCAGCGTTAGTGAATTGTGGCAATCACTCACTCAACTTGGTGGGTGTACATGCAGCCAAGCATGATACAATGATGGTCACATTTTTTGGAACCATTGAAACTCTACGTGTTTTTCTCTCGTTCAACACAGCGCTGGGTAAAACTCAAAAACACTGTGACTGTGGTTGTTAAGTCAGAGTCCGAAACCAGGTGGAGTGCAAGGACAGAAGCAGTGAAGCCTGTCAACAAATACCTTGAGGAGATACTTCAAGTTCTCCAATACATGATAGACAATGAAAACGAGACCAGTGAAACAAGAAGTGATGCAAGGCAGCTGTACAACCATATGTTGAGTTACGATTTTCTGATTTTGCTAGGATTTTGGAACAAAGTACTCATTCACATTGACCGTATTCAAAAGAGGCTGCAGGATCCTAGAATGAACTTCCATGATGCTGCCCTGGATTTGAAAGCCCTCTGAGATCGTTTTTATGATGAAAGAGAAGTATTGGTCAGTGAGTCACTCTAAGAAGGAGTCGGTCTCTATCAAGAATGGAATATTGAAGTTGCAAGACGTCAGAGATGAAAGAAACAAATGGCTAATGAAAACTCAAGAGACGCTGGGTTAACAGTGAAGGAGGAAATGGAAAGAGTCATGAAGGGAACACTCAACCATCTTCACAGAGAAATGGATGAAATGTTCACTCGTTTGCATGACACTGACACCAAGTTTGGGTTCCTTCTCAATGTCGTGGGACTGTGTTATGGTGCCGACAGTAACAACCTAAAGAAGTGAGAAAACTTGAGCGAATTGTACTGCTCTGATGTTGATGGACAGCAGCTATATGAAGAAATTTTGGATTGCAGAATGGTGCTATCAAGGCAGGTCAACATGAAACTATCAAGACCTGAAGAGCTTCTTGAATTTATTGCTCAGTATGGAGATGAGAGCGTCTTCCCCAATCTTCGCATTGCTATTCAGATAATGCTAACCATTGCAGCTTGCATTGCCAGCTGTGAGAGATCTTTCAGCAAGTTAAAACTAATACTTTCATATCTGAGAGCCTCCATGGGTCAAGGCAGACTCTATGATCTTGCTGAGTGTAGAAAGAGAAGAAACTAAAAAACTAACTTTGATCACATCATAGACCAATTTGCATCAGTGAAAGCAAGGAAGGTGCAGTTATAATTTTCATGTAGTGCCATAATTTGTTAATTAAAAGATTAATGAGCTTGACGTATTTTTGAGCTGATATTATGGTAAAGTCATCTAAAAGATGGGTGTCAGATGTTTGGACAGGGGCGCAATTTCAGTGTTTGCCATAGGCGCTATTTTCCATAGATACGCCCCTGGGCTTTGGAAATAGTGCAGAAGAGGTTTAGCAGGATGCTACCTTAATTAGTGGGCATATGATATCAGCAAACATTGGACAAACTAGGGTTGTTTTACAGAATTTACAGAATCTGGATTTACAGAATTTGAAGGGCGAGATCTAATAGAATATAAAATCATGAGAGGAATTGACTGACAGCCGGTGTCATTTTCCCAGGCTAGTACTAGAGTGTATGCTCTTAAAGTTAGAGGGGGAAAGTTTAGGAGATGTGTTGGGTATATTTTTAAATACAGAGAGTGGAGGATGCCTGGAATTTACTGCCAGGGATAGTAATGGAGGTAGATACAACAGAGGCATTCGAAGATTCAAAGTACATTTTTTATCAAAGTATGTATACAGAATACAACTCTGAGATTCATCCTCCCACAGGCAACCACAAAACAAAGAAACACCATGAAACCTGTTCAAAGAAAGCAGCAAACTCCCAATGCATGAAAAAGGAGCAAGTAGCACAAACGGCCAAAAGCGAGTGAACAACACATAGAGTATCAAACATCAAACCAAGAATGCAGTTTAGTGGATGTTGGATAGGTACGTGAATATAGATAGGCAGAGAATGGGGGGATATGGACCGTATGCAGGCAGAGAAGAGATTACTGTAATTAGGCTTCATTACCTTAACTAGTTTGACACAACATTGTGGACCAAAGCACATTTTGCTTTGTTACACTGTTCGATGTTCTCTCTTGTCCATACCGACAGTGTTGCCTTTCTTCCCTGATCCCATTTGCCTACAACAGGCCCGTAACCCTTTACACCTTTCCTACCCGATGCAGCATCTCAGACCTGAAATGCTGTTTTTCCTTTTACTGATGTTCTTGATCTGAGTTTTTTCATCATTGTTTTGACTTCAATAAAAATCAAACTGCTGGAGTATTAAGTAGAGGGTTAGGCAGCATTTGTGGAAGGAGATAGTCTGCCATTTCCTGCTTTTATTTCAGAAGTGGGTGGTACACTGGTAAGCTACTTAGCCTCATGTACAACACGCTGGAGGAACTCAGGAGGTCGGGCAGTATCCGTGGAATCGAGCAGTCAACGTCTTGGGCCAAGACACTTCGTCCAGCGTGTTGTACGTGTTGCTTTGACCACAGCATCTGCAGTGTATTTTGTGTAAGCTACTTAGCCTCACGTACAACACGCTGGAGGAACTCAGGAGGTCGGGCAGTATCCGTGGAATCGAGCAGTCAACGTCTTGGGCCAAGACACTTCGTCCAGCGTGTTGTACGTGTTGCTTTGACCACAGCATCTGCAGTGTATTTTGTGTAAGCTACTTAGCCTCACGTACAACACGCTGGAGGAACTCAGGAGGTTGGGCAGCATCTGTGGATACAAGCAGTCAACGTTTCAGGCCAAGACCCTTTGTCAGGTCTCGGCCCGAAACGTTGACTGCTCGTTTCCACGGATGCTGCCCGACCTGAGTTCCTCCAGCTTGTTGTATGTGTTGCTTTGACCACAGCATCTGCAGTGTATTTTGTGTAAGCTACTTAGCCAGTTTGCTCACACCTCCAGTGACCTGGTTTCAATGCTGACCTGTGTTCTACTTGGGTGGTTCTGCTGAAGGGTTTTGGCCCAAAACTTTGACTGTACTTTTTTTCCATAGATGCCACCTGGCCTGCTGAGTTCCTGCAGCTTTTTATGTGTGTTGTTCAGATACCCAACATGTGCATATTTTCTCTTGCTTGGAGTTTGTAAGTTCTCCTTGGGACCCAGTGGATTTTCTGTTATAGTTTCCTCTCACAGCCCAAAGATGATGTGGATGGTAGGTTAGATGGTGAGAATAAAATGAGCCCAATGTGTAGGTGAGAGGTAGAATGTGGAGAGAGATGATAGAAATGTTGGGAGAATAAATAGTATTTGTAGTAAGTGGGTAAGTGCTGGTCAGTCCAGACCTGATAGGACAATAAGCTTGTGTCCAGCAGTAACTCTGTATGTCTCATATGATCTTTATTGAAATACCTATAGGCCACAACCGAGAATTTCTGGTAGGAGGTTGACAGAAATGTCTACAGGTGAAATAATATTATAAGCATGCCGCCTCCAAATGTAAAGCAAATGAATTCCTGAGCTTGCTCTGTCTTTCCAAGTGAGGCAGTGTGCAGCAAACTGGGAGAGGTGCAGAGATCAGTAGCAGTGGCGTGGAGTCATCTTGTGACCAGGACACTAAGTAAATACAACCTTGACTTCCACAGGCAAAGCATTCTAAGCATACATGTGAGGCTGTATTTAAGGTTTTAGGAAGTTGCATATGTTATTGAGGATGAAGAAGGCAGGTTAAGTATGAAGCTTTAAATAGGATGATTTCAAGGAAAATAGAAGCAAACTTGAAAATGAACAAAATTGAACAACCCTGCACGTTATAAGTAAGAACTGTATCAATTTGGAAATGACATTGGACTTGATTTAGGGTGTTACGAATGTGCCACAACTCTGAGGGGCCGAAGGGTACAAAGTCACCCCCTCCTTTTTGAGAATCGCAAGATCGCTATTAATTTGGGTCTGGGGCCCAGGAAATGAGAGAGAATCCACAAGGTTTTGGAATGTGTCCTGGCCTCAGCGAAAACAAAACCCCTGATAACGGCTATTGTCTCTTGGAGACGGAATTGTGTATTGAGTACTGTACTATTCATTGAAGCCCCTCAGGGGATGACCAGAGTGGGCTGGTTGAGGGATTGCATCATCCCAACCTGATTGACATCTGAGACCCCGTGAGTAAGGATAAAAGAGGGTCTGGGGAACAACCCCTTTAAACGCACCAGGAGAAACGCTGGAAATCCCGTGACAGCGTTTAATAGCGACAGCCGGTGGGCGGCTCGCGTGTGTCCTTTCCCTTTTGCCTGGGATTGGCGGCCTCACCACGGAAGAACAGCTTTAGCTAAAGGAGAGGCCACAAGTGAACAGCCACCCCAACGGGACTCCCGAAGGATCGAAATCATAAAGGTTGGAAAACCCGCAGCGGTAACTGTTCCCATTCTATTCCTATTTCTCTCTCTCTCCAACAAAGTGCAACACAGCGACAACCAAAAGGCTGCAGCCTGAATGAACTGAGTGACTTTTATATTTCCATCGGACAATACATTATCCCCAGACAACAATAGAGCTTATTTCTTATTGATTATTATTATACCCGCACTTTTAGATTTAGTATTGACGATGTATATTATCTGTATGTTTGCATTGATATTATTTTTGTGTATTTTTGCTAATAAATACTGTTAAAAATAGTACCATCAGACTTCAACGGACCTCTCTATCTTTGCTGGTAAGTGACCCAGTTATGGGGTTCGTAACAAGGGGATGAAAAAAAACATGCAAGAGCAAAGGAAAAATCTTGCTGAAAAGTCAATAGTTAAATTTCCCGCTGATTTCTGAGACACCCAGTAACATCTACAAAGTTTGCACTGCCATGGGTTAAGCTAGGTTTCCGCAAGATAACACTGTTCTTGCAGAATAGTGTGAAGGAGTTTCTAGGTGAGTGGATCCATTCTAATGAAAGGTCATCAGCTTGAAACATTGTCTCTGCTTCTTTCACTACAGATGCTGCATTCTTCATAAGGCATGTTCTGTTTTTGTTTATATTAAACTCTTAATATAACAAAATGTTCCAAGCTATTTCATTAAAATGTAGAGAAAATCAGTGCAAACCAATTGATGGGGATATTAAGGGTGACTAAAAGCTTTGGCCAAATGTTGTGCTTCATGATTTGTAAATAAAGGATGAATGGTATGATAACATATGGCAGTCCTGTCTGAGCATTGTCCCTGTTAATAGCACAAAACTGCTGATCTAATTTGAAAGAAAAGCAGGCGGGAAATGCACAGGTCTAGCAGGAATTATAAATCACAGAAAGGACAATATTATTGCTGACATGGGCATGATTTTCCCTTGTTGCTTAAAGCCGCCACTTCCTTGGCTTCTGCCCATAATTTTGGAGAGCTTTAGAGACCCTTCTACCAATGAATTGTTGTGCCCTCCAACTCAAGCAAATGATTGGTTCAACAGCGTTTGTGCATAGTGTATTACCTGATGAGATGTTTTGATTGATTGTGTTAACATAGACAAATGTATTATCAGCCTGAGAACTCTTCATTAATAAATCATTAGGGCATGTAGATTTATGATAGTTGCTCCTAAAATGATCACTTCTTCTTGGAGACGTAGCAATCTAGCAATGTACAATTAAGTGAACATAAAATAAATAGCATTAGTTATTGCCAGAAAAAAAAGTCTCTGCCTTTCACCTTCTGAAAAGATAGTCTGTGTCCTTCTTCTCCATTGGCTTAGACTCCACAAAATAGCTAAACATCTTAAACACCTACAGGCTGACTAGGTCCACAATTAGAAATAAACTGAAAACCTCTTCAAAAGATGCCATTTGTAATTCTGACAGGACCAGACACATTTGTGGGTGGGAAAAGCTAATCCGTAATTCCAGATTGCTATCGTGTTTGCATCTCTAACACTGCCTATTCCAGATGATGGTTTATGCATTATAAATAGGGATCCTCACCAATAGTTCTGGGTTTGCTTTATCACCAACACTGATGGCAATAATTATCAAATAGATGCAGAGCATTAGCACCAACCCAATGTGTGCACTATGGCATGGCAACAGCTTTAAAAAATGTGACAACACATCAGGGCCCTAAAACCAAAATGAGTACTTATTGTAAATCTTCAGTGGGGCACAGGCTATGCCTGGCATTCCAACATGTATAAAAGGGAAGATTGTGGTAAAAGTGTTAGAATTGTCCCTCATATTATTATATGGAAAGTAAGCAATTATGAGTTCTGTTGATAGCTTGTTTCACATACATTATCTTGGCATTAAGGAACATCTTTACTGTTATTCCTCCTCACCCCCACTACTTGCCTCAAGTTATTCTGATATTCTACCCAGCTTTTGTTCCATGTAATTGTGCTTTTCTAATTCTTCCTGACATTCTAATCCCATCTCCATTTCACTACCTTCAAGATAACAAGTAGCTCAGACTCCAGAGCAGTGGATCAGGTCAGACCCTCCCTTTAAATAACACCAAAGCGGGCATTCTAGGCAAAGCATTTAACACCATAGGTGGGCCTTATATACATATGAGAATTTTGGGCACATTGTATCGAAATGTCCATTGCACACTGTTTAACATCACTTCATATCAATGTCTGTCTGCATACAACGTGGATTCTTCTTGCCATTTATCTGGTTAAAAATACTGTCACGTGAATATAATTCCTCGGTTCCCTTCCACATGTTTATTGCATGCTGTGAGAATACGGGTCAGATTTTCAGGAGTGTGTTATGTATGTATGTATGTAGTTTAGCATTCAAGATGCTTTGGTCCAGTGTTTTCACATTTTAAACCATCCAGTGGAATCAAACTTCCGTGTGCCCTGTTTCATAAAGTTATTAATCCAATTAGGATATTCTGTTGTGGTAGTGTGAAGGACAAGAACATAAGAAACAAGATTACAAGCCCACCAGCCCCTAAAGACCACCATTTAGTTTCATCATAGTTGAAGTAATATTGAACCTAATACTATTTTCCTGCTTCCTTCCCTTACACCTTGACTCCCTTGTAATTTCAATGCCTTGAAGTCTCCATCTTCCAATAATACAATCATTCAAACTTCACAGCACTTTTGGTTAGAGAATTTGAAATATTCTCAACTCTTTGAAAGGTGAAACTCTTCACCTGAAATGATAACCTTTAATTTTACCACAAGCCCTTTAGTTTAGAATACCTCAACTTGAGTAAAATCTTTTCAGTATCCACGCTGTTAATTGCCCTCAGATATTTTAAATGTTTTTTCTGAATGTTAGTGTGTGTAGAGCAGCTAGACTGGACTGCCAACACAGATGCCTTGTGCAGGAAGGCACAGAGTCGACTGTACTTCCTTAGAAGGTTGGCGTCATTCAATGTCTGTAGTGAGATGCTGAAAATGTTCTATAGGTCAGTTGTGGAGAGCGCCCTCTTCTTTGTGGTGGCGTGTTGGGGAGGAAGCATTAAGAAGAGGGACGCCTCACGTCTTAATAAGCTGGTAAGGAAGGCGGGCTCTGTCGTGGGCAAAGTACTGGAGAGTTTAACATCGGTAGCTGAGCGAAGGGCGCTGAGTAGGCTACGGTCAATTATGGATAACTCTGAACCTCCTCTACATAGCACCATCCAGAGACAGAGAAGCAGTTTCAGCGACAGGTTACTATCGATGCAATGCTCCTCAGACAGGATGAAGAGGTCAATACTCCCAAATGCCATTAGGCTTTACAATTCTACCGCCAGGACTTAAGAACTTTTTAAAAGCTATTATTAATGCTTTTTGAGATAGTGATTTAGATGCATATCATATTTTTTTACTGAGTTAAGTATTGTATGTAATTAGTTTTGCTACAACAAGTGTATGGGACATTGGAAAAAAGTTTGAAAAAAGGAAAAAGGGGATGAATAAAGTATCTATCTATCTATCTATCTATCTAATCCCAGGAGTCAAGCTAATGGACATTCTCTGCACTAACTCCAATTCACAGTACTGAAGATACAATCTCACAAATTTCCCAGGAAGCTATTTGCCAGATGTCTGCAGACCAGTGCTGTAGGTAACCTATTGAAACCACATTCCATAAGCTATCTTTTGAAATACTTCACTCAAATAAATGCTTGTATTTTGTAGGACATAGATGGGTAAATTCAGTAAAGTTAGTTGGTCCACAGAATTTAAGATTGGGAAAGAAGCCTGTACACTTGGAAGCTGATTCTTTGGCTTATTTATGTACTTGAATGAAAGAAAGAACTTGCATTTATTTAGCATTTTCCACTTGTTCAAGATAATCCATTAATCTTCATGGCTGGGGAATTAGAAAATCTGTGAACTGGACCACTGACTTTCATGCTCCATTCTCCAACCTGGTCTCTTATCATGTAAGGTTGTACACGGGAAATAATGTCGCTCCCTGAATTCAAGCTGCAATCTTAGTTGCATAAATCACATTATAATGGGTTCAGTTTGTAATTCCACTGATAAATTAGCCCAACGTAATTAATGTTCCGTAATTAGTAGGATAAGTTACCAACAAAACAGTGATGGTATTTTGTTTGCTGTATCACCGGGAGATTAGTTAAAGCTGTGCTCATTGAAAGACAATAAAAAAGAGCAAACTATGGTTCGTCCAAATTCATGAGACGATGCAGATATTTGTGTTCTGTTGGCATGGGGATCAGCTACTTCATAATCTTGTGATATGAGAGACATTTCTGCCATCCAGCCTGTTTCAGATCTCAGAGCAACTCTATTTCTTCACTATTTTTTACTGTGACTATTCTTCCCTCATTCTCATCCCAAAGTGCAAATTTTAAAATAAATTTATTATCAGAGTACCTACATGTCACCATGTACAGCCCTGAGATAACTTTTTCCTACAGGCATACTGATGCACCATCAATAACTCACTCTGAGACGTAAGAAGCAAGATATCGGCTTTTATTGACTGGAAGAATGAACAACACTACATCCTGGAGAATGAGGCCGGGCTCAGGCCTCAATCGCCTTTATACAGGGGTCTGTGGGAGGAGCCACAGGAGCAGTCAGCAGGGGTCTGTGGGAGGAGCCACAGGAGCAGTCCAGACAGGTATATGTAGTTCACCACACATACTCAGCAAATCTATAGAACAGTAACTGTAAACAGGATCAATGGAAGATCAAGAGCATTGAAAATGACAAACTGCTGAACTAAATAACAAGAGCATGAAATAGCAAGATAAAGAGTCCTTAAAATGAGTTAATCAGTTGTGGGAACATCTCAGTAGATAAGTGCAATTATCCCCTTTTGTTCAAGAGCCTGATGGCTGAAAGGTAGTAACTGTTCTTGAAACTGATGGTGCGAGTCCTGAGGCTCTTGTAACTTCTGCCTGATGGCAGCAGCAAGAAAGGGCATGGACTGAGTGGTGAGGATCTCTGCTGATGGATTCTGCTTTCCTACAACAGCGTTTTATGTAGATGTGCTCCTAGCTCCAATCAACCTGTATGTCTTCAGTCCACCAGAATGTCTGAAACCCACGCAGTCACTGAGAGAAGGTGCAAAGCAGCACTAGAATTAAGGATTGAACCCAGGTCACAAGAGCAGTGAGATAGCAGCTCTAACCACTATGCCACCCAGTGATTTAATAGCCTCACTACCTTATAGTAACTACCACAAGCCAAGGAGATTGAATCTCTTTGTGAAACCACAAGAACAGGTTCACTGCTAGAGAAATTTCCCGAGTTCTCAGAGGCTCTATATTGCCCAAACTCCTATCAAAGTTATAATAGAAATCTAATGAACATAATTTTCGTACTATTTTCTCTTTCCTTAAATGAAACAACCCAAGTTAAAACCTGCTCCATAAGTCCCCATTCCCCCCCCCCCATTTAGTCCAGTGACATCCCAGTTAGTGGGTTAACTTAGCCATCGTTAGTTGTTCTGTGCTTGGATTAAATAGGTGGGTTACTGGGTGCTGTGGCTTGTTGGACTGGAAAGGTCTGTTCCGCACTATATCTCTAAATAAAAAATAAATTCCTGATTTCTAGGGCAACAAGGGAGTAGCGTCAAAAGTCTCAGTCAATGTTGAGTTTGTTGTCATGTGCACATGTATATGTATGCACGGGTGCATTAAGAACATTGTTCTCTACAAGCTGCGCAAGTGCGCAGACACAGACTAACTAAAATTCTCCAGTATACATAGCCTTTGTTGCCACGCAGCTGGAATTTTCTTTTATAGACCACAGAAGTGTCGCCTCAAAAATATTGCAGCAACACTGTGATTTAAAATCTGTCACTTCTGAGAAAGTTAAGACTGGTTCAATTAAGTTGTTCACTGATATGTTGAACCACGTGTTTAGAAAGAAAGAATTTGAAGGACTGTCAATTATGTTGACATCATTGGAACAGTTCAAGCTTCTAGTGCTGACTGTGAATGTGGATTCAGTCTTATGAATTCAATCAAATGTAAATCCAGAAACAGACAAGAAGCAGATCATTTGGATGATCTAATGAGGATTAAGACGTATCTTCATCTGAATGCAAAATTAATCTGGACAGTGTTTACGGACAATAAAGACAGATGAGAAAAAGTTAACAAAACGTGAAAGATTTTCTTTGCTGTACTGTGTTTCATTATAACTTTCAATTAATAAAATCAGAAGTATATGATTTTAAAATTTTCATTTCTAAATACTCAATGTATTCATATTACAAAACAATAACACCTAAAGTGCTGTGCAGTTTTCAGGCCGTGTAAAATTTTCTGTTTAGAGTAATGGTTGGTTCACACAGCTGTAAAAATAATTAGAGTGAACGTTGATTGAGAAACTTACTTGCAGCAGCCTCACAGGCTAATAGTACGAGATACACAACATTCACAAGAAAAGCATAAACTAAGGATAAATTATAGACAATTTTACAAGAAACAACACAATTACAACAAGAAAAGCTCATTGTACTGCAAGTGGTCGAAGTGGTCATAGTGTGTCTATACTGTGGGTTGTGCAACTTGGTTCAGGAATTGAAGCATTAAAGGGAGGTAGTTGGTCTTGAAATGGGTGGTGCAGTGTGGCATGCAAAGACTCTTGACCGACTGGGTTACAACAACACTAGCAGCTACCTTATTACCAGGCAGTGTTTTGGTTTGATTGGTGTGCCAGCTTATTCTTGTTTGACTTAGTGAGACCACTAAGCCAGATCTTCTTACCTTCCAGGTACCTACTGACCTCTGTTGGAGATGGTGACAATAATGCTAAGAACGACAACTTTCATGCAATTCTTTGGAGTGCCATGTATTGAGACTGACCTAAGGAATACTGCCAAATTTCTCAACTCATGGAGTACAGATCATCTTGAAGTTTCATTTTTATCACCAATAAGCTATGTTGCACTCATCAATATATCCAAGAACTTTGATGCCTTATGTGTATTTTTATATTTCTCCACATTCTCAAGTGTTTAGGTGTATACACTGGCTGTACCTGCCTGTAGCTGAATGATGAGATTAATCTGACACATAGTCCCACAAGTTCTAGATGTGTTATAGTAGTTTACAAGTTCCATGGTTTAGTTTTCTTTCTTAGGTAATCATTACTACCTCACCTAGCTTAAACCTGACATCTAAACTCCAGAGTCATTACATCATAGAGCATTATAGCACAGAAATAGGGCCGTCAATGTGGAATTATGACATCGTAGCTATTCGTGAGACTAGGTTGCAGGAGGGACAAGACAGGCAGCTCGATATTCCGGGGTTCCATTGTTTTCGATGTGATAGAGCAGGAGGGATTAAGGGGGGAGGGGTGGCATTACTAGACACAGAAATTGTCACAGCAGTGTTCAATCAGGACGGACTGGAGATTAGTGAGGCTTTATAGGTAGAAATGAGGAATAAAAAAGGTATGACCATGTTAACAGGGCTATATTGTAGCCCACCCAGCAGTCCACAGAATTTAGAGAAACTAATTTGTAGAGGGATCGCAGACTGTTGCAAGAAACATAAGGTTGTGATAGTAGGTGATCTTAACTTTCCACATATTGACTGAGACTCCCGCACTGTAAAAGGACGAGATGGGATAGAGCTTGTCCACTCTGTTCAGCAAAGTTTTGTTAATCGGTACATTGAAGTCATAATGAGAGAATGTACAATATGTGAAGTCTTATTAGGGAATGAGACAGGGCATGTGATAGAAGTCTGTGTAGGTGAACACGTTGCATCTAGTGATCATAATGCCATTAGTTTCAATGTAATTACGGAATAAGATAAGACTGGTCCTTGGGTTAAGATTCTAAATTAGAGAAACACCAATTTTGATGGTATCAGAAAGGCTTTGGCAAGTGTAGATTGGGACAGGTTGTTTTTCCAACAAAGGTGTACTTGATAAATGAGAGGCCTTCAAAAGTGAAATTTTGAGAATACAAAGCGTGCATGTACCTTTCAGAATAAAAGCCAAGGATAACAGGTTTAGGAAATCTTGGTTTTTGAGAGCTATTGAGGCCCTGGCAAGAAAAAAAAGGAGGCGCATTGCAAGGGTAGGCAGAATAAATGAGGTATTGAGGAAAGTAAGAAAACAAAAAAAAGATCAAGAAGGCCAAAAGAAGGCATGAGGTTGCCCTAGTAGACAAGGTAAAGAAGAATCTTAAGGTTTACTACAGATATGTTAAGAGCAAAAAGATTGCAAGGGACAAAATAGGTCCTCTGGAAGATCAGAATGGAACCAAATGAACCTATGTATGGAACCAAAAGAGATGAGGGATATCTTAAATTGATATTTTGCATCTCTGTTTACTCAGGAGATGGACACTGAGTCCATAAAAGTGAGGCAAAGCAGTATCGAGGTCATGGACCCCATACGGATTATAGAGGAAGAGGTGTTTGCTGTCTTGAGGCAAATTAGGGTGGACAAATTCCCAGGGCCCAACAAGGGGTTCCCTCAGAATCTGTGGAAATTAAGAGGTATTTAATTCATCTGTAGTGACAGATGAGGTACTGGAGGATTGTTGTTTAGCTGTTTAAGAAAGGCACTAAGAATAAACCAGAAAATAATCGGCTGATGAGCCTGACATCAGTAGTGGGAAAGTTATTGGAAGGCATGCTAAGAGACCAGATATATGAGTATTTGATAGACGGGCTGATTAGGGATAGTCAGCATGACTTTGTGCATGGTAAGCTGTGTCTAACCAATATTATATAGCTTTTCAAGGCAATGATCCTGAAAGCTGATGAAGGCAAGGCTGCGGATATACAAGTACTTCAGCAAGGCTTTTGACAAGGTCCCGCATAGGAGGTTGGTCAAGGAGGTTCAGTTACTTGTCTTTCAAGATGAGGTAATAAATTTGATTAAACATTGGCTTTGCAAGAGAAGCCAGAGAGTGGTAGTTGATGGCTACCTCTCTGACTGAAGGCCTGTGACTAGAGGAGTGCAACAGGTATCAGCGATGGGTCTGGTGCTGTTTGTCATCTATATCATTGATCTGGATGATTATGTGATTAATTGGATGAGCAAATTTGTGGATGACACCAGGATTGGAGGTGTAGTGGACAGTGAAGAAGAGTATTAAAGCTTCCAGCGGGATCTGGATCAGCTGGACAAATGACTGTAAAATGGCAAATGAAATTTAATGCAAACAAGTGTGAGGTGTTGCACTTTGGGAGGATCAGCTTGGGGAGGTCTTACACAGTTGGGCACTCAGGAGTGCTGTAGAACAAAGGGGTCTGGGAATACAGGGGCATAACTCACTGAAAGAGGTGTCACAGGCTGATAGGGTCATAAAGGACGTTTTCAGCACATTGGCTTTCATAGATCCAAGTAGTGAGTACAGGTGTTGGGATGTTATGTTGAAGTTGTATGAACTGGTGAGGCCTAATGTGGAGCAAATGTGCAGTTTTCATCTTCTAACTGCAGGGAAGATGTAAATATGATTAAAAGAGCACAGAGAAAAATTACAAGGATGTTGCCAGGACTTGAGGACCTGCCTGAGTTATTTGGAAAGATTGAATAAGTTAGATCTTTATTCCCTAGATCATAGAAGATTGAGGGGGTGATTTGATAGAGCTATACAAAATTATGAGAGGTAGCAATAGGATAAATGCAAACATTTTATTTTCCTTTAAGGTTGGGTGACATTACAACTAGAGGTCAAGGGTCATGGATTAAGGGTGAAATGTTTAATGGGAACAAGGGGTGGAAACCTCTTCACTCAGAGGGTGGTGACAGTGTGGAATGAGCTTTCAGTACAAGTGGTGAATGTAAGTTTGATTTTAATATTTAAGAGAAGTTTGGATATATACATGGATGGGAGGGGTATGGAGGGGTATTTTCTGGCTTCAGGTTGATAGGACTAGGAGGTTTAAATGGTTCAGCATGGAATAGATGGGCCAAAGGACCCATGTCTGTGCTATAGTTTTTTATGATTCTATCACACAATGGCACATCCTGTCCATGCCAAGCCATTATTCTGCTTTGTCCCATTGCCCACACGTGGACCATAGCCTGCCTACTTCCTTTAGCCATGTACTTATTCCAATTTCTTTTAAACATTGCATCCTTTACTTGTTCTAACAGCTTGTTCCATCTCTCACCACCTCCTCAAGTTCCTCTTAAATTTTTCACCTTTCACCCTTAACCTGTGGTCTCTAGATCTAGTCACATCAAACCTCAGTGGAACATGCCTGATTGCTTTAACTCTTCTATACCCCTCATAATTTTGTACACTTTTATCAAGTCTCCCCTCATTCCCCTATGCTCCAGGGAATAAAGTCATAATTTTTCAACTTTTCCCTATAACTCACAACCTCAAGTTCCGGCAACATTCTTATAAATTTTCTCTGTACTCTTACAATCTTATTGATATCTTTCCTTTAGATAACTGACCAGAGCTGCACAAATTCTAGGTCAGAAAACCTGTCAAGTACATTCACGTTTGAACTTTTCAATCATAATTTCATGGCTTTTTGGTTCCAAGGCCCCTAAATGATGAACAATCGGGAACTGTACATTAATCCCATGACTATTTTGTTTGTGGGCCTGCTGCTTCAAACTTAGCAACAACTAAGTCCTCACTACTGATGGCATACTTTCCTGGAGAAAGGGTTGAACAGGTGGTGGTTATAGGCATAATCAGAGCTTTGGGCTGAGCCAGCAATCAGATATGTGACCAAGGTTGGATATCATTAGAGGATTAGTCGATCATTGATTTGAGAGATGCCAAGACCTGTGCCAAACAAATCATGAGCAGCAAGGTGGAGATACATGATGAAGACTTTGAATGGGATGTGGTTTAAATAGGGGATTGATTAAGGTGTGCTTGTATTCTAAACTATGCTGGAAGGAAATATTTTTGGGTAATAGAGGGCATCATGAGGGGAATGGGCGGGGCATAATGTTATGAAAATTGAATTTGTGGTGTGGGATGTTCAAAGTAAGTTGTGAGACCAAAGTGTGGTTACATGCAATGTTGCTCTGCAAGTACTTAATTGTCTTAAGAGTGCCCAGTGAAGGTATCTCCCAGGCCATTTTGGTGTAATTTCCCAGATACTGCATAGTAACAAGCTTTGCAAAGGAAATGACATACTCTGATGTGCACCTCACATCAGGCACACAGAAGTGACTCATGCAGAAAGTGCCTGTTCAGTTATCTGGAGGGATATTAAATGATCCAGATAAAATTGTTATTGCATTTTACTCCATCCTCAGTTTCATACAAGAACATATTCAATTGTTCAGCATTATAAAACAGCAGCATAGAGTTGAATTTCCGGGCTGGTATGCTTTATAACTCAATCATTAATTCCCATAAGTGTCTCATGAAATTTTCTTCATGTTTATATTTTGCCATTTATGCTCAAACTTGAAGTTGCAATCAGTATGATTATAACTTGACATTTGCAGCACACACAGAAAAGTATAAACATGCACAAAACGTACGTTACAGCTGAATGAGGTAGAAACCATCAAGCCCAGCAACTTTTTTATTGCAAATGGTGCAAAGCAATACCATTATTTATGTGAAATGATCAATGTAATCCATTTCTTTAAAATAGGAAATTGTTAATTATGCAGATAATGAGAAGTCCCGTTCCCTTGTATAGGGCAGCCACTGTACTCACTGTTCTCCTTCTATGCTACTTCACTTCTTTATGTTATTACTTCACCTGTGGGCAGCTTCACTTCTATTTGCAATGTGTCAAATCCATCTTTTACTTCAACAGTTATGTGAACATTCTGTATAGCTCCCACATTCAAAACACTTACAAGTCAATCCAACTTTTAGTCTTTTAACATCTTTGGACTATTTTTACTGTGCCCATGGTCTGTTTTTTAATCAATTATGCTATTGTTTGCACTGTTGTAACTATATGTTGTAACTATGTGGTTTTGTGCAGGTCTTGTAGCTTTAGTTTTTGGTCTTGTTTGTCTGGTGGAATTGGAGCTCCTTTCTGGGGAACAAGCTAAGATGGTAGCGCGATATTAATACGCAGCAGCCTCTCCAGACTCTGGATTTGGGGATTGCCAAATGTTATGTGGATTTTCTGTTGTAGTCTGTTTTGTCGTGTGCTTTTGTGATATCATTCTGGAGGAACGTTGTCTCATTTTTTAACTGCATCGCATTTGTGGTTTCTAAATGACAATAAACTGAATCTGAATCTGAATCTGAACTTTCCTCATTTTCTAAACTGTCTACAGTTACTTAGAATTTTGGTTGGCAAATTCTAGCATTAGTTGTAGAACTACTTCATGCTCCAACTGGATATTACTTCACCCTTTAAAATTGATAGAATGTCATATTACACAGCTTCATAGCAAAGCTTCCACTGTGCAGTTATCTTGTCTGTGGTTGTACATGAAGCTTATTACTACTTCCTGATTATTCAACTTATTGAAAAAAATTTAGTTACTTTAATGCCTTTTCATTGGTTACTATGGGTGGTTTCTAACTTTCAGAAGTGATAGTCAAATTAAGCATTCTGTATGTATGCATTCAAAGGAAGTCTTGCCCTCTTCTCAGTTGCCCCATGGCATCTTGACTGTATAGTTTGAGCCACTGCATTTGGGAGCAGTAATGAACAATGAGTAAATGAGTCTAGTGAACTCATATAGGAACAGGACTGAGAAGAGGAAAATGGTGCCTATTTTTGCTATTGATACAATAGTTATACACCAAAACTGTAGCTTCCTTCAGGAAACAGTATATTGGCTGATGCAAATACCCTTCATAAGAACATTTTTCTGGAATTCCAAATAGAATCTTGATTTCCAACTTCATAAAGCACAGTGTTCACTTTATCCTTTTCATTTAAATAAATGAGATATTGATACCAGAAAATAGCTGAAGTTAAAGCTTAGCTATTCAAGTTAATTGACACAGCAGGCTGCTTAGTAGAAACCTAAGAAAATGCTGGAAATACTTAGATTTTCAGACAGCATCATTGAAGAAGGAAATGGAATTAACATTTCAGATCATTGACCTTTCATCAGAACTGGAAAAGTGGCGAAGCTACTGTGTTTTAAATCACAGAGTGTCATGGTGGAGGAAGCAAAGGGAATGCCTGTGATGGAGTTGAGAGCCAGGTAGCTCAGTTTATACAAATGCTTTTGAAACAACCTGAAAAAAAGTTTAATAGTGCTTATCAATCAAATCTATTGTGTCTGGATGAAGGTAAATGGAGGGAGATAAATAAGGGAATAGAGGAAATGACCCGTTGGAATAGTGAGACATGGAACACCAAGATGTTAGAAATCAGAAATAAAATGAATTACTGGGAGTAGTCACAGATCAAATATTATCTGTGGAGAGGCCAATGACCATCAGACAGTTCCAAACAAAATCTGGTTCTTCCTTCATAGATCCTGCGCTTGACCTGCTGAATATCTCCAACATTTTTGTAAACACAGGAGTTTCAGCAGATGCTGAAAACCCAGAACAGCGTATACAAAATGCTGGAACCTCAACAGATCAGGTAGCATCAATAGAAGAGAATAAAGAGTTGATTTTTTGGGCTGAGACCCTTTATTGGGACTGGGAAGAAAGGGAGCAAAAGCCAGAATAAGAAGGTAGGTGAAGGGGAAAGAGTACAAGCTGACAGGTCACAGGTGATGATTATAGTTTCTGCAGATGGAATCGCATGGAACCAGCAGCAATGAAGTAAAGACCAACAAAAAATAATGGTCTCATTCACTTGTGAGTATTAGACATGTTATGCCGCATCATACTGTGCTGAATAATTTCACAAGCCTTAAGAGCAACTTTCTGAAGGTTGTGATTAATTTTCATGGCAGAAAACTTAAATGCTAGTGATTTTTTGATTGTTTATATTTTTTTCTTTTTTATATTATTCTCAGAATGCAATACACGAGGTTCAGTTTCATCTTCTCTCCTGATTTCTGTGAGCTGGATCTCCACAATTCAACCGGCTAAGCAATTGCATACCTATTGTAAAAAAAAACCAGAGGTCTTAGATTTACTGACAGATTCAAGAGTTTGCGCTGCTGCTGAAGTCATAGAGTCCAGACACAGACATAAAGGAAGGACTAGGAGGCAAAAATTCAAATACCTTCAAAAAAAATCACATTGATGTTCTTCATTTCACAAACAAGAGAAAATCTGCAGATGCTGGGAATCTGAGCAACACACACGAAATGCCGAAAGAACTCAGTAGGCCAAGCAGCATTCATGGAAAAAAGTACAATCGACGTTTCGAGTCCAGCTGAAGGGTTCCTCCAGCATTTTGTGAATGTTCTTTATTTATCTATATGTTTTTGGTTAACTTTATCTCTTAACCTCAATAATTAAATAATGTTATTTTTAGAGATATTTAATAACACTTAAAATCATATATAGCAATTACTGCTGGGCAAAAACCCAGCCCTAGTTCTGACAGCTGGCAAAGCCCATTAGGAGTCTTTTGGTGTTGGGGCTTTCTCGCTGCTCTGCTTCATGCCCTTTCAGTACCTGCTGCTAAATATAGAGGTGAGTTTGGCTCTCTGCTTCCTGGAGAAGTTACGTACAGGGGAATGCCATAATTGAATGAGCAGGCCCACAAGATTTAATCTAACATATTGTTCGTCCTTTACATTCTTCTTTTTGTTGTCATTGAAGGTCCACCCACCTGTCTGGCTGATCACTCTGTACGGAGCCATGAGTCACCTTGCCGAAAGTCCCAAGTTCAGGCAGACATGGGGAGCAAGGAAATTAAGACATTTGGGGCCTGCTAATATGTATGGGTAGTTTTATAATCAAAGTGAATGGCCTCTATAGCTCTTTTACTGCTGATTGAAATATCAGAGACAATTTGTTTGGATAATTTGTAGTGAATAGAATATTTGAAAGCAGCAGTATAAATAGTACGGTATTGCTTTACAATGCCTTGGGGGATTGAAACTAGATGAAGGTACTTTTGTCAAAGCAGTGGAAGCCAAACCAGATGATTCTCTGTTTGTGATTATTGAAAATCCTCTCTCCAGACAACACATCTTTAGCCTTCTGAAAAACCTTTAGCTTAGTTATAGGCATTTAGTTTCAGAATTCAAAGGTCATTGCTGACATGCTGATGCAGCTCTCTCTGAAGCCAAAGCAAAATTCCTAAGCCATCTCATTTGCAATTTCCAACTGCTATAAATACTGGAATAATAAAATTCCACATCAGGCATAATGCTCTTTACTTGGTCACTTCCTTCTCCTTTCAGTATTTATCCTTTACTCGGTATGTTTGGATGTATTTAAGAACCATTTCATTTCATCATCAATTAGGTAGCTGGAGGTAGTTAATCTTTGCTTATCATTAACAGGTGTCATACTGTGACCCTCCCAAAGCAAATCCTTTATATGTGCAGCTCCAAGGAAGGTGAAGAGATTATAAGAAGGAAAATTGGGAGATCTTAGGCCATGGTGATTGATCAGAAAAAGCCAAATTATGCATTTTGAACTTGAAATATATATATACTTATGATTCCAAATACAAATAAATTCCCAAAATTGTAGAGGCCAACATTTATTTGGGAAATGGCCAATCCTATCTGAATCCTGTTTTCGGGATCCAAATCTCAGACTTTCTATTTATTTATGGAACACATTATAAATGACTTCATTTGTATTCAGCAAACAAATCATTAGCGGTATCATTGCAAATGTCACATACACAGACACATAATCAATCTGTCATACTGAGCATACTGTAAAACTGTAGAAACAGTCCAAGTAACATTTAAAGTTCCTCTATTTTATTTTTGTCAATTCTCTATATGATCCATTTGAAAATATCCACCTTAAACTTGTATTGTTCCTTATCCTGAGCTCTTTAGATCAACAGTGAAATCAAGCTGACAGAATAATCTCTTCTTTTAAAACAAAAGAACTGCTTTGGGCAGAATTTTCAATATACAGTATTTTAGAATACTTATTTTAATGACTTGGGCAATAAAAATATTGAGATTAATTTTGAATTTCTATAATCACATCTATTGTATCTAAACACTTTGAACTTCAGTTTTATACTTTGATTTTCCTGTCACAAATGAGTGATTTGATTTGCTGTCTAGCTTTGCACTCGTTCTCCTGTTGCCAAAGAGACATGCATGCAGCAGCTGCATGGCAATCGAAGGCAACATCTCCCTGTACCAGCACGCAAGTGCTCCAACATTTCACACACACTTCCCTCTTCCTGATCCCTGTATGTCTGTAAACCTATGGCTTAAATTTTGAAATCCATTTACTGTGAATGTGAGCAACACTGTAATGTTCCATCTATATTATTAATTTCCAAACTCTAATCCTCAATACCACACTGATTCTGAAGTGTTTCACCAACCATTTCAATCCTTTGCTCATAATTATTCATATGGCTTTGATTTGAGTTCTATTTTGTGATTGACACAAACATGCCTTTCACAAAGTAATAAGGTAGTGACTTTTCCTTGACTCTAAACTATAATTGATTAGCTATGCATATTTTGAAATCATCTTCATGCTGTTCACAATCAATAAGTAGATTCATATTTTGTATAATTCATAACAATTATTTATCTGAATTACTTGATGGTACATATAACATAGGAAATGTGGTCATGATGTAATATTGCTGTAATAAAATTCTGTGGCATTGAAAATATCATTGCCATCCTTAGCTTCACAACATTAGGATTTGAATAATCAAATATTATTGAGAGACACTTGGGTGAGACAGAGAATAATATGGTCGCCCTAGTGTTATGAGAGTAAGTGGTTATAATCAGTTAAAAGGTAACTATTAAGACTCTCTCTTGTTGGATGGATCAGCTTTATTTACTCAACTCCCTTAATCCTTTCACTTTATAGATCCACATTAAGCTCTAACCAGCCCTTACAGCTCTTTCACCACAATCCAAATTCCATTAAGATATCTGGTCAAGGCATTACTTCTAGTTCAAATCCTTCAATATCTTCCCCTATCAGACAATTAAAATGTTAACTGGCCATAAGAGAATAAGTTTCAAGACGTGAAGGTACTGATGATTGATGCTTTGGGAGAAGGCTGTGCATAACGACTCAAGCAACTGTGTAATGTTACTCTGAGAAATTCTATAAAAGTGGTGGTCTTACTGAATGAAGTTACAATCATCTCATTAGCTCATACTTGTGTGGTATATGAACTGACATCATCGGGGAATGAAGCAGGGCAACATCTGTAACTGACACTGCTTGTCCTCAGTAACCTTCACTAGGTGTGTCAAGCTATTATCTCATATTTTTTTGTGGGGTGCCTTTTTTCAATTAGCACTGATTTTAATCACAAATTATTGTATTTGACACTTATAAAAATATTTTAAGCAATAAAAGTGGTGTGCATTTTGAAATTGAAATGCAGAAATAATGGAAATATTCTGTAATCATAGATACTATGTTTTTTATAACTTCATAAGGCCAGCAATATTAGGAAGGATCACTCCCACCCTGCTCATGAACCGTTATTCCCACTCCCAACAAGGAGGAGGCTATGTAGTATCCACATCAGGACCACCAGACTCAAAAACAATTACTTTCCCTGAGCAGTAAGGCTGATTAACACCTCCACCCACTAAGCCACATCACCATACACTCCACGACCACCACTACCTTATCATTTCCTGTCAGAGTCGTGTTATGTACAGACACTTCTGTGTCTAGCGTCACTCTATAGACATATAATCGAAGTATGTATATATGCTATCTTACATATTTGTATTTATGGTGTTTCTTTTATAATTGTGTTCTTTATCTTGGTGTGTTTTTTAAATGCTGGAATGAATCCAGAAAAGTAAATACTTCATTCTCCTTTACACTTGTGCACTGGAAATGACATTAAAAAATCTTGGAACTTTAAAATAATCCATTAATAATGTAAAGAACTGCAATGACTTTGATATGGCTACCATTCCCATATGTATAAATTTCTCCAAATTAAGGCAGAATGTTATGTGTTTACTTGTGTATAGATTTGGGCTTAAACAGAACCAGTCCATGCATGATTTCCAGGCTTCAGACTTCAGCACTATAACACTCTCATCGCATTAAATTCCATGGCAGAGGCTACTGCAGACTGAAGGCTTCCGTCCCAGAAAATGCAGCGAGCTAGCACCTTTCGTGCAAAGGAACATATTATCAGCCCCAGGCTGTAATCTCTGCTTGAGCTGGGTAGCTGACTTGATGCTGACTATGCTTTGCACAAAATCATTACCCTGAGACCAACTCATGTATTTAAACTCAAGTTAATGCTTCTACAAAATGTAATTAAGAGATTTGGTCAGTGCACAGACAAATATGAAATTGCTTTATGACTAGAGGCATGCTTTCCCTTCATGTATGAGGTAAATTCCATTGCTTCTTGCAAGTTAAACAATAGAAAATTAGTGTGTGATTGCTGCAGTAAGCAATTAGCTATTTTACTACAAATGGGAACGTCTTGCCATTTCTTCACTTGAAAAGTGGGTTAGGAAACTAGAGTTCCGGTTTAATCATAAACAAAATGCAATGCTAACCAGAATAAAAAACAAAAAATAAAACATATCGCCCATTAATTTTTACAAAAAATAAGATGGTCTTTTGGTTTATCGAGTTTTTTTTTATTTTGATGTTGAGATTCCTGTCAATGTTAGTGTTCATTGCCTATCTGTAATTGCTCTTGAGAAGCTGGCAGTGAGTCACCTTCTTAAATCACCGCAGTCCTTCACAAAGGCCTAAAGACAGGGTTTGGACTTAGATTCAGTGACAATATATGTCCAAGGCAGGGTAGTGCGTTATGTGAAGGGTACTTGCAGGTGGTGGGGTGCTCACGTATCTCTTGTCCTTTTTCTTTTAGGTGAGAGAGGTTGTGGATTTGTGAGGTGCTTGTTGGAATAGCCTAGGCAAATATCTGCAGTGTGTTTTGTATATGGTACATACTGCTATTGCTGTTGTTAGAGGAAATGAATGTACTATATATGATGGTTGATTTGGTGCCATACAAACGATCATCTTTATCCTTCTTCTTGCAGAACTTCCTGAGCTGTACTCGTGCAGAGTGCACTCCCTCCCTCCTCAGTTAATGCCATGCAGACGTTGGAAATGCTTTGTGGGTGGATTTAGAGGTGAGTAACTTCTGACAGGATAACTAACCTCTGACCTGAGCTTGTAGCCAGCATACATAAGTAGCTGGTCCAACTGCATTTTCAATGACGAGCCCTGAGGATATTGATTGATGGGAGAATCTATGATGGCAATATTATTGAATATCAAAGATAAGTGGTTACATTTATTCTTGTTGGACATACTATTGCCTGGTAAAAAAGTTATCTTTCATTGCTTGTGCAGTCCTAATTATTTAGGTATTGACTGCTTCATTTGCTGAGGAGTTGTGAATGAGATGTAACATTCTGTAATTATCATCAGACATCACCTTCTGACTTTATAATGGGTGAAAGCTTATCGGCAAGGTAACTGAAGATGGTTGGGTTAGGACACTGCCCCACCCTAAGGAACTCTCTTGTGCTGTGGCTAGGATGATGGACATAGAATCATAGTCAGACTGCACCAAGAGTTCCTTCAGTGCAACTCATCTATGACAACTGAGAAGTCTGTCTACACTAATTCCATTTTCCTACATTTAGCTGATATCTCTCTACTCCTTTCCTCTCCTCAAACTTGTCCAAATGCTTTGTAAACACAGTAATGGCACTCATCCTTATCACCTCTTCAGGCAGTTTGTTCCCTAAACCTACAATCGTCTATTTGAAAATTTGCTCCTCAGATCTCCTTTAAATATTTCCCTTCTCACTTTAAACCTATCTTATCTGGCTTGAGACTCACTGCCTTTCGATAAAGACTCTCAATATGCACTCAGTGGCCACTGTATTAGGTACAGTGATTAAAAAAGGTTCAAAAGTTCAAAGGTTCATTTATCATCCAAGTATTTATTATCAAACTCTGAGATTCGTCTTCTCCAGATAACAAGAAAACTATGGAATTCAGTTTAAACAGAAATGACAACCTCCTCCCCCACCGCTGCATGAAAAATGAACAGCAACTCGTGCCTAAGTAGAATAATGTGAGTTGCCTGAATGACTAACGCCCAGTAGCACTCACATCTACAGTGATGAAATACATTGAGAAGTTGGTCATGAGTAGATTGAACTCCTGCCTCAGCAAGGACCTGGATCCACTGCAATTTGCCTATCACTACAATAAGTTAACAGCAGATGCAATCTCAATGGCTCTTCACACGGTCTTAGACCACCTGGACAATACAAACACCAATATCAGGATGCTGTTCATCAACTATAGCTCTGCATTTAACACCATTATTCCCACAATCCTGATTGATAAGTTACAGAAACTGGGCCTCTGTACCTCCCTCTGCAATTGGATCCTCGACTTCCTAACTGCAAGACCACAATCTGTGAAGATTGGTGATATTTCCTCCTCGCTGACCTCAGGGGTGTGTCATTAGCCACTGGTCTACTCTCTCTATACCCATGACTGTGTAGCCAGGCATAGCTACACAGTCATAAATTTGCTGATGACACAATCATTATTGGTACGAATCTCAGATGGAGAAGAAAGGGCGTTCAGGATCAAGGTATACCAACTAGTGGAGTGGTGTCACAACAACAATCTTGCACTCAAAGGAACACATACCAATCCTCATAGAGGGATCAGAAGTGGATAGAGTGAGCAGTTTCAAGCTCCTGGGTCTCAAGATCTCTGAGGACCTTACCTGGTTCCAAGATGACGATGCAACTATAAAGTAGGCAAGACAGCGACTATACTTCATTAGGAGTTTGAAGAGATTTGGAAATGTCAACCAAAGCACTTAAAAACTTCTATAGATGTACTGCAGAGAACATTCTGACAGGCTGTATCACTGTCTGGTATGGTGGGGGTGCTGCTGTACAGGACCGAAAGAAGGTACAGAAGATTGTAAACTTAGTCAGCTCCATCTTGGTACTAGCCTACAAAGTACCCAGGACATCTTGAAGGACCGCTCTCTCAAAAAGGCAGCGTCCATTATTAAGGACCCCCAGTACCCAGGGCATGCCCTTTTTTCATTGCTACCATCAGGAAGGAGGTACAGAAGCCTGAAGGCACACACTCAGCGAGTCAGGAGCAGCTTCTTCCCCTCTGCCATTTGATTCCTAAATGGACATTGAACCCATGAACTCTACCTCACTTTTTTAATATATATTATTTCTGTTTTTGTACATTTTTAATCTATTCAATATATGTGTACTGTAATTGATTGATTTTTCTTCTATATTATGTATTCCATTGAACTGCTGCTGCTAAGCTAACAAATTTCATGACACATGCTGGTGATAATAAACCTGATTCTGATTCATCAACCCCTCAAATCACCCGCCCTCCGCACAATGCAGAACCTCAATATCATCCTCCAACATTATCAAAAGAGAGAGACAGAGCTTGAACGTAGAGGCCTACCCTCCAGGCGCAGTGATAGGCCACAATACTCTGGCAGCAGAGGAGGATCCCATCAGTGATGAAAAGGCAGGTATTCGGCACTGAGCCTTTGCTCGCATTCTGCATTCACCTTGATGTTTTAATCTTCCTCATTGCTTTAATCAGTGATTAATGGACACTTTAAGCAGTGAAATGGAGTCAAACATCAGCTCATGCCCCGTTTTGTAGTTTCTTCGCCTCGAGGCTCGTGCTCACTTCCCAGAATCTTCTCAGAGACAGCAAGGTTCTGCATCACGCAATCGGTCTCCAAACTGTAAATTGCAGGCTTTAACAGCAACAGAAACATATTTAAGATGAAAAAACAGATGTAAAAGGTGTGAAATAAACAGTTTCGTGGTCTATCCAGACAATGTTGACCGAGGGAGCTTTATACGCAGGCGCATATATTCAGGACATTTACAAAGACAGGTGTGTAAAGAGGGCTAAAGGATTATTGGGGACCCGAGTCACCCCAACAACAAACTATTCCAGCTGCTACCATCCAGGGAATGGTACCGCAGCATTAAAGCCAGGACCAACAGGCTCGGGGACAGCTTCTTCCACCAGGCCATCAGACTGATGAACTCACATTGATACAATTGTATTTCTATGCTATATTGACTGTCCTGTTGTACATACTATTTATTACAAATTACTATAAATTGCACACTGCACATTTAGATTGAAACATAACGTAAAGATTTTTACTCCTCATGTATGTGAAGGACGTAAGAAATAAAGTCAATTTAGTTCAATTCAAATCCATCTTGACTAGCTTGTTAAAATTCAAAATTCAAAAAAAATTTATTATCAAAATGCATATATGTCACTCTGTATATATACAACTCTGAGATTCATTTAGCTGCAGGCATTCACACCAAATACAAAGAAACCCAATCGAATCAATGAAAAAACACACAGCAACATGGGCAAACAACCAACGTGCAAACAACAACAAACTGAGTAAATACAAAAATGCAATAAATATTGGAATGTGAATCCATAGGTTGTGGGGTGAGTGAAGATATCCCATCTGGTTCAGGAACTTGATGGTTGAGGGGTAACAGCTGTTGCTGAATCT
Source organism: Hemitrygon akajei (assembly GCF_048418815.1). Taxonomy (NCBI): domain Eukaryota; kingdom Metazoa; phylum Chordata; class Chondrichthyes; order Myliobatiformes; family Dasyatidae; genus Hemitrygon; species Hemitrygon akajei. The sequence goes on along the minus strand of NC_133127.1, from coordinate 146,732,826 downwards.
GATGACATGGGTCCTGAGGCTTTGCACCTCTTTCCTGATGGCAGTAGTGAGAAGAGAGCATGGCCTGGATGGTGGGTGTCCCTGATGATGGATGCTGCTTTCCTGTGACAGTTCTCCTTGTAGATGTGCTCAATGGTGCAAGTGGCTTTACCCATAATAGGCTGGGCTGTAACTACTACTTTTGTATGCCTTTCTGTTCAAGGGCATTGGCGTTTCCATACCAGGCCATGATGCAACCGGTCAGTATACTCTATACTGCTCATCAATAGAAGTTTGTCAACGATTTAGATGACATGCCGAATATTCATAAATTTCTAAGAAAGTAGAGCTGTATTAGATATGCAAATATCTAATCAGCCCATAATGTGACAGTAACTCGTTGCATAAAAGCATGCAGACATGGTCAAAAGGTTCTGATGTTGCTCAGACCAAACTTCAGAATAGAAAAGAAATGTGGTGCTAGTGACTTTGACCATGGAACGATTATTGGTGCCAGACAGGGTGGTTTGTATATCTCAGAACGTGCTGATCTCCTGATCTTTTCACGCATAACAATCTCTAGAGTTTACAGTGAAGTGTTTGAGAAACATCCAGTGAGTGACAGTTCTGTGGACAAAAATGTCTTGATAAAGAGAGAGGTCAGAGGAGAATGGCCAGACTGGTTCAAGCTGACAGGAAGGTGACAGTAATTTAACTAACCACCTGTTACAACAGTGGGGTGCAGAAGAGCATCTCTGAATGTACAGCACACTGAACGCTGAAGTGGATGGGCTAGAGCAGCAGAAGATCATGAACATACAGAAATACACTCAGTGGTCACTTTATTAGAATATTCTAACAGTGTACTCTATGCCCCTCATAATGTTTCAAACTTCTACATGTCACCCCTCAGGTGCTTGTTTTCCAGTAAGTATAAAGCCAACTTATACGATCTCTCTTTGCAACTAAAGTCCTTTCTTTCCATGCAACATCCTGAGGAACCTTTCCTGCTTCTCCAGTAATTTTTTGGTGTGAAACATAACTTCATCCATTGTAATGCTTTCCGTTCAATCCCCACTGACTTAATCTTTGCCAGGTCTCCAAAAGCCATCAATCAAGAGCTTTCATTCTTACTTTCTGTCTGGAATTATTTTATTCATTTATTTTTATTTTATTTAGCAATACAGCCCTTTGAGCTACACATTATCTGACAACCTCGATTGACCCTATCCTAATCACAAGAAAATACAATGACCGATTAACCTACCCGGTACGTCTTTGGACAGTGGGAAGAAATTGGAGCATCCAGGGAAAGTGGACACGTTCCATAGGAAGGACACACAGAGATTCCTTACAGACGGCTCTGGAATTGAGCTTGAACTCAGATGCCCAGGCTGTAATAGCATAAAGCTAAACCGCTATGCTACTGTTGTGCCCAATTCTAGCTTTAGGTAGCACTAACAATGACTCATTTCATCGCCACACTCTGTTGCTTAAAAGCAGACTGGTGGCAATTAGCTAAATTTGATTTGTTCTGCCTTTTGTGAGCTGGTTATACCTGGGCAATTTTCAATGCAGGTGGCCTAGTGTCAGTTTCGTGATTGTACTGCAACACCTTGATAGGGATTTTCATTTCATTGTACAGACACTGCAGCAGAAGTGAAGGAACTAGTAAGCAACATACACCCAAAGCACAGGATAAATGTTTAAATTGTCACAAATTACAGACTTACAGGTGCCACATGACTTCTTGTTTTCAGAATGAAAATTAGTAGGTCTCAGTTTCTGGAGCAGATGTTGCTCAAAAAAAGTACTGATTATATGTCTGGGTAGCAAATTGAAAATCTATCCTATTGAGTCATATTATTTCTTTAGCTCTGCTTTGTCTCTTCAGTGTTTCACACCTTCATTCCATTGCCCATCACCATTATACAAGATAATATGAACAACACACCAGCTGGAGTTAAATATCAGGAAACTGAAAATGTGCCAGATTCTGAGATGTACAGTAGAATTGTACATTCGGGTTCTCCCAATGAAGATTGGAGGAACGCTTTCTCAAGCATCTTCAATCTATCCACAAAAAGCAGGATTACCTGGTAGCCAACCATTTTCATTCAAATCCCCATTCCCATTCTGACGTGTCAGTCCACAGCCTCCTCTACTGCCACAATGGGGCCACCCTCAGGATGGAGGAGAATCACCTCATATTCTGTCTGGGTAGACTCCAAATTGATGGCATGAACATTGATTTCTCCAACTCCAGCTCTACTAACTTTTCACTCTGCCCCTCCCCTCTTCTTTAGTTCCCCATTCTGGACCCCTTCTCTTACCTCTTCTCTTCTCCTTATCTGCCCATCGCCTCCCTATGGTGCCTCTCCTTCTTCGCTTTCTCACACAGTCCACTCTATCCTCCTATCTGATTCCTTCTCCGGCCCTTTACCTTTTCCACCTATCAGCTCCCCCACCTAACTATCTTCACTTATCTCCTTCAACTTTATACTCCTTCCTCTTCCCCCACCTTCTTAATCTGGCTTCTGCTCCCTTCCTTTCCAATCTTGATGAAGGGTTTTGGCCCAAACTGTTCATTCATTTTCATAGACGCTGCCTGACAAGCTGAGTTTTTCCAGCATTTTGTGTGTGTTGGATTCCTAGCATCTGCAGGATCTGTAAAAACGTTCCTACTTTGAACTTTCAATAGTCTACTGCAGATGGGACAGAGCCTGGGGCAAGCAGGCTAATTTGTATTACCTCCAAGAAATTAATGTAAGTAATGAAGTTGGTATTTGTAACTGGTGCATCAACCTGTGCCTGACCCTCTATATTTGTTATATTTTCCTATATATCTTTGGTATTCTTTTTTTTCTTTGCTTAAGTACATGAAATGGTTTATATTTTATTTTAAGAACTCAAATTATACCCACATTTTCTGTCAATGTAGATATGTTTCCCTCTTTCATTGTTTATCATATATTTCTATTCTGGTTGTTGCGTGTGACTGGAGATGTTTCACAGGGTTTGGCATTGTGACCATTTCCTTTCAATGATTTGGATGGTGAGATTAATGGCTTTGTGGCCAAGTTTTCAGATAATACAAAGATAGATGGAGAAGCAGGTAGTATTGAGGAAGCAGGGAGTCAGCAGAAGGACCTAGACAGATTGGGGTAATGAGCAAAGGAGTAGCAGATGGAATATAGTGTAGGGAAGTCTATGGTCATGCACTTTGGTAGAAGGAATTAAGGCACAGACTATTTTTTAAATGAGGAGTAAGTTCAAAAATCAGAGGTGCAAAGGGATTTTGGAGTCTTTATGAAGGATTCCTGAAGATTAACTTGCATGTTGAATCGGTGGTAAGGAAAAAAATACAATGTTAGCATTCATTTCATAAGGACTAGAATAGAAGAGCAATAATGTAATGCTGAGGCTTTATAAGGCACTGGTGAGGCCTCACTTGGAGCATTATGAACAGTTTTGGGCTCCTGATCTAGGAAAGAATATGCTGGCATTGTAGAAGGTCTAGTGGAGGTTCACAGGAATTTTTCTGGTAATGAAAGGGTTAACATATGGGGAGCACTTTATGGCTCTAGGCCTCTACTACAGGAGTTTAGAAAAATGAGGGAGGATTTAATTGAAACTCATCAAATATTGAAAGGCCTAGATAGATTGGATGTGGAGAGAATGTTTTCTACAGTGGAGAGTCTAGGGCTAGAGGGCACAGCAGAATAGAGGGATGTCCATTTAGAATAAAGGTGAAGAAAACTTTCTTTAGTGAGAGAGTGGTGAATCTGTGGAATTCATTGCCACAGATGGCTGTGGAAGTCAAGTCATTGAGTATATTTAAAGTGAAGTTTGATATGCTCTTGATTAGTCAAGTCATCAAACGATATGTGGAGAAGGCAAGAGAATGGGGTTGAGGGGGAATAATAAATCAGCCATAATGGAATGGTGGAGCAGACTCAGTGGGCCAAATGGCCTAGTTCTGCTCCAATGTCTTAAGGTCTTATGATCTTATATATCTGACTCTGTGGCATAAGCGACATGAATTATAAATTTCGTGGGAGTTCTACTGGTTACTGCTGAAAGATTGAACAATATGGCTGTTTATCTTTCCAATCAAAACACAAGCAAAAATCAAGTGGAAGCTGATACCATTTTATTTCAAAGTTCAGCTGATTAATTTTATTTTTAAATAACAACTCTAACTGGGATGTAGACTTATAGTTTATGGTTGTACTTTTTAAAATGTATTAAGTGAATTAGAATCATGTTCCAGGAATATATTAATCCACTGAGTCATTATAGTCAGAGGTATAATTCAAGGATCTGGATGCTTCATTAGTCACTTCTTAAATTAACAGATTATATTTTCTCATTCCTTTAGGTTGTGATTTAACATTTAAATAAAACTTTTTTTTTAAATATAGTTAATGAATTTTGGCGCTGTCAAAGCTAACTCTAGCTTTCCTGAGAACTACTGGAGTGATGTAGGATAAAGTTTTGTAAAAAAAGTAAATTATTTTAGAAATAAGAAGGTTTCTGAAGGATTAATATGATGGAATTGTGAAAGTAGCTGTATGAAGCAGTAACATTGTGTAAAAAAAGCAACATTAAAAATTAATCATGAATTATGTTTAAGGATCCCAGAACCCAAGTGGACCAGGACCTGTCCACAAATCTCAATGGCCATGAGATCACAAAGCAAGTACGGAGAAAGGTCCAGCAGTGATAATCTGAGCTCACTCTTTCAAGAAGATAAAATTATTCCCTTGACATGGCATTTCATGAATGGTTTCTGCCTATTCACTTATACTGTTCTACTCTGGCCTCTGTTCCCATTTATTGGTTGATTTAATATAAAGAATGCTTAGATTTCAATCGAATCATATAGCTAGAAATTTGTCATTGATCAGTAGTAGTGAACTCATAATACTGTAGATTGTCCTCATCCTTCACCATTCAGATCCACTGAAAGGAATAAAAATTGTGTCTTAAAGGTTTAGTTTGAAGCAATTTGCTGAATCTACCTGATCCTAATCTACCTACACTGCTATCTTAAATGCAATACCATCTTTTAATTATCCTTTTCCATCTCTATAAAATTCAGTTACATTCTGTCCATTATTTCCATCCTAGGTTTGTTCATAAATTGTGAACAATCTGCACACAGATTGTTATGTGTCTCAATAGCTACAAAATTGCTATTGCCCTTAATAACTTCAATATTAATGGGCACTGAACATATGCAGATTAGACAGGCAACATCTTTCAGGGGTGACTCTGATCTGATATCAAATGTACTTAATAGAGATTCTGGCTTGCCACTTGTTGCTATAAAAGGCTGGAGCACATTCCAGTTTCTCTCCTTGGTGAACCACAGGTGGAGAAAGCAGAAGAATTTACAATAATTATAAACATCCTGATGGTGCAAAGGTGTCATTGTCAGTCATTTTAGGAACCCTAAATGTTCACTCAAAAATATACTGAAACTGTAAGAGTTTTCGAACTGGCTTATGACCGAACTAAGGCATCACCCATCACACAACATTATATTTAGGTGTACAGGTACTGAGACATACCTGATTTTCACTTTCATATGGGAGAGGAGGTGTCTAAGTACGCGGCCCAATTACATCGAGTAACAGCTTGTACATGGGGCTTGCCCTTGGGGAAGTATGGCCCGTAGATTATCTGTTGCTGTGTATCAACCAGCATGTGCTGCAGTGGAGAGTGATGTGTGTCACTGGGAGGGATGTTGAGTAGATAGAATTGAGCCATCTGTGGGATGCAGGTTTCATTAGTGCCCTGGGTGAGAGATGAGGTGTGCCCCAACAAACACCATGAAAGGTTGCTGATAGAATTGCTTGTAAATGTATGTTCAAAGTTCAAAGTAAAATTTATTATCAAAGTACATATACATTGCCAAGTACAACCATAAGCTTAATTTTCTGTGCTCATACTCAGCAACTCTGTAGAATATTACCTATAACAGGATCAATGAAACATCAAGAAGAGTACAGAAGACAACAAACTGTGCAAATGCAACTATAAATAAATAGCAATAAATAACAAGAACATGAGCTAATTAGATTAAGAGTCCTTGAAAATGAAGTCACTGATTATGGGAACATTCGAATGATGGAGCAAGTGAAGTTGAGTGTAGTTATCCTCTTTAATCCAAGACCCTGATGGTTGAGGGGTACTAACTCTTCTTAAACCTGGTGGTGTGAGTTCTGAGGCCCTGGTACCTTCTACCTGATGACAACAGTGCAAAGAGAGCATAAGCTGTAAGGTGGATATCTCTGATGATGGACTGTATTTCGTGTAGATGTGCTCAATGGTTGGGAGGGCTTTACCTGTGATGGACTGGGCTGAATCTATTATTTTTTGTAAGATTTTCTATTAAAGGGGGTTTCCATTCCATGCTGTGATGCAGCCAGTCAACATACTTACTGCTGAAAATTTTGTGCACTGCATCCAGGGCCCTGACAGCCTGCTCCTGGCATTGATTATCAGAATCAGGTTTATTATCACCAGTATGTGATGTGAAATTTGTTAACTTAGCAGCAGCAGTTCAATGAAATGCATAATCTAGCAGAGAGAGAAAAAATAACAATAATAAATAAAACTCAATAAATAAACAAGTTATGTATATTGAATAGATGATTAAAAATGAGCAAAAACAGAAATACTGTATATTAAAAAAGTGAGGTAGTTTCCAAAGCTTTGAAGTCCATTTAGGAACTGGATGGAAGAGGGGAAGAAGCTGTCCTGAATTGCTGAGCGTGCTAGCTTCTGAAAATAAGGAATCCATGAGTACTTGCAGATATGTCCCTCCTCCTTGGCCAGGACTTAAAAGTAGTGACGACCACACTACCCCACAATGCATCTTTCTTGAAAGTCTCTCAGGTCAGAATGAGTTCAATAATTCTGCAAGAGCCACGATTTCCCTCTCCGTGCAGTAGTACAAGGTGGCTTTAAGCTGTGTACCATCTTGACCAGTTGCAGCCACACAGAGAGGGCTCCCTGGTGAGCTGTGCAACCATGGAACTGTACGGTCAGTGCCAGTTTTGTGCTGAGATCATTATAATGAAAACGAAGCAGCAACTTGAACAGCTCTAGTCGGTCAAATTGTATCACAACCTCTGCAGTGAAATCTGCTCTGCAGAGACTTTTTCTGCTCCTCTTTACAAACCAGTTGTTTGTGCTGTGTTTAATTGTTGTTGCTGAATGCATGCAGGCCCATGATATTAGGGAAGCAACTCAATGTGTATATTTTAAATTTAGTTAAAAGGTGAAGAAGATTTGGTTATAAAGATTGCTCTATATGGACAAAGAAAAGAAAACAGAAAGAGGATTTACAATATTGTTCTGCTTTTGTAAATATTTGAGGTGGTCTGATCAAAGACAATAAAACTCCTCCTACTAATCACTGAATCACAGTCTGGAATCCATCCATCCCAAGACATAGTGATCTTTATTCTATGTCAACTCCAAGAAAATTGCAGGGACTGGCTCCAGAGGATGCAATAGATTATGGAGCATTCCCCTTGAAATTTTGCTGCCATAAATTTTTTTTACCATCTTAGGTTTTCTTAATGATGACACATTTGCCATGATCCTAACCAACAGGCCTACAACAGATCTATATCAGTGAAGGCCAGTGCCACATAAAGGCGTGATGTTGTACTGACATCAGTTTTTGGCCCTTCTCATCACAATGCTCTACCTCGCCTCCAACCAACTTCCCACAGATCTAATGAGAAAATGTACATCTCAGATAGTTGTGAATAGTATTGCTGCTTTAAGACCAAAACACCTTTAAGGCCTGTTTCATGCATCAGCCCTTTTGGCTATACCAATGTGAAAGTAGACAGTTCCAGAGGCAGTCCATGAAAGGCCCTTAAATAAACAGCTTGTTTGGGCCCAGTGAGTATACGATCTGTACATTATGCAACAGCCCTTCAAGATCAAAGACAACAAAACTCCTGCTACTAATCACTGAATCACAGTCTGGAATCCATCCATCCCAAGACATAGTGATCTTGGGATATTTCCCAGTTCCCCAATTTCCTTATAACACAGGCCATTCCAGCCCAACGTGTCTATGCCAGGTCACAGATCAACCCCATTCACTCAGTAATGTCCCCTGTAAGAGTGTCTCGCCACATTCTCAAGAACTCTCTCCAGATTCTATCACTCATCCACATACTGCATGCTAGGAACAAAATTAGTGTCCACCTAACTAATCAAATTGTGTATGTTTGGATTTAGCAGGAAACCAGGGTGTCCAGCAGAATCCAGGGCTTCTAGCAGAAACACTGGTCACAGGGAGGTATGCATATCCACACATTGGACATCAGGATTGAACTTTGTGCTGTTATCATAGTTTAACTAAAATAGTATTTGAACTAAAATAGATAAATCTGAAACTAATTTACACAATGAAATTAATAAGGGTTATAATGATGCTAGGAGGGCCCTCATTGAAGGGTTTGTGTTAGGAAGGTTGAGCAGCTTCATATTCCTGGGTGTCAGCATCTTGGAGGGACTCTCTTAGGCCCAGCACATAGATGCAGTCATGATGAAGTACACCAGAGTCTCCACTTGCTTAGATGTTTATAGATATTTGTACAATTCTGAATGGTTGCATTACAGCTTAGTATTGGAACGCCAATGCACAGGAACACAAGAGGCTCCACAGTGTGTGGAGTGGTCTCAGCCAGTATCATCATGGTACGGCTCTCCAGACCATTGTGAACACCTCCAAGAGGTGATGTCTTTGGCTGGTGATATCCATCATTAGGGACCACATTCAGGCAGGAGGTACAGGATCTTGAAGATCCACAGCTCAAGGTTCAAAATGGCTCCTTTCGCACTGTCAGCAGGCTCTTCAACCAACCCAAAAAACCCTAACATTTCTGAAAAATTTTATCTATTTAGGGAGACAGCGTGAAACAGGCTCTTCTGCCCTTTGTGCCGTGCCATCCAACAATCCCCTGATTTATCCCAGCTTAATCATAGGACAATTTATAATGACCAATTAACCTACCGACCACACTGTATTTATTTTTCTCTCTCCAAGCTTGCACTAATGTCATTATATTTATCTTGTTGTGTAAATTATGTATAATTTACATTAAATTAAGTTGATGTTAATTCATGTTTTTCATGTTTGCATTGTATTAGTTGCTGCTGAAAAAAGCTTATCTTTGTGGCGTTTAGACTCATGTCCGTGACAATGAACTTGAACCTGAGTATAAAATTCAATGTCACAGTTATTTACAAGTGTAGTCATAACTACTAGGTGATCACAAAGACATTAGGAGCCCTGTATGATCCCAAGCACAACATGATTTTGCACGATAAAGTTGCAGATCCTAAAATTAGCGAGCTGGAACTAGGTCAACTCACACAAAAATGCTGAAGGAACTCAACAGGTCAGGCAGCATCTATGGAAATAAAGGAACAGTTGAGGTCTTGCCCCAAAACATCAACTGTTCACTTCCATTGATACTGCCTGATCTGCTGAGTTCCTCCAGCGTTTATGTGCATTGCCTTGAATTTCTGGCATTGCAGATTTTCTTGTGTGTGTGATAGCTGCAACCAATGTTTCTTTGCTCATCTGAAGATGGAATTTCCTAGGGCAAGGAAATGAAATAGCATGAATACCAACTATGACACAACAGAGAGGGTGACACTGCTGATGGAGATTATGATCACAGGCCTAATGGACACAAGAGAGTAACTGACTGAAATGATTATTTTCTGATCAGCTTCCTAATGAAACCAAGTTTCAGGAAGATGAATTCATCAAAATAAGCATAAAAATGAGTGGCCATTTTCCAAGGAGCCTTTAATTTCTAACGTTAGGATTTTAAGAATGTTATAGTTTCATATCTCTTATTATAGAATTTTGGGAATGTGAAGAACAGCACAAGTAATTGACTAGAAATATAGCAAAGCAGCAACAAAGAAGGGGAAACAAATTAGTTTTACAAAAGTAACAGCATTTTGACTGATGCAAGTAATCCATAAAATTCAACTGATATTATAACACAAATGAAAGATAAATCAAGGGTGAGTAAACTAATTGAGTAAAAATGTATTTGCTTAAACAACTTACGTACTTAATTGAGGCTATTTTGAATATTGAATCAAAAAAGATTTCCGTATTAGTTTGTAAGACCACAGCAGAAGGAGGGATGTCAATAGCAAGACACAAATACAAAGGCAATAATATAGAGAAAGCTTCTGATAATCCATTACTATTCAGAAATCACATTTGTTTGGCATCTCACTCAACAGGTGACATTTGCAGCACCTCAGTTCATGCAGTCATTTACCTCACTAAGAAGATCACAAATCATGTAATAAATATAAGGATCTAAATTAAGTTGGTGAACAAAGAGATTTCAGAAAATAATGCACTAATCACTTGTTGTAGCCACAACATTTAAAACAGATATTAAATGAATTGGCAAAGGGAAAATGTGATTCCAGGACTTTTTTTGAAGGCCTGTGGATTTCAAAAGTAAAAGTTTAAGCAGAACTTCTTTTGAACTTTGGTTACATTAGAATTAAAGTGTTGTGAGTAAACCTGCTCCAATTATTATAAAAGAGGATGCAAAAAAATTACACAAAGATGGCGTCATGGTTGCAAGATTATACATCCAGTAATAGGAGGAGATCCACAGATGGAGAATTTATCTTGAAAAGAAAAGGGAAGCAGGGTGTACTGATAGAAGTCATTAACAAGATGATCAGAAAACAAACATCTTTTCTTCTGTGTGGAGGAGCAAAACTAAAGGCCATCATTTGAAGATAGTGACCAGACCAGGCATATTAACTGGCTTTTGTTTCTCTGTGAAATCATAATTCAAAATCAATACCATTCCACCAAATTCTTTTACCTTTCAAATTTTTAATCCTTTTAAGTATCTGTGTGATATTGTAAATGCTGGCATTTATTCTTAATTCCCTGAACAAAAGCGTTTGCTAGGCCATTTCAAAGACACGGAAGGAACAAACATATAGATATATGAGGATATTTACCATATTATTATTTATTACTAGTTTAATGCTAACTTATTAACTGAAATGAAGTTCTATAGTTGTCGTGGGGTTGGTGTGATCTCTTATTTCTGAATTGTTAGTTCAGGGTTCTGAATTACTAATCTGGTGTGTCTCCAGCATAACTTTAAAATAAATGTCAGCACTGAATCCAACATAATGGACACTAACCCTATCCAAGCTCATTTGGATAGGTTGCCCTTTACCAAAGATATGAAGTGAAATTCTGCATGGATTGGGGGAAAGTGAACAAAGACAGGCTCATGTGAAATGTTCTCATTTTCACAGAAAAATAGAAATCCTACTCATTTTAAGGTTGTCCACTCCACAAACCAAGCACTAAAATAAATTAGCAGTACCTTTTCCCCAAATGGGAGCTTTGAAAAGCAAGAGAAATGTGCAGACCTCAGTGGGACCAGTACTGTGACCCAGACAACAGTGCCACGTTGACGTACAAGTACACAGACTGATTAATGGGCTGTCACTTTATTTGTTGATTAGTGAATTATTTATATCTAAAACTCTTTAATAATTCAAAACTGATAACTTCACAAATTACAGCTGAAAGCAAAATAGGAGGCAGTGAGACTCCAATGTGATCAATGTGTCCTTGTGCTTTCTGTTCCTATTCCTTCTGGATTCTATTGAGGCTTCTCAGGACTGGTTAATGGCTGGTTCCATAAAAGAATTAGATGTTATATACCAACCTGTGCAAATAAAAATCAACAGCAATAACAATGCCATGATAACTAATTCAGGACTTTACCTGTTCATGGAATTTGAGAATTTCTTTTCCTGGGACTAATTTTAAGAATTGTATAGCTTGACATTTTACAGTTGATGAGGCTTGGGTGCTGAGCTAAGTTATTTGCAGGTAATTTAATGTAATTGTCCGTAAAACCTGAAGTCAAGATGCATTGAAACCCCTTTGCAATCTCTTCCATTCCAAGGAGAACAATACCAGCTTATTCACATAAGCTGAAGTCCTTCAAAGCTGGAATCATTTTGTAAATCTCCTCCCCACTCTCTTCATGTCTTACACCTTCTCTATAGAATGCCACCCAGAAGTGGATAAAATGCTCTTTAAGTCAAACCAAAGTTTGATCATTATTACTTTTTGCTCCAGTACTCAGAGCATCGCAATATGTTTCTTGAGAAAGTCACTTTCTCAACCTACAGTGCCACTTTCAAAGAGCCATGCACATATAGCACTGGGTCTGTAGTCTTCATTTTAGAATGACATACTTTAGCTTGCTCTTCTTATTCATCTAACCAAAGAGTAACCCTTCACATATCACAGCAACAAGTTCCATCTGTTCCCATATGTGCCCACTTCCGCTGACCTCTCTACGTTTTCTTACCAACAAATTTCAAAACTGTGTCTGAGACACCTAAATACGCCATCAAAAGTCATGTCAAGTTTACATGTTACGAAGGCCTACATTTGTCTAAACTCCCATAATATTATTTCCTTCAAAAATCTGATGCATAAGCATACTTTTGTTCCTACAAATGACAGAAGCACATAGTTTCCTCTCTTCTTCCACTTTTAGTAATTGTACTTTCTTATCAGTCTTATGTTCTTTAGTTGTCACTCATTACAATACTTGGATTGATAACCATATCTCATACAATATTGCAATACTGTATAAGGCATCTTTACCATATGAAGTAATTATTTTGTATTTATATCACAACCGCAGGCTCTGCTCTGGGGTCTGCGTGTCCTCTCAAGCAGGCTGCAAAAGGGATTTCAAAAGGGATTCACCAATCACACTCGTGAATATGCCCATTCTAGACAATTAGTGTTTCATTGTAGAGGTATTTAACTCCCTTCCTCTCATTTCAGTCTTGTCAAGACTTGACCAAAGACAGATCAACGTCAACACTCCCAGCTTATTGTTGGCCTGGTTCTAGGAAAGAAGACTTCTATTTATACTGACAGTGTTAAAGAGAGGTACGGTAATTATTTAATATTAAGCTACTACTGCTGAGCTGCTGGATCAGCATTAGCTTTAGTTTGAAAGTTAAAGTTATCAGCCCTGTTGGCCTAGTGTTTATTGTTTTATTTTTAATTCTGCACTGTTCTTATTAAAATTCAGTGAACTCTTGATCAGCTTCAGTCCCCCTCCCCCTCTCCCTCTCTCCCTCCCTCCATTTGGGCCCTAACACTCATTCTTGTCAGCAAAGCCCAGTTTAGAGGAAGTTCTTGGGGGAGGAAATAAAATAGGTAGAAGCTGGGTTGGACAATGTGACAGCTACTTTCAGAGTGGCAAGCTCAGTCCCAGGTGGAAGAACGCACGTCAGCTCTTGCAGCAACGGTTGGGCAACTCACCACAGGCAGGTGGAATCAGGTGGTAGCAACTACTGCTGTCACAATTGTGGTTCAGCAGCCTACTACCAACAGCCAAAAGCAGGTGACAGCCACTACCACTCTTGCAAACGCACCTCAGCAGCCGTTAGCCATGTCATTCCCACTCTCAGAATTTCCCAGATCCCCCTTTTCATCAGCCGCAGCAATGACCCAACTCCCATAACCGCGTTTGAACCAGAGCCAAGTTTTCCTCCGCCAGGCAGACACGCTGATGACACCAATGGCTGCAGGAATTTTGTTACCCAGTGTGAGGTGACTTTCCAAGCCCAGCCTGGTTGGTTCGATGATGATGCACATAAACTGGCATATATGATGAATCTCTTCAGTGGACTTTCACTCAGCCTGTTCAACACTCCGCAGGAACAAGGTTCCTCCACAGCCCAGTCATTCAGCAATTTTTTGTCAAATTCAAGAGAGTTTTCGATCTCAGTATGGGGTTGGGAGCCTGCCGACCCCTGCTCCTGTGCTAAGGTAGAGGGCCAGCGAGGGACTATGCAGTAAAGTTCCACGTGACTGTTGTGAGGACAGGATAGAATGAGAGATCCCTAATCACTGCCTTACAGTGGGGACTGAGTGTTGGGGTCCGGCATGAGATCACAGTGCATGATGATCGTGACAACATGGATGACATACTTAATATGGCCATTTGAACTGACAACTGGGCAACTGAGTGGCACAGAGAAAAAAATGCCTCTAGCCACCTTCTCCTTAGATCAGCATTTTCCTGTACCCTCCCTCAGTACACAATCCATGGAGGAATGAGCTTGACACAGGAGAGCAGGTTCCTAACTCTATTGTGGCAATCCAGGACACTTCCGGGCTTCTAGTCCCAAGCACTCAGCAAAAGAGGAAATCCGTCAGCAGGAAGGGGACCTCTAACAGATTGATACCCCCTGCAAGCATCTTCCCCTAATAATGTAATGCCCCAGCTTGCCTGTCATGGAGGGGTCTCTGACCCATGAGCTTCAGACATTTATTCAACTGGGAACCTCATGGATATCTTTCTGGCATACAGATAGGGAGTTCTGACTCATAGATCGAGAGAAAATATTGCTGCCAAGACCCTGGATGGTCATCTGAGCACCAGCGAGATATATCTTTCTACAGAACCCCTCCAACCTGTGCTATAAGGAAACTATAGGGAACAGCTCTCGTTCTGTCTGGTTGATTTGCCTGAACTGTGACTGATGCTTGGTCTTTCCTGGTTATCTCAACAAAACCCAAGGATTAAAACACACAAAAATGCTGGAGGAACTCAGCAGGCCAGGTAGCATACAGGAAAAGAGTATAGTTGACATTTCAGGCTGAAACCCTTCGGTGGGATTTCCAGCATCTGCAGATTTTCTCTTGTTTGTGTTTGGAAAACCCAAGGATTGATTAGTCCCTAAAAGCACCCCAAGAGTGGGGACTGGCATGCCTGTCTGCCTGTCTGTATACAGCTCAAGCCCCTGTCCATGACACACCATCCAATGGCTGTCAACTGCTACTGTCGAACTGCCTGGTATATGTTGATCTTCTTGAGGCCTTCAGAAGCAAGAAGGCCACCTCGATGCCTCCACACTGGCCATATGAATGCACCATTGACCTGTTACCCTTTAATATTCCTTCCTGGGGTTGGCCCTTTCCCCTTTCTCATTCTGAAATGGTGGCCATGGAAGAGTATATCAAGAAGCCATTGGCCTTAGGATCTATCCATCTGTCAACCTCGCCAGCAGGAGGTGGGCTTCTTTTTTGTGAGCAAGAAGGATGGAAAGCTCTGTCCCTAAATTGATTATCTGCCACTCAATAACATCAAAGTGAAGAACGATTACCCTCTTCCCCTAATTGCCTCTGCAATCGAACATCTTCAGACAGCAACCACATTTTCAAGGTAGATCTGCATAATGCTTTTGTATCTGATAAGGGGAGAAGTGGAAGATAGCCTTCAACACTCCATTGGCCACTATGAGTACACCTGTTGCCTTTTAACCAATGTCCCTGCAGTTTTTAAAGCACTGGTCAATGATGAGCTTCGAGACATTTTGAATCAGTTTGCTTCTGTGTATTTGGATGATATTCTGATCTATCCCTGCTCTCACCAGGAACATGTATATCAGGTCTGGACGGTGCTCAGATGGCTCTTCGAGAGTAACCTTTATGCCAAGCCAAAGAAATATGAGTTCCACAAGGAACAGCTGTTGTTTTTGGGCTACGTGTTCACCCCTTCCAGTGTTCAAATGGACCCATGTAAAGTTCAGGCAGTCACAGAGTGGCCCAAAACTTCTAAGGTCAAACAGATGTGGAGCTTCATGGGGTTTGCAAACATTCTTTTCTGCTTCATCAGAAGCCTCAGTACCATTGCTACGCTACAAGCGCAGGTGGAAACAGGCCAGGGCTTCTCTGCTGCATGCTCAGAAACAACAGACCCGCCAGGTTGATTGGCTCTGTTGACAGGTGAGGCCTCTCAGGCCAGGGGAGGAAGTTCAGCTCCCATCCAGGGATCTTGCTTTGAAAGTCATGAGCCGCAGGTTGGCCAAGCGCTACGTGGGACGAATTATAGTGGAGAAGAGTATCAACAAGATCTCATATAGATTCTGCCTACCATCATCAATGAAGATGCACCCAGTGTTCCAAGTTTTCCAGCTCAAGATGGAGACTTCCTCCCTCCTTGCTTCAGTCTTCTTGCTTCAAAATCTCTCTCTCTCTCTCTCCCCTCCTCCCTCCCTCCCCCTCTCTCTCTCTTTCTCTCTCTCTCTCTCTCTCTCTCTCTCTCTCTCTCTCTCTCTCTCTCTCTCTCTCTCTCTCTCTCTCGGCACTTGGGTCATAACAAACATTCTTGTCAATTTTCTCACTTTCAGACAAAATCAATGTGTGGACATTTGTAAAAACAACCCGTCTGTTACCTGGGAACAGCCTGTTGTTAGAAACGATTTGCTATTAATGAACCTTTGCTATCTTTCTCTAATCAATCCACATCCTGTCCAAGTGACATCTAATTCTGTTGTTAATTATTCTTTCTCCACCCCTGAGGTTAAACGGACCGGTCTCCAGTAACTGGTTTTAACATATACTCCTTTTAAGGAAAAAAGAGACACATTTACGAATTTCCTGTTCACAGATATCACTCCTGAATCTATAGGTAAGAATCAGGGAGGTGCATCAGGATATAAAAGTGGGAGTTGGAAGAAAGAGCTGTGAGGCTTGGGTTGGAGGAATAGCTCCAGGATAAAAATTAGGAGCTCTGGGATTTGAGTCAGAGGAGGAGTACTATAGAATGGAAATCAGTAAAATAAATAATGAATTTAAGGAGTGTTAACCCTGGACAGCTGGTTTGTTGGTGAATCATCCTATTTTATTTACTCTGTAAGCTAAGGTCTTCATAGACATAGAGGACTGAAACTGTCTTTTCTGCCCACAGCTTTCCCAGGAACCACCACCCCCTACTTCACCAATATTTCTGCCACCCAGGGGTCATTTACAGTGACCAAGCAAGCTACTGACCAGCAAACCTTTGGCACATGGAAAAAAAACAAAGCATCTCAGAGGAATCGCAGACATGGAGAATATGGGAACTCCGGACATGTAGGTCAGATCAGGTTTGGAGCTGGCTTGCTCAAGCTGTGAGGAAACAACGCGAGATGCTTACATCTCTGTGACAGCAGTTGACTTTGAGGCCAGAATGAACTTGCTATTACATGATTAAATAAGTGCTTTCAAATGGATAAACACATCATTTCATAAAACTAGAGGCGCAGAATGAGCAAAGCTCTGACATAAAACTTGTCGAGGCAGGTTTCTGCTGTGACTGCAGTGTGTCTGTGTTGGTGACTGCAGAGTGAGATGCCTCACAATCAAACCTGCCGTAAAGTAGCTACGCCAGGGACTCTCCACTGGAAGAAATTGAATGGAGTCCAAACTTCAGAAAGTGTCTGTGCCCAGGGATTGGAGGAGACAAATTAATGAAGAAGGTCTAGTCTTTGACCATGCCCAATAGTACTGAAGTATTTACTGTCTAAATGAACAAGAACAGGGGCCACAGGAAGAGAAAGCAAACTGACCACAAATCCAGTCACATTGGCAAAGAGAAGCTGAATTCTCTGTACTCTACCTAAGGCAGGATATAGTTAACTTAAAGCCAGGAACGGAGTTTAATCAGATTGATTCCTGAAGTTGGAAGAATATCCTACAAGGAGAGATTGAGTAATATGGATCTGCTTCCTGAAGTTTATGAGAAAGCAAGGTGATCCCATTGCCTATTCAAGTGGTTAGCAGGGCTGAATTTGCTTTCTTCCACTGGGGAGCTGGAAATTTGGAGAAACTCATTAGGATGGAGGTTTGTCACTTTAAAGATTGAGGAGATATTTCATCAGCTATTGTGAATCCTTGAAATTTTGCCACCCTAGAGAATTGTGGATAATCAATTATCGATTATAATCAGACTTAATTTTTTTATTTATGCAAATTAATGAGGGCACTTGGTAGTAATGTACACTTAGGGTGAGTAATCTCTTCATTTGGGTTTGAGAAACAGGCCATAACTAATGGCAGAACAGGCTTGAGGGCTTAAACCTACTCAAATTTCTTTAGTATTTCAGTTTATTGGAATTATCTAAGATCAAAGAACTATCTGGCATTCAAATGCTACAAAAATAGCTATCATTCTAACAGTCGGTAATAGCTCATGACATCTATATATAAATTTAGTGAACAGGTGTCTATTGTTCAGAAGCAATAAATACTGCTTTAAACGTATGAAATTTATTTATTTAAATTCTAAAAGATAATAAGAAACAATGTTAAAGAAATTTATTTCATCTTCTCTCCTACTTGTATTAAATTGAAATGTGTTACTTGCTTGAAGTTAACTTTGTTAATTATATTGTCTAGTGATACAATTCAGCACATATAACTTCATTAACTGCTTCACACGCAGTACCTCACAGTATAAAACACAGCAGGTTTAATCAAAAATGCAAACTATCGGTGACATTTCTAGATATTTTTTCAATGAAACCAGCTCTTGTATTTTAAATAATATGCTCCATTGAATAAAATAATCAATTGCACATAAAGCTTCTGTCCACATCTTACACAACAGCACAAGGTGATGGGAAAATAACCAGAGGCAACATTGCATCAGGTGAAAGCTACTAGCATATGTGAAATTTCAGAGCCAATTTGCACTTTGACCTTGTTAAATTTGAGTTTTATTTTTTTTGTTACAGGAAAAGTAATTTAATGACCTTTAAGCTAATTGGGCAGACAAAGATGTGACCCTTTTCAAATTATTTATTATGAAGTGAATAAAATGGTTATTTAAGTGAAATCAATAGCTTGCATATAGAAAATTATTTCACATTAGTCTTGTACAAAATAATTATCCAAACATCAAAATATATATTTTCATCATCAGTGCATAAAACTATTAGCAGTAGCTGTATCTTATTAGTAAAACCCTAATGAATAGTTGCTGTGGTTACACTCATTAACTGTGATTTTTTTCTTCATTCCTGATCCAAATAATATTTTAATCCAAGCATAAAATTCCATATATCATGAATTTCCCATTCATACACATTTGTGGAATTTCTTATCCAGGCATACTCACATATTTAATCAGGTCACAAACTCCGATTTTTCTGAATTATACAATCAATTAATACTTAGAATTCTGTCAATCTATTTCCCCTATTCACAGATCAACTGTTAATGAAAATTAATAAGTCAGATGAAGAATCCTTATTTTTTTTTCTCTCATAACAGGTAATTTTGCTGTAAAACTTTTCTGATACACACACAGAGTGTGAAACTACAGCTGCCAATTTGACATGATTTTTTTTGTGTTTTACCAGGTGCACAGAGTTACACCATCCGCCATTTTGGGAAAGGTGGCAGTGTGGGTGTCACTTGTTGATGCTAGAAATACTTAAGATATCCTGACAACAATCCTCATGCAATGCTGATTTAATGTGGCTCCCGCCAACTTGCCAGCAAAGATTCAGCTAATTCTATATGTTCAGCAGGTGTAGGGGATCTGGCCTTTAGCAAGAAAAACTTTCTCCATTCCTTTGTTTTTCCCCATGAAGCTGTATTGCTTAAAGGAATCTTCATTTTCTTCATTGAGTGACTGATTGATCGATTGGAAGTTGTGTTGGCGTACAGATTAGCTAGGGGTTTGATTAGTGAATACTATTTGAATTTCTGAAGCTTGGTTTAGAAGAGCATTTAATTTAGGCTCAGAATAGATTTAACCAGATATAAGGGCTTTTGTGGGTAAAATTCCAAGCCCTCACCATGACAGGGAGGAGAAGTTAGAGATGGCCAGACCCAAATTTGAGAAGAAAAGTGAGCTTGAGAAGAGAGGGAGGACCTCATAAGAACTGTCCCTCTCATTCACCAATCCACCAAAATCGGTTTTAACAATGTCAAGAGGACTCTGCTTTTCCCAGTGGGTCTATGCAGTTAGTTGCCACCTGCTGCAGTCACACCTGCAGCTGCACGGCAGGGCCTGAACTTCATTGCCTAGCAACTGTGAGAGTCACCACTGCAATGAATTTCTATGCCTCCAGCTATTTCCAGGCTTTTGCTGAGAAGATTAATAACCTCTTGCAATTTGCAGCACATTGCTACAATAGAAAGACTACAAAGGCTCCCCACTGCAGTAAAGCCAAATTTTTCTCCTCCTCAAGTGGAAAGCAGCAGGCAGAGCAAGTGTGCAGGTCTGAGGACAATGGGGTTCTCGATAATACAAGGAACTGCTAGCCTCTCCCTACTAATTCTGGGGATGTGGCACTCAAACTTCAAGGTAGATGAGGACCTTGGGGGGTCTGGCCCTTTCTTTTCTGCCTCACCTCAGATCAATGATGATGAATGCTTAATCCTGGGTAGCAGCAGTGTGCTTTTCTCTGTTGTGGCTGCTAGTTATCAGTTGTAGGTTCAAACTTATGTCGATCTACATGGGGACAAGGGATAGGTGCTCATCAATTAGCACGTTTAGTTACAGTATTATATGGAGACAAGGTGGTGTCTCCGCTACTTGTTCTACTGCTTCTTATGTCTGGACAGCTTTGCACAGTCACCTCTTCAGTTCAAAGCAGCAACACTCACAATCTGGCAATCATACAGCCTTTTGGTGGTCAGAAGGTAGAGAAACGGGATTAGAGTTAGAAAGAAACAACACCAAAAAGTCAAACAGTCAAGGAGGGACTAATAACACGGCAGCAAAGAGAAGTCTGAATCCAAATGTCTCACCTCAGAAAATGAAAACATCCAAGATGGTATGCATCAATACCCAATCAATGTTCGTGCATCGCTGATAAGTGGCTTGAAACAGTCACACCATACAGGTGGCTACCAAGATGAATCTAACCATCTTCTGTTGACGTTTAGTGCCTTTAGTGATAGGGGATTCCATAGAGTAGATACGAGATTCTGTGGATGCAATAGAGACACTGGATGGTACGTTGCCTCCCGGGTGCCAGGATCAAGGATGTCTCAGATCAGGTCCATGGCATCTGAAAGGGGGGGAGTTAGCAGCCAGAAGTCTTAGTAAATATTGGCACCAATGACATAGGTAGGAAAAGGGAGGAGGTCCTGAAGAGAGAATTTAGAGAGCAAGGTAGAAAGCTGAAAAGCAGGGCCTCCACGATAGTAATCTCTGGATTGCTGTCTGTGCCATGAGGAACTGGTGCATGGGGCAGGGTTTCAAATTTCTTGACCACTGTGATCTCTTCTGGGGAAGGTATGACCTCTACAAAAGGGATGGGTTACACCTGAACCAGATGCTGACCAATACCTTTGTAGGCAGATTTGCTAGAACAGTTGGGGAGTGTTTAAGCTAATTTGGCTGAGTGAGAGGGTTGAGGATGGGGCAGTTGGAATACAAGCAGAGACAGTGTGAAGTGAGATTGTCTTGTAAAGTGAGGATAGGCAACTAATACAGCAAAATTACAGTCAGTGGGATAACTTGCAGGAGGACAATATCAAAAAGGGTGATGAATACAGGACTGAAGGTGTTATATTTGAATGCAATGTATGGAATAATGCAGATGATCTTTTAGTACAGTTAGAGATTGACAGGTGGACATCATTGACTCATGGCTGAAAGAAGATTATGGGTTGGAGCTTAACATCCAGTATACACATTGTATCAATAGGACAGGCAGGTAGGCAGAGGGCGTGGTGTGGCTCTGTTGGTAAAAATTGATATCAACTCCATAGAAAGACATGCCATAGAATTGGAAGACATAGAATTGTTCTGGGTACAGTTGAAGAACTGCAAGGGGAAAAAGGTAAGAGTTATATAAAGACCTCTGAGTAGTAGTCAGGATGAGGTCTACAAACTACAATGCGAGATACAAGTTGCATATCAAAAGGGCATTGTTATGATAATCATGGGGGACTTCAAACTGCAGGTTGATTGGGAAAATCAGGTTGTTGCTGATTTTGGATCCCAAGACAGAGAGTTTGTAAGAGATGGCTTTTTAGAGCAGCTTGTGTTTGAGCCCACTATGAGATCAACTATTTTGGATTGGGTGTTGTGTAATGAACAGGATTTGATTAGCCAACACGAGGAAATCTGCAGATGCTGGAAATTCAAACAACGCCACACACAAAATGCTGGTGGAACACAACAGGCCAAGCAGCATCTATAAGGAGAAGCACTGTTGACGTTTCGGGCCGAGACCCTTCGTCAGGACTAACTGAAAGGAAAGATAGTAAGAGATTTGAAAGTAGTGGGGGGAGGGGGAAATGCGAAATGATAGGAGAAGACTGGAGGGGGTGGGATGAAGCTAAGAGCTGGAAAGGTGATTGGTGAAAGTGATACAGAGCTGGAGAAGGGAAAGGATCATGGGACGGGAGGCCTCGAGAGAAAGAAAAGGGGGGGGGAAGCACCAGAGGGAGATGGAGAACAGGCAAACAACTAAATATGTTAGGGATGGGGTAAGAAGGGGAAGAGGGGCATTAATGGAAGTTAGAGAAGTCAATGTTCATGCCATCAGGTTGGAGGCTACCCAGCTGGTATATAAGGTGTTGTTCCTGCAACCTGAGTTTGGATTCATTTTGACAGTAGAGGAGGCCATGGATAGACATATCAGAATGGGAATGGGACGTGGAATTAAAATGTGTGGCCACTGGGAGATCCTGCTTCCTCTGGCAGACCGACTGTAGGTGTTCAGCGAAACTGTCTCCCAGTCTGCGTCGGGTCTCACCAATATATAAAAGGCCACACCGGGATCACCGGACGCAGTACACCACACCAGCCGACTCA
This sequence comes from Hemitrygon akajei, assembly GCF_048418815.1. Lineage (NCBI taxonomy): Eukaryota > Metazoa > Chordata > Chondrichthyes > Myliobatiformes > Dasyatidae > Hemitrygon > Hemitrygon akajei. The sequence continues at coordinate 146,710,153 of NC_133127.1, read as the reverse complement.
CAGGTGAAGTGTTGCCTCACCTGGAAGGACTGACTGGGGCCCTGAATGGTGGTGAGGGAGGAAGTGTAAGGGCAGGTGTAGCGCTTGTTCCGCTTATAAGGATAAGTGCCAGGAGGGTGATTGGTGGGAAGGAATGTGGGGGGGGGGGAACAAGTGGACAGGGGAGTCGAGTAGGGAGTGATCCATGCGGAAAGCAGAAAGGGGGGGTGGAGGGAAAGGTGTGCTTGGTAGTGGGATCCCGTTGGAGGTGGCGGAAATTACGGAGAATTATACATTGAACCTGTAGGCTGGTGGGGTGGTAAGTGAGGAAAAGGGGAACCCTATCCTGAGTGGGGTGGTGGGCATTTTTGATTAGGATTTTGATTTTGATTAGGATTTGATTAGGGTGCTTACGGTAAAGGAACCTTTAAGAGGGGGTGATCAAAATATGACAGAATTCATCCTGCAATCTGAGAGGGAGAAGCTCAAGTTAAATGTATATTAGAGCGGAGTAAAGGGAATTACAGCGGCATGAGAGAGGAGCTAGCCAAAATTGATTGGAAGGAGATACTAGCAGGGCTGATGGCAGAGCAGCAATGGCTGGTGTTTCTGGGAGAAATTCAGAAGTCACAGAAAAGATACATCTCAAAGAAAAAGTAGCATTCTGAAGGTAGGATGACACAGCCATGGCTGACAAGGGAAGTCAATGCCAAAATAAAAGCAAAGGAGAGGGCATATAATACAGCAAGAATTAATGGGAAGTTAGAAGATTGGGAAGCTTTTAAAAATTGACAGAAACTAATTAGAGAGCCATAATGAGGAGCAAAAAAATGAAATATGAAGGTAAGCTAGCTAATAATATCAAAGAGATAACAAAAAGTTGTTTCAGATATATAAAGAGTAAAAGAGACATGAGAGCAGATATTGGACCACTGGAAAAAAACATTGAAGAGGTGGTAACGGGGGACCAGGAAATGGTCTTTTCTTATTAGCAGCCAGTGACTAGTGGTGCTCCAGTGACTATGTGTTTGCATCGCTTCTTTCAATGTTGGATGATAGAATCGATGGCTTTGTGACCAAGTTTGTGGATAAAATGAAGATAAATGGAGAGGCAATCAGTGTTGAGGAAGTTAGGAGGCTGCAGAAAGGCTTGGACAGATTAGGAGAATGGACAAAGAAGAGGCAGATTGAATACAGAATCATGAAATGTATGATCATGCATTTTGGAAGAAGAAATAAAACTGTTAACAGGAGAAAATTCAAAAATATGAGCTGCATAGGGACTTGGGAATACCCATGCAGGATTCCCTGAAGATTAACCTGCTGGTTGAGTCCATGGAAAGGAAGGCAAATAAAATGTTAGTATTAATTTTGAGAGAACTAGAGTATTAGAACAGGAATGTAATGCTGAGGCTTTACAAGGCTGTGATGAGGCCGCACTTGGATTATTGTGAGCAATTTTGGGCCCTTTATCTAAGAAATGATCTGTTGAGATAGAAGAAGGTTCAAAGGAGGTTCACAAATATGATTCTTGGAATGAAAGGCTTATTATTATAAGGAGCATTTGAAGTCTCCGGGCCTGTAGTCACTGGAATTCGGGAGAATGAGAGGGGATCTCATTGACACCTATCGAATGTTGGAAGTCCTCGATAGAGTGGATGTCGAGAGGATATTTCTTAATAGTGGTGTGTCTAGGATCAAGGGACACAATCTCAGAATATAAGAACGTCCACTTAGCATGGAGATGTCGGTATTTCTTTAGCCAGAGGGTGGTGAATCTGTGGTATCCATTGCCATGGACTGCTGTGGAAATCAGGTCATTGGGTCTATTTAAGATTAATAGATTAATAGATCTTGATAAGTCAGGACGTGAAAGATAGGCGAAGGGGGTTAAGAGGGAAATGGATCAGCCATGAACAAATGGTGGAGCAGACTAGATGGGCTGAATGGCCTAATTCCACTCCTATGACTTATAGTCTTAAATGTAGTAGAACAATATGCGCAGATCTTGGAATTCTTTACTTTCTGCTGTGCAAAATATGTACTTTTGATTATACCAGTACAAACTTCAATCTTTAAAATAACAATGAGTAAAACTGGGCAAAAGTAAATGAAAAGTAGCGCAATAGTATCAGCACATACAGTACATTCACACCGAAAAGTGGATCCCCTGTGGTTCCTATCAGAAGCTAAGTGCAGAGTTTACAGTGTTTTCATCTTTGCCAAGGCACCCCACCTTCCCCAATATAATGAAGTGACATATTCCGTGCCTAGTAAAGTGTGGGTTGATCAAGAGGACAGAGACGGCAGTGTGAAGCTCACAAGTGAGCTAGAAAGCAAGCTGTGATCAGTAAAGAGAGCTGCAGTGAATTATCGAACATGATGCTCCCAACTGCAAAGGGAGCCTGAGAAATACAATGTGCAGGAGATCGATGTGACAGTGTTGACCCTTAAATTGCCATCTCATTCCAAAATCCTGCATGACGTGCTCCTGTTTTTTGTGTTAATAACAAAGGTTGTAGGTTTCTCCCAGAAGCTTCAATTTTTCTGCCCACAGCAGAAGAAGCAAATGCTTCACAACCTGTGGATCATTAGCTGTCAGGGAAATGTCAGCCACTCGAAGGTGATTCGTACTGGGAAGTGCTGAAGGTAATTTCCCAGTGGTCAGAAATTGACCCAGAAATGATTGTCAGTGCACTCTAATTTGTACAAAGCAACTGTTATATGCATGAAAATCATGTGCTAATAGATCCTATTTCTAGGCAATTGTGTGGCTTGAAGAACAAGTCATACATGAGAATCCTTCAACAAGTGGCTCAGGCCAACATCTTTCCACCACTCATACTACAATTATCAGTGGGGTGATGAAATTCTCAACTCTGGCTTGAATGAGTTAAGTTCCAATAATATTTGTGATCTTCGTCCTTAGAATGATTTGTGAGCATTCTATTGAGCCCCAGGAAGATCTATACCTGTGTTTCATTGATTATACCAAAGCTTTTGATAAGGTGATACATGAAAAGCTTATAAAAATCCTTCAGCCCTTAAGACGTTGATGGGAAAGATATCAGAATCATCAGAAGTTTGTATTGATAACAAAGAGCAGGAATCAGATTTCCAAATGAGACAAGTGATTTTGTCCAGGTTGAGAGGAGAGTCAGACAGAATTGTATTTTCTCACCCGAACTATTCAACCTTTATACAAAGAAGACTCTAAGAGAAATTAGCAGTATTCTAGGCATGATAACTGGTGGATACTATTTGAACAACTTATGAAACACAGACAACACAGTGCTGATAGCTATTTCGAAAGATAAGCTCCAGGAAATACAAGATGAAGTCATTGAAGAAAGTGCAAAGTGAGGATTGACTATCAACTGCAAGAAGACCAAATGTATTGTTGTCATAAAGAAGAAAGGAATACAGAAATGGGAACTGAAAGTAGACAATGAAACAATAAAACAAACATGGAAGCTCAATCACTTAGGGAGCAAGCCAACACCTGATAGTAGGGGTGGTGTTGAAATTAGAAGAAGGATTGGCATTGCTAAATGCATGTTTGAGTATTTGAGCAGGATTCTAAAGAGTAACATAATTTCTAGGGGTACAATATTTGGTGTTGTGGTGCTATGTTCATTCCACACTAACATATGGAAGCAATTGTTGAACAATACCAAAGCAAAATGAGGAAAAGCTCAAAGCTACAGAAACATGGTTTTTGAGAAGAGTGATGAAATATCATGAACGGACAGAGTAACAAATGAGGAAGTGTTACAAAAAGCTGGAATAAGAAGAGAACTGATATCATCAATCTGGATATGGCAGCTGGAATTTCTGGGACATATACTGAGCAAAGAGAAGCTCGAACATCTTGCAGTGGTGGGAAAAAATGCTGGAAGAAAAAGTCATGGTTGATGGTGCATGCCATTCATGGGTTACATCAAGGAATGGACAGACAAAGTTTTGAAGAGCTTTCAGATTAAAGACAGATGGAAGACTATGACCACCCACATCATATGACATGGCACATAATGATGATGATGATGATAATGGATATTTATCAAACTTGAAGTCTTCTAAATATAAAGTTCTTTTGGAAATATTCTGCTTGCATTGAAACAGAAGATGAGACATTGGTGTCTCAGTGGTGCTTCATATGATCTTCCTGGGATCGACATACTCCCAAGTTCTCTCTAATGCTATGTGGAAGTTTGGAGCCAGGCATGATATTCTTATTGATATTTTTATATCAGCTTCCAGGCAGGTCTGTCAATGTAACAACACTTTCACTGTGCACATTAATCAGCCATCACTTAAAGTCCAGTACACCAAAATTATTATTGCCAAGTAGAGAGACATGGTTTCTGAATCATGTGGAGCAGAAGGAATTGGAACATGGGCACAATCCCATTCCCTTCTCGATCATTAACAGCATCTAAAGGAAGCACAGCTTCAAGAAGGTAAAGGATTTCCACTATCTGGCTCTCTTTCCTGCTACTGTCAGGCAAGAGGTACAGAAGTCTCAATTCCCATATCACCAGGTTTAGGGACAGTTAATTTACAAAAACCATCTGATTCATGAACTGACCTGCACAATCTAAACCTACTTCACACAACGGTCCACCTCTTGCACAGATTTGTCTCCAACTGTCTTTTCTTTGCACTGAGGTCTTGTTTTTGCATAATCTTTTTTCTTCTCTCTCTCTCTTTACTGTCTTGTATCATTTATGAATAATGTACACTCAGTGGCCACTTTGTTAGGTACACCTGTACACCTGTTCATTAATACAAATATCTAACCAGCTAATCAATAAAAACATGCAGACATGGTCAAGAGCTTCAGTTTTTATTCTGAACAAACATCAGAATTGGAAAGAAATGTTGTTGTTGCTAGCTGGGGTGGTTTGAGTATCTCAGAAGCTGCTTATCTTGTGAGATTTTCACACACAACAGTCTCTAGATTTACAGAGAATGGTGTGAGAAAGAAAAATAAAACATCCACTGAGCAGCAATCCTGTGGGTGAAAATGTCTTATTAATGAAGGAGGTCAGCGGAGAATGGCCAGACTGGTTCAAGCTGACAGGAAGGTGACAGTAACTCAAATAACCATGTGTTACAATAGTGGTGCGCAGAAAAGCATTCTTGAATGCACAACATGTCAAACCTTGATATGGGCTACAGCAACAGAAGACCACAAACATACACCATTTGCCACTTTATTCAATACAAGAGCTACTTCATAAAGTGGCCACTGTATGTTGTCTGAACCAATGCATCTGTGATGCCACTGCAAATAGGTTTTCCATTGCACCTGTACCTTAGATGGACTTGTACACAGGTCAATAAACTCAACTTGACATAACTTGAAATGGATCTGAGAAGAAATACTAAATATGGGTAAGGATCACCCACAATCCTCCCTATGCTGGCCGCCCAATTAAAACATCATATTTTGTTCTTCACCAAGGTGAACCAATAGATTGGTCTGGCTCCTGCTGGATTTCTGTATCAGTTGTGCTGACTTCACTTTCAAAAGGAAAGAAACCTGTTATTATTAATTTAGGACATGCACTGAGTCTGCTGATGTTTCTACTATAGTAGGATAGCTAGCAGAAATAGACATGATTGCCAGGTTGCTGAAGTAGTAAATAATGTAAGATGCTTAGATAAGATATTGGGGTCCTTATTGGCATAGATTGCTAATAGCTGGACAATAGCAGCAGCTTATAAGGCTAATGGTGCATTTGGTGGTTAATGGGATCTAATGATATTTTCATGAATTTTGATCATCCATGTGAGATCTATAATCATGTTGTTTCTTTGTATCAAGACCTTTAGAGTCTGATTTGAATCTTCCTCCCTATGCCAATTGCATTGTTTGCCTGTATCACTGATCCAGGAGTCCATTTATGGGAAGTGGGCCACTCTCTGCCACACAATCAAAGCCTTCGTAGCAACTCTAGAAGAAGCAAGCTGCCTGCTTGAATAAACCATGTCTTCCAGCTAGTTTCAATAGAATAATTTCCAGCATGTTTGTCATGAAAAAAACAAGTTTTCTAAGTTTTCTGGACACTGCTTGCTGAAGCCATATCTGAGATTGCAGAACAAATTTTGTGTATTTCTGATCAAAAGGGGATCATATTGCATGATCTAAGTACCATCCAATTAAACCCTCAGACTGTTTTGTGTATTGTTCATTCAGAATTACTGTAGAATGTGTGACTAAATCCAGATATCTAAACTATACTTCTGGCAGCTAGTCATTGTAATCATTAAAAAATGAATGAGAAACTAAATGCGTTTCAAAATAAATGCAAAAGTATTTGGTAATTAAGTGAAATAGAGTTGTGAAAATGTATTCACTCATTCTACTTTTACTGTCTATACAACTGCATGCTTCAGAAAATTAAACTTCTTTAAGGAATAACTTCAGCAAAGATTTTCAAACACAGTTATTTTATCAGAATTTGTAACATGATAATTCTTCAAAACATATTGCTTGATTAGCTAAATTCTGCATTATCCTCAAATATACAACTGATCTGTGTTTTACTACAGATCATTCGAGTGTTTTTAGATTTTAATAAAATTAAATCAGAGTTCGTGGTATGATTTAATAAGAATCAAGAGTCCTGTTGCTTCAGAGCTGCAACACTTGCCACAGAACACATTACCAAAGAACAGCATTCTACATTTCTCTGGGTCTCCTCACCTGAAGCCACTAATAGCTCATGCTTCAAATTCCATTCTCTGGCTCATAATATGTAACTTCCAATACAGAGCTGAAAGGTCGCTATTATACATAACAAAAATTAAGCCCATGTTCTTGGTTGCCTTACTGTTCTTCTAGTTCAACTACTCCAATAAATGAACATGTACAACAAGCCAAAGGGCTTTTTATTGTAAATTTAATTCATTTCTCTAGACAACTGTGAAATTTGCCATTGACATTAGTCATTACCCCAAGGCAAACTAAAAGATGATCTCAGTTAATAAATGATCCTTAACAAGGAACACTTCTATCTACTGTGATAATGGCACAGGCACATTTTATTAATGCAGGCTAGCTTCCTGCCAGAATCATAGGATTCTCAACTATTTGGTGTCTGCTTGTTTCCTGTTCCCACTCATGATATTAATAATTATGCAGTGGGATAATTAGCAACACAAAGAGTCATTCCTACCAGCTTGCAGCGAGATTTTTTTTAGCATGTTAACCTTCTGGGAGCAGAAATGACAAGCTCAGTCAAATAACCAACACAGGTTGAACTTGCAATGTCCAAGAAGGTTAACTATGTATGGCATCTTTTGCCTTAAATGAAAAATAAAAACACATAGAAAGTCATTTTATATTATCTGTTCTCTACATGCAAAACAGGCTAAGTAATTTAAGCCTGAATCATAAAATGCCTAAAACGTCTCTATTTATATCGGGTTGATATTTGGTTGTTCACATGATTTTAAACCTTTATTTCCAAAACTAATATTCTTTGAGATTCCTAATATCGTCCATACAAAGGGAAAATATAAAATAGAGGAAATGACAAAAGGTAACTTATATAAAAACACATCTCATATGCTTGTGCATTCACTATTTAGCAAAAATGCAAAAGAAATCAAAGAAGCAAACACATTCAATATGCATGTTTCACCTTTTCTCATTCATTGTTTCGACTTCTTAAAATAATAGGGCAGAAAATAAATGAGGCAGCTGTTTCACTGTATTGAGGAACTGTGCTTTGGAAATATAAAGCTTGAAGTGCTGCATCTCAATAGTTGCCACCGTCTCTCCAATCACTAAAAGGAACACCTTGCATTCATCTTCATGGGGATTAACAAAACTGGCTTCATAGCTATCCTCTTTTTTAATAGGAATTAATCTCAAACTCCATGCACATTCAATTAAGCAGAAAAAAATATTTTTCAAGGATATTAATTAAATTATTGAAATATAGTGTGTTAGGTCAAAGAAAAATGAAGGCATGCAAAAATTATCTGACAACTTGCAATTCACTATTTTTGTTTAATAGCCTGAACAGTGGAAGTATCATTCTTTATCCTCAATGATACTTTTAACAGCAGTGACTCTGGCTGTAGGAAATACATTGCTTTATGCAAATAAATATCACAAGAGCATTGAAAATTTCATTTAAAATATATTTAAGTGCTATACAATATTTAAAACAGTTGCACTGACCGGTAGTATGTAGTCTAAGCCATTCCTTTTAGCCACGTCCCTGGCTGTGTCCTCTCCCTCGTCAATCTCTATGGTGTAGTAGTTGAGAGGACTAGCAGTCTCCTTCCCCCTAGTGGTTACTAATACACTTTGCAGGAAGCAGAAGCAAAATGATAGCTGGACCAGCTTTCGAAAGGCCATGAATCTAAACGTGAAAATAGGAAAAGAATCAGACAATAATTATCACACGTAAACCCTTCCGGCTCTGATGTTGGTGGCAGGAATTTAATCATCAGCAGACAATATAATATACTTATGTACTTAAAGTTGCATTTAACAACTAGTCTTGACTTGTTCGTGGTTTTATTATTTAATAAAGGTTGTATTTACAAGTATGCCTAGTAGAAAGCAAAGTTATCTCAAAAGATGGACTTTAAGGATACAACTTTACCATATAAAAATTCAGTCCAGGAATTTAAAAGGCTGCAGTACATTCATGGTAAAATTTGAGACACAAGTTGAAGCGACACATTCACTCTGCTGCTTTGGGCACAAAACCTGGATCCTTGGTGCCCATGCTGTGCTTCCAGCTAGACCTCCAAAATGGCACCTGCGATGCACACACCTGTGGGGGTGATATGCACTTACTGGCAGAAGCATACGCACAGGTGTAGTGAATTCCTGCCAGAAGTAAACAGAGTAGGAATCTAATGTGGGGTAATTGAGAGTGCAAAACCAAAATTGGAACTGTCAAATTGAAGTCCGGTGCTCCTGCTCTTGCCTTCTTTTACCCTTGAAAGTCTGGATACTCTTCAGCCTTAAGTTGTCATTACTTAATTGCTGGTCAGTTTTTTCTCTAATCCTATAAATAAAGGGCAGGGGTTCCCAACCTGGGGTCCATGGACCTCTTGCTTAATGGCATTGGTCCATGGCATTAAAAAGGCTGGGAATCCCTGGTCTAGGGTGAGAGGGGAAAGACTTAAAAGGAACCTTCAGTAGGTCAAATTTGAAGACAGAATACAATATATTAATGGTAAGACTCTTGGCAGTGTGGAGGATCAGCTAGATCTTGGGATCTGTGTCCATAGGGCACTCAAAACCGCTGCGCAGGTTGACAGTGATGTTAAGAAGGCGGGTGGTGTGATGGCTTTCATCAACTGTGGGATTGAGTTTAAGAGCCATGAGGTAATGTTAAAACTATATAAGACCTTAGTTAGGCCCCACTTGGAGCACTGTATTCAGTTCTGGTCACCTCACTACAAGAAAGATGTGGACACTATAGCGAGAGTGCAGAGGAGATTTACAAGGATGTTGCCTGGATTGGAGAGCATGCCTTATGAGAATAGGCTGACGGAACTTGGCCTTTTCTCCTTGGACAACAGAGGATGATCTGATAGAGGTGTATAAGATGATGAGAGGCATCGACCATGTGGATAGCAAGAGGTTTTTTTTTTCCCGGGGCTGAAATGGCTAACACGAAGGGGCATAGTTCTAAGGTGCTTGGAAGTAGGTACAAGGGGGGTGTTTGAGGTCAGTCTTTCACACAGAGAGTGGTGGGTACTTGGAATACACTGCCTATGACAGTAGTAGAAGTGGATACAATAGGGTCTTTTAAGAGACCCTCAGATAGGTACATGGAGCTTAGAAAAATAGAGGGCTATATGATAGGGAAACTCTAGGCAGTTCCTAGAGTAGATTGCATGGTTGGCACAACACTGTGGGCCAAAGGGTCTGTAATGTGCTGTAGATTTCTAAGTTTTATGTTTTTATGCCTGAGAGGCAACTTTTTTTACCCAGAGAGTGGTGAATATAAGGTATCAGCTACCTGAGGAAGTGATTGTGGCAATACTATCAATATTATCATTTTAGAAGCACTTGAATAGGTATATGGAGCAGGAAGATTTAAATAGATATGGGCTAAACTCAGGAATCTGGGAGGTGGGTGGGCACTGTGGTCAGTATGGGCGTGTTGGGATGAAAGGACTGTATCCATGCTGCATTACTCTAAACATCTGGTGGTTTTGGACATTTTTTACAGGAGTGGCAGGAGAAGGTCTATTTGTCTGTTTCAAGGCTTCTATACAAACAATATGTTCCCACGATTAGTTGTATTACTAGATGTTTTCACTTCTAATACAGAGAGCTTTCATGAGAGATTCCTCACAAGTTAAGAAGTGCTCAAGTGTGTGGAGAACAGGGCATACTTAGAGGAGGAAATGGAATCACATATCGATCCAAATCCCGGCTGTTTCCCTCTGTAGCACTTCTGAGATTCAGTGAACCTTCCTCATGGAGATTTATCATCTTCTGCACCTTCATTTGCTGACTCAAAATATGATGGTTTTGGATTCACGGTCTACAAAGTCATATACCCAAAAGGAGAATATGTCCTATCCAAAATCAGTTTCTACAGGTACCCTCACTCTAGGGAGGTTATACTTTATCAACCTAATCTTTAAAGACCAGTTTACTTCCCTATCTAGTCTCTCCAGCAAGATAAAGCTGCCAATACCTACTACCCGAGTGGTGGGTCCCCCCTCCCTACCAACACCTCCACAATTACCAGCAGCATAGGTGCACAATAAGCTGCGTGTTTAGCCCTCTGCCTTACTCACCTTATACTTATGACTTTGAGGCTAAGCACAGCTCCAATACCATATATAAGTTGGCTGACAACACCACTGCCATTTGCCGAAACAGCATGTAGGAGGGAGACTGAAAACCTGGCTGAATGGTGCCACAACAACAACCGTTCACTCAATGTCAGCAAGACCAAGGATCTGATTATTGATTAAAGGAGGAAGAAACCAAGGTCCACGAGTCTATTCTCAATGGGGGATCAGAGGTGGAGATGGTCAGCAACTTTAAATCCCTTGATGTTATTATTTCAGAGGACCAATCCTGGGCCCAGTATGTAAGTGCAATTAGAAAGAAAGCACAGCAGCACCTCTATTTCCTTAGGAGTTTGTGAAGATTCGGTATGCCATCTAAAACTTTGACAAATTTCTATTAGATGTATGGTGGAGAGTATTAACTGGATGCATCATGACCTGCTATGGAACCACCGATGCCCTTGAAAGGAAGAACCTACAATAAGTAATGAATACATGGGTAAAGCCCTCTCCACCATTGAGCACATCTACATTGTGCCCTACCCCAGGAAAGCACGATCCATCAAGGACTTCCACCATTCTCTTCTCTTCTTGCTGCTACCATCAGGAAGGAGGTACAGGAGCCTCAGGACCCACACTACCAGATTCAGGAAATTTATCATTCCTCAACCATCAGGCTGTTAAACCAGAGCTGAAATCTTCACTCAGCTTCATCACCCCACAACCTATGGACTCACTGAAATGTTCCCACAATGTATAGACTCACTTTCAGGAACACTTCCTCTCAAGTCTCAATATTTATTGCTGATTTCTTATTTTTGTTTTTTCAATTTTCTTTTATCTTTTTGTATTTGCACAGTTTGTTGTCTTTTTCACATTAGTTGTTTGTCTTGTTATGTGCAGTGTTTCATTGATTCTACTGTGTTGCTTTGTATTTACTGTGAATGCTGGCATGAAAATGCATCCCAGAGCTGAATATGGTGATGTATATGTATTTTGATGATAAATTTACTTTGAACTTTGAAGAGATACCCAGTAACCAAGTAGTTTAAATACAGTTTATTTTACTTTTTAATGGTAAACATTTAAATTTAGACAAATAGTTCTTAACACACATTTAAAGCTCACAGTGGATTTCTGATTTAAAAAAGATAATTGATGCACCATCAATAACTCTGAGACGTGGTTTAAGGTAGGCTTTTATTGGCTGGAAGAAAGAACAAGCAGCAAGTGACCATCACACAACATCCTGGAGACTGAGGGAGGAGCAGTGCCTCCAATCACCTTTATACCGGGTTCTGTGGGAGGAGCCACAGGAGCAGTCAGCAGGGGGGCGTGTCCAGACAGGTATATGTAGTTCACCACAATAACCAAATTACAAAAAATTTTAAAACTACAGGGGATTTCCAAATATAGGTACATTTCTTATGAACTAAAAGAACATTCTCACAAGTTGCAGATGAATGACTCATCCATCACAGAAACCAAAAATTGAGGAACGAGTTCCAGTTCTTTTAGTCTTTACATGTAATCCCCAGTTTATATTGTTTTGCTGCAAATTGACATTACCTTCATGTGATGTTTTTCTCATATCTCTACTGGGACAATGTAAAGCTTCTGAAGTCAGAGATCCCAGACACCCAAAATTAATGCTGTGAGGGCTGACTCTCTGAGTATACAAACATTCCATCTCTAGCTATATCAATAGTACGTATGACAGTATCACAAGTGCTAAATGACAAAATCATTCTGGTCTGCAAGTTTCTTTGAATTCAGTCACAATGATGCAAATAATTTTGCCAGTGCCATATGGTTTGAAACAGGCCAGTTAACATAACCCCATTGTCTTATATTGATGGGCCAACAAGGCTTCACTGTTTACTTGTTTACAACAAGCAGCTGAGCAAGATATATTAGTTAAAAGTTTAAAACAACTCTGACCCTTGGGAAAGGCCATGCTGCTGTGCTAGAAAGCTGAGGTTCATAAGAAGCCCCTTGGGCCTGGAAGGTGAATGTCCATCACATGAACAGGTCAAGGACACCGGTGTCAGTGGTTGATCATCAAGGCAAGTGCAGAAGGTGAGCAGGTGCTCAGCACCATCTTCCAGCCTCTCACTCACTGCTGCCAGAGGAAAGTATCTGTGTGTGACACACTCTCTCTCCCTCTCTCTCTCTCTCTCTCTCTCTCTCTCTCTCTCTCTCTCTCTCTCTCTCTCTCTCTCTCTCTCTCTCTCTCTCTCTCTCTCTCTCTCTCTCTCTCATGGTTTGTAGATTGGACTCTGTAGTTCATGTTATGATGTGTTTCTTGTTTCTGATCTTTTTTCTTGCTATTTAGTGTGATTTTGAATCGGGGTGGCTTGCAGATAATGGACTCTGAGCTAAACGGAAATGCCTGGACTCTTTTTGATCTTGTGTTCTATATTCTATGTTTTTTTGCTTTTTTTGTTGCCATTTGAATGCTTTGTTTTTTTTGCATTTGAGGTTTTTCTTTGCATGTGTTCCATTGTTTTTCTTTGTTTCGGGGCTGTATGTGGAGAAGACGAATCTCAAGCTTGTATATTGCATACATACATTGGTAATAAAAATAATTTGAATTTTTGATACTTTATAAGTCCTCTTCTTACAGGCAATTATCTTGAAGTTACCATCAAATCTGTGAGAGTGATCACTGCAACCCTATGTGTGGAGACTGAACTATCATAAGTTGCAGGCTTCCCATTGACTACTTCCCTATCACTTCAAATGTCAACTAAGCTTTACACTAAATATTTTCTGAATTATAAAAATAATGTGTAACATAAGCCAGCAAATCATGTGAAGAAAGTCATGCAGTAAAGAAAATTGGGGCAGAGTAGATGGCCAGTATGCTGATTTGCCACTTCTTGGACATTCTGGCCAAAATGTAGGTGGTAAAGAGCCTGAAGACACTCTGAACATTTCAGGAGCAGCTTCCTCCCCTACCCCACTGGATTCCTGAAAGGACAATGAATCCATGAACACTATCTCAGCAATTTTTTCTGCACAACTTATTTAATTATTCTCTTATAGATACTATTTATTGTAATTTATAGTTGATCATGTATTATATGTTGATCATGTAATTTATAGTTGATGATGTACTACTGCCACGAAACAACAAATTTCATGACATCTGCCAGTGATATTAAGCCTAATTCTGATTCTGAATGTGATAGAACAGAGGAATCTAAGAATACAAATCCGTAATTCCTTGAAAGTGGCATCTCAGTTTGCAAGGAGAGCTTTTGGAACACCGGCCTTCCTTAATCAGTGTATTTAGTACAGGAGTTGGGATGTTATGTTGAAGTTGAATAAGAAGTTGGTGAGACCTAATTTGGAGTATTGTTTGCATTTCTGTTCACCCACCTACAGGAAAGATATCATTGAAAGAGTCCAGAGAAAATGTATGTAGATGTTGCCAGGACTTGAGGACTTGAATTATAGGGAAAGGCTGTCTACAATATTGACTGCTTATTTCTCCCCAAATATGCTGCCTAACCTGCTGAGTTCCTCCAACATTTTGTGTGTGGTTTTCTCCTGAGTTGAGCTGAGACTAGAATTAGAGGAAAATAGGTTAAGGGTGAAAGGTGAAATAATTAATTTGAATCTGATTGAGAACTTCCCTTAGAGGGTGGTGAGAGTGTGAAGCAAGTTTCCGACAGAAGAGGTGGATGCAAGTTTGATTTCAATATTTAACAGAAGTTTGCAAAAGGTCATTGATGGGAGGGGTATTGAAAGTTATGTCCCAGATGGGACCAGGTAGAATAACAAATTCTCCATGAACTAGATGGGCTAAAGGGCTTGTTTCTGTGCTGTAGTTCTCTATGACTCTATCATGCAAAACCAGGTGGGAGGAGATAATGAATCTAGATAATAGAGTGGGGAAAGAAAGGAGGGACATTGGAGTGTGAAAGGAACATGGGGGTATGGGTAACCTGAAACTAGAAAATTAATTGTTCATGCCATTGAGTTGTAGACTACTCAAATGGCATTTGAGATGTTTAGCCTCACAGTGGCAGTGGAGAAGATGGAGGACAGAGTGAGTGACAGAGTGGGAGGAGGAGTTGAAACAAAGTGCATGTAGACACCCAAGATGGCTGTTGCAGGTCTTCCACAAAACAGTTGTTCAGTCCATGTTGATCTCACCAAAGTAGGAGGGGCCATATTGGGAGGACTGAATGCAATAGACGAGGGGTTTGTTTTTCAGTCTAGATTCCAGTAGTAGCAGTCTCTTGCATTGGCATAGAATAGAGAGGTATGGCAACTACAAATGGCCAGTCTGAATGTAATCAGAAAGACAGGGCAAGTTATCTGAAATTAGAAAATTCAATAATGTACCTTGTAGACTGCAATGTGTCCAGCCAAGAAGAAAAGTGTTGCTTCATAAGCTTACATGGGTTTGTTCTAACAGTATGGGGTGATGTCAAAGTGGGAGTGGAGTGGTGAATTAAAATGGCAGACAACCAAAAGCTTAGGGTCACTCTTGCCAAATGAGTGCAGGCACTCTACAAAAATACCCACTATGTGTTATAACACCCGACCATCATGCAGTACATACCATAGCATTAGGACAAGTCTGTTAGGATGGGAAGCAGCTACTTTCCCCAAGACGTAAGACAACTGAACTCCCTGACACCATCCAGGTATTATCATGAATAAAGAACCAATAGCATTTTACTGTTTACGTTTTAACTTGTATCATACATGCACCTTGTTATTTGTTAATTTATTGGTGGTAATTTTACTTTATGCATTATGTGTGGAGTTCACGTACTGCGTTGGGCACCTTGGTCCAGAGGAACTTTGTCTTGTTTGGTGGTATATATGTGTACAGTTAAATGACAATAAACTTCAACTTGAACTTGAAAATGTAGAGGACACCATACTGTGTACACGGAATGGAATATACTAAATAAAGTGATTTGTTTCAAATTCTAGAATTTTCCACTTCATTACTTTCTTTTCTGCTTGAGTTTTCAGTGTAGTTGAGTACAATAGCAATAAATATATTGTTAATTTCCTCGTTCACAGCACTTGGGCATCTCCTCCTCTGACTATCACAGTCTCTGCTAAAATTCAATGCAGGCGTGCGACCCATCGCAAAAGCAAGAGATTCCAAATCACATTTAGAAAACATCATGCCACATTGCACATAAAAGTTGACTGTCCATCTTCTACGTTCCAATGTGTTCTGTTTCTCATGGACTTTTAGCTCTGCTAGTACCCCACCTCTGTGTTATCTAAGTGGCTGGAATGTCGATGGTGCAATGCAGGGGAGGAGTGTTATAGATGAAAGAATGTGAGGGCTAGTGATTAGTGAGTAGGGATGTGGATTGTGCTAATGCAGTAGCAGGGAACCACAGACAAAGCTCAGAAGAAGAGACAGGGAATACAACAGGGATGATGTCCGACGTTCAGGAGTTTCGTTAATTGTGTTATAGAGTGCACTTATTTTTGTAATAGAAAACTAGGTTCACTGTGGACCTGTGGAGAATCATTTTACTCTGTAATCAGGACCTAATCCATTACTTGATTAAGTCTTCCTGTAGATGCCATTCTGTTATCAAAATGTAGCTTTGCTGGTAAACTCATCTAATGAGAATGTAAAGATCTACTAAATTCATGCTCAGGTAGATCAGCTTTGACTGGTCTCCTGATGCATATCAGTTTTTTAAAACTTACCTGTTATTTCAAACCCCAACTCTGTGTGATCTTTCAGTTTGCTCCTACAACTGATGAGCAGGCTACTCCACTGGATCGCAACTGACAATGAGGCTCCTGACTAGGTGAGCATGTTAGGGGATAACCCCATGGTAAACGGCAACTATAAATTGTGGTAAAGAAGAGACCTTGGAAGGTGAAGTTTGGTGTCAGAGAACAGGGGATTGGGCTGTCTGGGCAACTGGTGGTTATAATTGATTTGGTAAATTGGTTGCCTAACCAACTTGATTTGAGAAATAAGCTCGGGGAGCTGGAATTGGAGACACAGTTACGGTGTGCAGACATCGTATCCACTCCGGATGGGTGGAGTCTGGGTGGTTACAGATTGCAATTTATTTGGGAAATCAATTGACTAACCAGCTTTATTTGAGACATAGGTTTAGGGAGCCAGAATTGCAGACAGTGTAGAGCGTGGCCAAAAGGAAGCCTGAGGAAACCATGGAAGTAGTGTGGGAATCAGAAGGATCCCTCATACAAACAGTAGCACACTATAATCATGAGTTGACACCAAGAATGGTAAGGAAGGTTACAACAGAGAGACAACAATCCTGAAGAGATTGCTTGGTGGAGAAGGACCAATATAAAAAGACCATTGTAACAATAACATCATTATCGTGCAATCACCATAAAGTAGTGATCACCAAACAAGCTCAGAGCCCCCAATCCTGGGGCAAATGGTAGATAGTGTAATCCCGAACATGCACTCCCAGAACATGATGTAGATTGGGATGATTAGGCTGAAGCAACTGATGATTGTGGGACTTTTAATAAAGATTCACAACTTCCACCCTCAGACAAGGCAGCAGCGGATGCCTCGGAACTAGCGTGACTCTGGGTCATCTGGAAGACTGTAGGGAACAGTGCTACTAAATCCAGGGTGGACGAACCTTTTGCAGCAACAGAGGACCAGATGTTGCTAAATGAATTTAGCAGCATTATATGTCAAATGATTTGGATGAAGAAATTAATGGCTTTGTGGTCAAGTTTGCAGACGATACAAAGATAGGTGAGGGGTAGGTGTACTGAAGAAGCAGGGTGTCTGCAGAAGACAGGCAGATTGGGGGAATGCGCGAGGAATTGGCAGATGGAGTATATTTGTAATGAAGTGCATGGTCATGGACTTTGGCAGAAGGAATAAAGGTGTGGACTATTTTCTAAATGGGGAGAAAATTTAAAAAATCAGAGGTGCAAAGGGACTTGGGAGTCCTCATGTAGGATTCTCTAAATTCTGAGGATTTATAAGGAATTAATCAGACTGTATGGAGTATTGTGAGCAGTTTTGGGCCTCTTACCCAAGAAAGATGTGCTTGGAATTGGAGAGAGTCCAGAGGAGGTTAACGAGAATGAGCCCAGGAATGAAAGGTTTAATGTATGAGGAGCGTTTGATGGCTCTGGCTTGATAGTGACTGGAGTTTAGAAGAATGAGGAGAGATCTCACTGAAACCTATTGAATATTGGATGTGGAGAGGATGTTTCCTTTAATGGGGGAGTCTATGATCAGAGAGCACAGCCTCAGAGCAGAAATGAAGAAAAATTTCTTTAGCCAGAGGGTGGTGAATTGGTGGAATTCACTGCCATGGACAGCTGTGCAGGCCAGTTCATTGGGTTTATTGAAGGTGGAGGTTGAAAAATTCTTGATTAATCAAGGCATCAAAGGTTATTGGGGGGAGAGGCAGGAGAATGGGATTAAAGGGAATAATTAAATCAGTCATAATAGAATGGTGGAGCAGACTCGATAGGCCGTCTGGCCTAATTCTGCTCCTGAGATTTATAGTTTTATGGTTTTAATTACCACCTATCAAGTATAATGATGACAATGTGCTTTTCTGGCAAAAGGTTGAAGAAGTAAGTGAGGCTCACCATCTGACTCTTGATGATATACACATCTTTTTAAAGGCTAAATTATCCAGGCAGGTCTGGACTACGTTTCCCGACCATATCCAATATTAAAATTGGCATAAAGGCAGAAGCACATTTCCAGAGGACAAACTGGAGCACTTTACTGAGGCAGGAAAGGATGGGATAGGTAAAGGACAGATGAATTTGCCCAGGATTACTTTAATTAAGCAAGATACAAAAGAGAAAATTGAAGATTATGCTGAGTGAAAATATCAAGCATAGGAGCAGCATAGCAACCTAAGTGGCACTAAACAGGATGATAATGTCTTCCTCCGATTTCTGAAAAATCATCCACTTCTGACCCAGATGATGAAAACGGGGCTACCCATTGGCCACACATTTAATCAACTAGGGAATGAGAGCAGAAACAGAGAGGGGAAGGAGAGCAGAAGCAGAGAGGGGAAGGACAGGAGAATGTGCATCCATGGTGGCAGATGCAAGACAGGACAAACCAGCTGAGGAAGAAGAGGGCATATAGCCCAGGATTGTAATGACATGGGAAAAGGCCAAGTTAAGTGAAGTTCCTGTGGGAAGACAGGGCCAGTGTTGGTTGAAAGGTGGAGGAGAAGCGAGATGGCCGTAGACACAGCAAGATGAGAATCCCCACTTTGGTTTGAGCGGTAGCACAACAAAGTCAGTTTTCCAGGTCTTCAGAGAGGAATTAATATGACTCCTGATGAAATGACTAGTATCTGTCCTTGGTGACAAGGGTGGGGACCCTAGAATATTTGTCAATGCTCTATTAGGGGGCCAGCAGTGCACTATATTGGTTGACACTCCAGCCTCAATATTGATAACAAATCTCGACTTACCCATTACGTGTAAAACTACAGCGGTGGTGTGGGTGGGGGGAGGATCTATGCTCGCTCATGTAAGTGAACCTATCCCGAAACAGACCCAGGACATGAGTACTATAGTCTGTATCAGGGTTTGCAACAATCATGAAGGTAAACACAAAGTACACTGCAGATGCTGTGGTCAAATCAAGACGTACAAAAAAGCTGGATGAACTCAGCAGGTTGGGTTGCCTGCTCCTTTCAACGGATGCTGCCCAACCTGCTGAGTTCAATCATGAAGGTACTAGCTGGGGAACAGATCTATTGGAATGCCCGGATGCTGTAATCAAGGCAGGTACAAGGGAAATCATTTGGGGAATGAAGACTTGCCCTTGGTGGTAGAAGGGGAATGCGATGTTTTATATACAATATATCACAACTCACAATCTTGAGGCTGAATGGACAGTGGCGTGAGTGTGGTGTATTGCTGCCAAAACATATCTTCGGGTGTGGGCCAGTTACAAACTGTGGCCTTGTTAATGTCACACCAGCTCAGATAGAAGGCCCATCTTATGCACCTCATAAACAGAATCCTACTAAACCTGAAACAGAGGCTGCAGTGATAAAGATAGCCACAAAACTACAGCACCCAGGAGTGATCCAACCAACCATTTCCCATAAGAATTCCCTGATCTGGCCAGAGAGATCCTACTGGCTATATCTCACTGAACAAATACGCCACTCAGGAATATCCTATAGCGGTGAACCTATCTATCATTCTGAATGGCCTGAGGCTGGAAAAGGATATTTTTACTGTGCTAGATTTTGCAAATGATTTTTGGTCAATTCTGGTACATCCCTATAGTCAGGATAAGTTAGCTTTTACCATCTGGGGATAGCAGTATACCTGGACAAGGCTGCCTCAGGGTTTCCATCACAGCACCAGCATTTTCCAATGATATCCGGCTAAAATAATCGTCCATGTTCCCTTGGTGGGTGCCAGTAGCAGTGCTCTATAATATGCGGGTGATATTCTAATTGCATCTCCGGGAGAGAAAGCACATCTGGATAGTTTCATGAACTGCACAGATGATCAAAAATGTAGGTCTGAAGATAACCCTCCAAGGTGCAGTCTGGATAGTCTGAAGTAGTGTATTTGGGACACAAGATTAGATAGGATGAGAAAGTGATACACAAGAAACATAAAGAAGCAATTCTTAAAATCCCTGCCTGTACACAATGAAGGGAATCAGTCAGACTTTAAGGCTCCTAAATAACTGTTGCAGTTTTGTGGAAAATTTTGCTGAGTTCACATAACCTCTGCAAGCTCTCAGAAGAGAAGGCAAACAGGGCAAAGAACAGACATAACGGACACCAGAGTAAGATCAGGCAATCTGGATTGAAAGCAAACTCTAGATGCTGTGCCGGCTTTGAGCGGGAGTCTTATACTGCTGTTGAATGTCAAGAACATGGTGATAAGTTGCGACCTGTAGTATATTGCTTTGTAAAATATAGAAACATAGAAAACTTACAGCACCATACAGGCCCTTCGGCCCACAAAGTTATGCCGAACACATCCCTACCTTAGAAATTACTAGGCTCACCCATAGGCTTACCCTCTATTTTTCTAAGCTCCATGTACCTATCCAAAGGTCTCCTAAAAGACCCTATTGTATCCACCTCCACCCCCGTTGCTGGCAGCCCATTCCACGCACTCACCACTCTCTGAGTAAAAAACTTACCCTGATATCTCCTCTGTACCTACTCCTCAGCACATTAAACCTGTGTCCTACTGTGGCAACCATTTCAGCCCTGGGTAAAAGCCTCTGACTATCCACACGATCAATGCCTCTCATCATCTTATACACCTCTATCAGGTCACCACTCATACTCAGTCGCTCCAAGGAGAAAAGGCTGAATTTACTCAACCTATTCTCAAGATATAATCCTGTAGCCATGGGAGTGCATTGGTGTATGCAAACACGAGGCTGCAACTTGGGCTATTGGATCTTTGGAATGTGTTACTATGATAGGTTGAAAAGTCTTAACATAGTACAGTCACTGTCCTAGAGGCAGGGAAATTCTGGTCAGTATCCAAAGACAAGTGAGCCAAATGGGAATGGCAGTAATGTTACCTGCTGACGAACATGTACAGGTAGTAAGGATAGTTTGGTTAACCCAGCCAGTTCGATAGGACAGGATGGACCCCCTCATCAGTGCATGGAGCAAATGCAAGAGCCTGAGGAGTCAGAGAGAAGTGGTGTGTTGACATTTTTAGTAGATGGGTCTTGGAAGTACCATGATGGTAGTTCATGAATGGACTGGCCTGTTGTGGATTAAGCAGGGAACTTAATGACAGGAGGGAAACTCCCAGGCCACAGGTCGGCACAAGTGGCAGGACTAAAAATGCCAACAGAGACCTTCAATTAGTTAAAGGACAGAGGGTGAACATTTTCACAGACAGTAGTTACACATTTGGGGTTGTACATGATTATGTGGCAGCTTGGGCAAGGTGAGGGTGTGTGATCTCGTCAGGAGGCCATATACATCATGAAGAAACAGTGAAGGAATTAACTGAAGCTGCTAACCTGCCCCTGGAAGTGATAGTCATAAAGATTAAGGCGCACAGAAGGGTAGATACCCCTGAGTGAAAGAGAAATGCATGTGCTGAAGGCAGCTAAAGCATTTGCGGGGTATCTGGTCCAGTTCTAGTAGAGGCAGGGGTGATCAGAAAGGCGAAGGAGTAAGATTTAAAGGCAATACAAGAGGGGGAGGGCCTTCAGAGGAAAAGTGGATTTGGGAACAGGCAGAAGCAGTGCAAAAAGAAGGAAGATGGGATATGGTGAGAAGGTGACCATGTGGTAGCCCCAGAGTGCATCAGACATACTTTGTTGAGAAGCTACCATGGTTTAACTCACATACATAGGATGGGATTAGATGAGGGCCCAGCTAGAAATTGCTGGTGGTGGCCAGGAATGAGGAGAAGTATTGCTAAATTCTGCCAGCAGTGCATAACATGTGCCCAGAGTGACACAGGAAAAGCAATTAAAATCTGACTAGGCCATCAGTCACGGCTTAAGTGTCCATGAGAGTAAATTCAGATGGACTTGTCTGGGCCATTAGCCCAGTCTAGGTGTAAATGGTATTGTTTGGTGCTTGTCAGTCACTTTACTTGGTGGATGGAAGCATTCCCACATTGGGATTGCTCTGCCGAGAAAGGTAGCCCATGTGCTAGCTGAAGTGGTATACCCGGGTGGGGAGTACTGGCCAGCCTTTATTATGATCGGGGCCACAGTTTATTGAGAAGGCAATCAAGAGGGCTTGCATGCTGTTAGGAGTCAAACAAGTTTCACGTTCCATACTGACCAACTTCAGAACTCCAGCATAGTTAAGAAAATGAATCACACCCTAAAAGGGATCCTAACAAAGGCCACAATGGGAGCTGGGGGAAGCTGGTCTAGGGTCTTACCAGCAGTGTTGACAAAACTACGAGTGAGCCCTACTCATGGGCCAGGACTTGCTCCTTTTGAATTGATGACAGGGTCGCTATGCGACCACCAGAGGATGTGATCAGGGGAGGACTGGAGAGTTGCAGTGTTAGCCCATTTTGTACAGGAGTTGGATGTTCATCTGCATGGTCTAACAGGGGAAGTCATTGATAGCGAGTGTGGGACTGGGGATACGAGAATGCCCAAGTGAAGGGGAACCTGCCAGAAGTGGGAGGTAAGGTAATGGTTAAAGTTGTACCTGCAAAACCAAGACTATAACCCAGATGGATAGGACCATTAATGGTGATCTTGACAGAAGAAACACGTACCCTGGTGGACACCAAGTGGAAATACTGGTCCCACCTGAAAAGTTACCTTGGGGAGGAATCATTTATTTCTATATATAGAAACATATTTATACAGGAACAGTATACAAGGAACCTGACTAACTATGCTCAGAAGAATTTGAATAATTTAATCTTTTGAGCTGTCTCTGGAGAGTAAACTGTAAACGGAGGAAATAATGGAGAAAGAATGGCTGTGGGGTATCCCAATGGTACTGGTTTCAACATGAGGGACATGATAGTAGGCGGTACTGTGAAACGGACATTTGAAACTGCACAGCGGTTGGGGGACACCCGGTGGAGAGTGGGAGTGTGCGAGAGGAGTTCCCATGTTTATATTTGTCGTGCTGAGACACAGGGCTATCAAACCATTCACACTGAGCATAGCAATGAAACTTGTACGGTAACATGACAAGACTGCTCCATTTGAGATTCGATCACTCCGGGATCCCCTGTTACCACAACAGCACCGCAGTGTAGTGAGGGCCAGAGGGACACTGGCGGTATTGGGTTAGTATTGAAAGATACATGTGAAAGAATTAATCTAGTACCCAACTACAGACACATGCAGGTAGTCTTTATCTTGATCGCTTTATGACTCCCCAGTTTTAGCGGAGACATTATGAATCACCTTTTCCAACATTTACTCTATACACAAGTTTCTCTGTGAGTTTAGAGCAGTGAGGCGGAGAAGGAAAAGGGATGTGACAGAGTTGTTAGGAACAGGTTATTCAGCCTGGGTCTCCACAGTCAATATTTTAGATATCACAGAAATAAATACTGAAATCAAATTATTGTGACCTGGGACGTACTAGTAGAACAGGGAAGCAAAGAGCAGAAGCGGATCTGGAAAATATCCAGTTATTGCAGCCATTGTAGGATATAACTAATGAGGTTATTGATAGAGTGAACAGTAACACCCAACGTCATGATAAAACCGCAGTCTGTACAAAATATACTGCCTTTCATCTGTAATCAGGACAAATATTCCGCAGTTCGAAGGTCACAGATTCCTGATCAGATAACCAGCTGAAAGAATGAGTGGGTGACGCTGACACTTTGTGCCACATTTGAGATCTCACTTTGACTACCGGTAATCAGGTTTGGGAGGCTGCAAAAATGAGAGGAATTTGTTGTGTGCTGTAGCAGTCTCCACATTCCCCAACACAGTGACGATCAGATGTACTCTCTTATGAGAGTGCATAATGCTGGAAAATACCCTGAGGGAACTTGTATATCTCTAAGCAACCAGCAGGCCTACACAATCAAGATAAACAAGTCCATTATCACCAATATCACCAAAAGAGGAAATCACAGGGCATGTCCAGAGGAGGTTGTATGAAGAAGCCTGTTGGAATGTGGTTTTGTTACATATGACAATTGTTCCCTGCTCATATGTCAGTTAATACTTTGGTGAACAATATCTACTACGTCACAACATCAGCATGGGCATATTATAGTGCTGGGTGCAATGCAGTCTGACTGGCTATAATGTGGCAATCAGTGGTGTTTCAACTGAATTAATGATTGCAAAACAGAACTTCCCTAAACCAGCTGCAAAAGGGAGACTGGAACTGGAGTTTACAGTTTATGGTGGTGACACAGTCAAAGGACTGCAGAAGTATAGTATGTAGCCACAGATTTTCTACCCATTCCATACTTCACTGCTGATTGGGAAAAGATAATCTGAGAGGATAAAGAAGTCATTAAGAAATGGGATATATTGTCAAAGAGGATAATGGATCATGGCAATGAAGCCCAGGTGTCTCTAGAGAATCCCTTCTTTTGGGAGAGTGGAATTGGGGACTGAATGTACAAGTCCACCTCTGGATTTGACATCTCTCATACTATTGTTGTTGTACTGCTGATTGTTTTAATAATTGTTATTCTTTTAATGTACGTACTACAATGGCAGGTAAGGTTTTGGTGTTAAGAGGATTGGTATTTAGTAAGCCAAACAAGGCCATTGTTTGAGATCTATCCTTTAGGCCCTATTGGCCATCTTAGGCCAAAGGTTTAGATGGGGGACTGTTGTAGGCAATAGTGCAGGCTCCTGCTTCATGTACTGGGGTGTGGATTGTGCTAATGTGGTAACAGGGAACCATAGATGAAGGTTAGAAGTAGAGACGTGAAATGCAACAGTGATAATGTTCAATGTTCAGGAGTCTGTTAATTAGGTTATAGTGCACACCCATTGTTGTAATAGAAAAATGGATTTACTGTTAGACCTGTGAACAATCACTTTACTCTGTAATCAGGACCTCGTCCATTACTTGATTAAATCTTCCTGTTGCCCCCATTCTGTTTTTCAAATGTAGTTTTACTGATAATCCCATCAACTGAGAATGTAAGAACTCTAACAAATTCATGCTCAGGCAGTTCAACTTTGACTGGTCTCCCGATGCGCACCAGTTTTTAATAAATCACCCCTATTTTGAACACCAAATCAGTGCGATCTTTCAGTCTGCTCTTATAAGTACTCAATAGTTTTCAATAAGAATGTTAAGCTGCTAAGTGTATACAAGACCCAACTGCAGATTGCAACATTTAAGCAGGAATGATGTTAGTTCAGCTTGCTGACTGAAAGCAACAGCGAAGTTGGTGGCTTTATGATAGAGGTGCTGTATATGGATAAATGTCATCTCTGGGAGGGTGGAAGGTTTGTACTCAATGGAACTGCTATAGTTTGTAAGTTTGTGTCTTTTCAGTCCATGTAATCTGATAGAGCAGATTAGACTAAAGACGACCATAATTTCTTTACCTCCCATTACTACTTCTCCAATGTCATTTTCCAGCAGTCCAATATCCACTTTCACTTCTCTTCTGCTCTTTATTTATCTGAACAAAAAATATTGGTATCCTCTTTTTTATTATTGGCTAGACACATTCATATTTAATCTTTTCTCTCCTTATGGCATTTTTAGTTGCCTTCTGTTAGTTTATAAAAGCTTCCCAATCTCTAACTTGATGTTACGTTTTATTAAAACTTCCATATAAGATTTTTATGAGTGACATTGAAGAAAGGAAGATTGAGTCCGAAAATGCTTACTTGAAAAGCAAATCAAAATAATAAATGCTACCATGTTATGGGGCCTAGCCTACTCGCTTAAATCTGGAAATTACATCCAGTCTAGACATTTTAAAATGGAAGTTTTTCTCTTCACGTATTTATCATTAAAAAGTGAAATTGTTTCTTAACCTCAATTAGATATGTTATTTACCTTAAAATGAATGGTCACTAAATTGGTCCTTCAAGAAAACTCTACTTTAAGAATCACCATACTGAGTAGATTAATATTTTCTTTTTTCATCAGTTGAAGCTCATTATGCCTTGGTGAATACAGAAGGAAAGAAAATGATGTGCATAGGAATTTGAGATTTTACTCTCTTTTTTACCAATTAGAAAATATCAGTGCAGATGATCAATTGGATCATTTCTTAATTGGTCATTTTCATGAAAAGGGATTTTATTATTTTGATGTTAAATTTCAGGCAACTAGTCTATGACTGTATATGTATGAATTGAATATATATGTATTGAATTGAATTTATTACTTACATCCTTCATATACATGAAGAATAAAAATCTTTATGTTACATCTCCGTCTAAATGTGCAATGTGCAATTTATAGTCATTTATAATTTACAACAGGATAGTCAATATAAAATAGAAATACAATTGTATCAGCGTGAATTAATCAGTCTGATGGCCTGGTGGAAAAAGTTGTCTCAGAGCCTGTTGGTCCTGGCTTTTATGCTACGGTACCATTTCCCGGATGGTAGCAGCTGGACAGTTTGTGGTTTGACTTGGGTCCCCAATGATCCTACAATACCTTTTTACACACCTGTCATTGTAAATGTCCTGAACCATGGGAAGTTCACAACTACAGATGCACTGGGCTGTCCGCACCACTCTCTGCAGAATTTTGCGATTAAGGGAAGTACAGTTCCTATACCAGGCAGTGATGCAGCCAGTCAAGATGCTCTCAAATGTGCCTCTATAGAGAGTTCTTAAGAGTTGGGGGCCCACACCAAACTTCTTCAACTGTTTGAGGTGAAAGAGGCACTATTGTACCTTGCTTACCCAGTATGCACAGACTACGTGAGATCCTAGATGATGTTTATGCTGAGGAACTTAAAGCTGGTCACTCTCTCAACCCCAGATCCATCGATGTCAATAGGGACTAGCCTGTCTCCATTTCTCCTGTAGTCCACAACTAGCTCCTTTGTTTTTGTGACATTGAGGGAGAGGTTGTTTTCTTGACACCACTGTGTCAGGGCGATGACTTCCTCTCTGTAGGCTGACTCATTATTATTTGAGATTAGGCCAATCAGTGTAGTATCAGCAGCAAATTTAATTAGCAGATTGGAGCTGTGGGTGGCAACATGGCCATGGGTATACAGAGAGTAAAGGAGGGGGCTTAGTACAGAGCTCTGAGGGTACCTGTATTGAGGGTCAGAGGGGCAGAGGTGAGAGAACCCTCACCTTTTGTATACAAAAGATCTGACAAATTATACAAACTCTATTAGAACTATTCACCTCGAAATTTCTAACCACTTAGTAGACCAAAATCATAATCAAAAACTTGTTTCTGACATAAATCCTTTAATTATTTAAAGCTGAAATGTAATTGAAAATGCGTTGGTTTTTACAAGACTAGCTGGCAAATCTACAGTGAGCCATTGACTGGATTCAGTTTAAGTATTAGTGCATGCCAAGTCACTGCAACTATGTGTTAAAGTGCAGAAGAATGGAATAAACTGTAGGTAAAATGAGACTTTCAGGTCTCTTCCACTGCTCATAGTTGAACTAAAGTGAGGTGTAGGTTACATTTTATGTTGGATAAAGGCGGCCATTGACTTCTATTAAGAAGAGGGGTAAAGGGAAGTCACTTTTTTCCATTTCACTTTCTTATTTAATTGTACTTTTGAGTGAGTGAATTGTTATTTTTATGAGATAATTAGTTAATATTTTTCAATGGTTTTATCATCTGATCATCAAAAAGTTTTGGTAACACTGAATAGTTTTTTTTGATATCTTGGTGATAGCATATTCTGTTGTCGTGATGGAACCGGTATCTTTTGCCTTGCTTCATTTCATGCAGCTATACCAAGTAGTTATCAATTCCTTTCTCTATATCGATCTTTTGGAAAAATCTCATGGCCATTTCTAACAGTCTGTAGGTACCATCTTCAGTTTGCTTCCATAGTGTTAACTACCGCTATGTATTAGCTTGCCATGAACTCTGCAATCCCAGTAAAGAAATAGAACAATTTTATGCTCAAAATGTTGGAGTGTTCCAGGTGAAGCTCCTTTAAAACTTGCAAATCCATTTAGTATGACAACCCTGTGTTGCAATTTGACACAAATGGGTCTGTTGGCAAAGAATACTGTCGGTTGTAGAATGGTCCAAATTTTCTCCATCTCTACAATCTTGCTTATTTCATTCTGCTAAAGCAAGCACTAGGCCCTTTGACCGAGTGAATCTGCAGTATCAAGCACTCAGTTACATTAATCTTACAGTAATTCCATTATATTTTCCTTCCATTCCCATCAAACACCCAAAATTTCTATCACTCACCTACTGTACATACTAGGGGCAATTAACCTATCAATCACTTATGTTTTTGGGCTGTGTGAAGAAACTAGAGCACCCAGAAGAGACATGTATACTCATACGGAGATCATATAGATTCTACATTTTTAGCACAAATTCTATTCTGATGCTGGGATTGAACATATGGACGTCAGCTCTACTTGTGTATTCATTTCAGAAAAAATATCTGTTCATATATTCTTGGCCACCCCTATTACTGTCACATAAAAAGTCATCTTTTTTCGATATGAAGATCATCCATTTATTCCCTATATCTGATTTCTCATATGATAACCTTGATGATGTATCCATGATAGCATTTTGTTTTGAACTTCAATATCTCTTTATATAATCACATTGCAACGAGAGAATAGATCATCTTTGCATTCTCAAAGCAGTTATTAGGCTGATGGTTAGCCAGCAAGTCAACAGAGATGCATCCATTAACTACTGAGTATAGAGAGTCATACAGCAAGGAAACTGATCCTTCAGCCCATTGAGTCTGTGCTAAGCACTGGATTCCCATTTACATTAATCTGTCCCACCTTCTCATCAAATCCTCTTACCATTCATTCACTGGGGGGGAAATACTGTAGCCATTCACGACACTGACCACGTGTTTTTACATGTGCAAGGAAACTAGAGCACTCAGATCAAACCCATAAGAAAACAGGGAAGATGTATAAAATACCACAACACATGAGGTCAGGCTTGAATCAGTTTGCTATATCAGTGAGGCAGAAGCTCTGATAGCTGTCCTGTTGTTCTGTCTATAGCAGTGTGTTCCAGACTTGTGTGCTTGGAAGCTGGAGGTTAGACAAACAAGTATTTGGCTTTGGCCCTGGATTCATCAATGAGTCCAAGTGCATTCTCTTTCTAAGTTACTGAACAGATGGGTTGGTTACTTCTCTTATCTGGTTCTTTCCAGATGAAGATTGACGTAAGTTTAGCTCACTTATTAATTTACTTTTCTATATTTATTTCAATAAATTGACAGTAGTTTCATGTGCTTAACTATATATATACACTGCAAATATATTGTTTGATAATTTTAAATCATTTAATTGATGATCTGAGACACTTGGAAAGAATGGAAACAACCCCTGACAGCACATGACTGGCTACTGCTTGTCCATAGCAGTGATGCTAGGAGCTCCACAGCCACAAATATTTAGTGCAGCTGCTTTTCACAATAAAAACAGCTTGATATCTATAGTTCCCAAGTTTCTATTGAATTACTTTACAATTCTAATCAATGTTTGGAGTCTAGTAGTCATTTTTTTTTGCACACCATTGGGATAAAATATATTCTTTTGAATGAGAAGTTTTAAGGTGGAAATAAAGGCTAAGGTATCAGGAAGAAATTTGCTGCTCTTTCAAGTGATTTATATCATAGTAATTCTTTGGTTACTTTTACTTAAAAGTCTACTTATGTTTCTAATTAATTAACAAAATTTCATGATAAACAATTTGAATAGATTAGTATATTAACCCACAACTATCGGGCTCCTGATGTGGCATGGATAACTTCACTCTCCTCCATTCTGAACGGTTTCAACAATATATAGACTCACTTTCAGGGACTCAGCAACTCATGTTTTCAGTCTTATTTAATCATTTATTTATTTGCACAATTTGTCTCCTTTTGCACATTGGCTGTTTTTCAATTTTTATTTATGTAGTTATTCATAAATTATATAGCATTTCTTTATTTTCTTGTAAAACTGTGAAAGAACAATACCCTCTCACTCAATGTCAATGAAGCAAAAGTGCTGATTATTGACTAAAGGAGGAGCACTCTGAAGTTCCATGAGCCAGTGCTTTATATTAAATTTTGTGAAGCATTGAATGAATGTCTGAACAGTTTAAAATGGCAATTTAACTCTTTCTAAGCCATTAGTGTGTGGAGTCTGCATGTCTGTTAGTGAGTAATGTTTGCAGAATGTCTGTACCAGGTAAAGGTTTTAGATCTGCTAATGTTTGCAGATATCAACTGGATTCTTTCATAGTCTTAGGCACCAATAAAATGTGAATATTTGTCAAGTTAGCTTGATGGATTTTTTTGGATTAGGGTTTATCACTTATACGTAATATTAATGTTCTTTTGTAAATCCAAAGGAACGTTTTATCCAAAATATTGATGGACTAATGGATGAGGATTGACCATTACAATATCTAATTGATTTATGAGGACTGTGTTAATGGACACAGGATGTGTTTGAAAAAAGGCTGGCTGTGTTGAGATAAAGATCAACGAGTTTGTCCATTGTAATTGTAACGAGTAATTGCTCTATGCTTGTGAAACTTGTATTTATTGTGGTGCCTTTCCCAATTTCATTGGACTTCAACTGAGAGCCAGAAATTGTGATTAATACTTAGGATCCAGGTGCAGTTTCACGAGTGAGTCAAAATTCAACAGCAACAACCAAGTGGTGACTATGAAATGTGAGCCCTGAAATCTTTATAGAAACCTTTGTGATTTCCTATGTGGTATATTGTGTGATTTATTTATTGTTTCTATTTTATGATAATAAATTAGGCTTAAGTTATTTTTTGTGCTTCTACATCTATACCACATCTCCTGGACACTCGAATAGTTTGGGTTTAATCAAACCAGCCCATTATAGCCAGTATTCATCAGAGGATTAGAGGTGGAGAGGGTTAGCAACTTTAAGTACCTTGGTGTTATCATGTAAGTGCCTTTACAAAGAAGATTACATCATGGCCTAGTCATCAAAACACCAATGCCTTGAACAGAAAAGTCTACAAAAAATGGTGGATACTGCCCAATCCATCACAGGTAAAGCCATCCACACCAATGTAGCAGGAAAGCAGCATCCATAACCAAGGAACCCCCACCCATGATCCAAGTCATGCTCTCTTCTTGCTGCTGCCATACCACCAGGTTCAGATACAGTTATTACTTATCAACCATCAGGCTTTTGAGCCAGAGTGGATAACTTCACTCATCAGTCAGTTGTGAAGAAGGCGAATGCAATGTTGGCATTCATTCTAGAGGTATAGAATATAACAGCAGGGATGTGATGTTGAGGCTCTATAAGGCACTTGTGAGACTACACTTGGAGTATTGTGTGCAGTTTTGGGCTCCTTATTTTAGAAAAGATATACTGACATTGGAGAGGGTTCAGAGAAAATTCACGAGAATGATTCCAGGAATGAAAGGGTTACCGTATGAGGAACATCTGGCAGCTCTTGGGCTGTATTCCTGGAGTTCCGGAGAATGAGGGGGGATCTCATAGAAACATTCCTAAAGTTAAAAGACCTGAACAGATTAGGTATGGCAAAGTTATTTCCCATGGTAGGGGATTCTAGGACAAGAGAGCAGCACTTCAGGATTGAAGGACATCT
Source organism: Hemitrygon akajei (assembly GCF_048418815.1). Classification (NCBI taxonomy): domain Eukaryota; kingdom Metazoa; phylum Chordata; class Chondrichthyes; order Myliobatiformes; family Dasyatidae; genus Hemitrygon; species Hemitrygon akajei. The sequence continues at coordinate 146,678,174 of NC_133127.1, read as the reverse complement.
TTTTAGAACTGGGATGCGGAGTTCAGAGGGTTGTAAATAAATCTGTGGAATTTGTTGCCAAGAGCGGCTGTGGAGGCCAAGTCATTGGGTATATTTAAGACAGAGATAGATAGCTTCTTGATTAGCAAGGGTATTAAAAGGTATAAGGTGAAAGCAGGGGTGTGGGGATGACTGGAAGAATTGGATCAGCCCATGATTGAATGGCGGAGCAGACTCGATGGGCCGAATGGCCTACTTCTGCTCCTATATCTTATGGTCTTATCCCAACACTGAACTGATTCCACAACTAATGGACTCACTTTCAATCTCACATTCTCACATTCTCAATATTTATTGCTTTCTTATTTATTATTTTTTCTTGTTGTATTTGCATATTTTGTTGCCTTTTGCACATTGCTTGCTTCCCCATCTTGTTGTGTGCAGCCTTTCATTGATTCTATCCTGTTTCTTTGTATTTACTGTGAATGCCTGCAAGAAAATTAATCTCAAAGCACATGCGTGCTTTGATAATAAATTTACTTTGACTTTAACTTCCTAATGTATATGGTGCCTTAGTGATAGTGTTTCATCTCCCTGCCTAAGGAAGAGTGAACCCATTAGAAGGAGTGCAATAAGGGCTCATTTGATTGATTGATTCAGGAAATGTGACAGTGGTTATATTTCATTAGGAGTTTGAGGAGATTTCGAATGTCACCTAAAACACTCGAAAATTTCTACAGCTGTACTGTAGAGAGCATTCTGACTGGCTGCATCTGTGTCTGGTATGGGGGGGGGGGTTGGCGCTACAGCACAGGATTGAAGTAAGCTGCGGAGAGAGGTAAAATTTGTCAGCTCCATTATGGGTACTAGCCTCCATTGTATCCAAGACATCTTCAAGGAGCGGTGTCTCAAAAAGGTCCATCGTTAATGATCTGCACCACCCAGGACATGCTCTCATCTCACTGTTACCATTGGGAAGGGAGGTACTAAACCCTGAGGGCACACACTCAGCAACTCAGGAACAACTTCTTTCCCTCTGCCGTCTGATTTCTGAATGGACATTGAAACCATGAACACTACCTCACTACTTTTTAAATTTATGTTTTTGCACTACTCATTTAATTTAATAATTTGATATACATATACATATATATACATATACTAATTGTAAATCACAGGTTTTTGCCTTATATTATCATGTATTGTATTGTAGTGTTGCTGCAAAGTTAACAAATTTCACGACGTATGCTGGTGATATTAAACCTGATTCTGATTGTTCCGTAAAGAGAGATTAATCAGACTAGGTATATATGTGCTTCATTGAGTTTGAAAGAAGAATCTTACTGAAACCAGCAAAATTCCTGAAGGGCTTGACAGAATGGGTGCAGGAAGTATGTTGCCCAGTGTCAAACCAATGGACAGAATCTTAAAACAAGTTGTTTTGAGCTTGCCATTGTGTTCATGCAGCTATCTGGTTATATTTCCAATGGAATAGAATAGAATGTTCCTGTGATTGCTCAAGACAACAAGATTGTGGTGCTACTCGATCCAGAGCAAAGCAGATACTTACAATGCATGTGGAATGGCTTACTAAAAGAAAATCTCATATTTACATGCAACAAGGGACTTCGATAGTTCATAACCCTCAAAGGCCATTGGTAAGCTGGTGTGTAGCATTATTCATTTGCACAACAGCCCCCTGGAAGAAGCTGTTTTTCAGATTTGCTCTCCTGGCTAAGATGTTTCTGTATTTTCTACCAGATGGCAGGCGATTGAACAGACTGTGTCTGAGATGAGATGGGTCTTTAATGATGTTACAAGCATACTATAGGCATCAAGAGTTGTAGATTGTCTCCAGGTCTGGTAGTTGGGTACCAATGATGTGCTCAAGTGTCCTAGTCACCCATTGGAGTGCTTTGTGATCGGTCTTGCTGCAGCTAGATTACCACACTAGATTTCCCTATGTTGAGGTTGTTGACAGAGCAAGAGTCCAAGAGAGCTCCTCAGTGATGTTTACTCCCAAAATCTTGAAACTGGAGTCCCTTTCCACTATCTCACCATTTATGAATAGTGGGGCCTATTTGGGATCTCTTGCCTTTCTGAAGTCAATTATCATTTACTTTGTCTTCTTGATGTTGAATGATAAATTGTGACTCGTGCACCAATCAGACAGTTTCAGCAGCTCCTCTCCATATGCAAATTCTTTATTGTTTGTGATTAAACCAATCACAGTATTAGGAAAATTTTCGGTTTCAAGATTTGTGACTACAGATGTATGCCCTTGACTGCACATACAATGATTTATATCAGTTCCATTGATGTTTGAACAGTCAATGACAATTTCACCCTTGGTGTATGGTTATATATATTATTTGTCAAATTTTGTGAATTCTCATTGTCCACATTCTATGAAGTGAATATATGTACACCTAAAGGAATGACAGTACTGCAATGGTCAACAATGCTGCCTTTGATCTATGACTGGTCCTGACCTTGGGTGATGTCAGTTTGCATACTCTCCATGATAGGTTAATTAGCTACATCAGATAACCCCTAATGTAGATGAGTGTGGATGTGGGGGGTGGGGTTGATGAGGAAACAAAATGAAAACTGGTATAGTGCAGATGTGAACTGGGTGGTTGGTGCAGACAGGGGCTAACTATGACTCAAGCTCTAGTCTGGTGAAAACTTTGGCTCCTGCCAACTTTGTATTTAAATATTACAACTGGTTCAGTTCAACTTCTGCTCATCATCAAATGTTTGGCTCAATGGCATTTTGTTATCAGCAGTTGAATAATCCTAGTGCTTCAGGCACCAATGATTGGTTTATCCCATAATTCTGGATTGTCTTTATTAGAACTCCATTTTATTATTATAACTTTTCTTTCATTTGGTTCTTCAATGCATTTGCATCTGATCAGGCTTGGAATTGATACCTTAGGCATCCAGGTTGATAAGCTTCTGTACACGGTATCTTTAAAACCTGTATAGATATCCTTGAAAATTTCTGCATGTTTTCCCAGTATTACATATCTCTAGGTTTGATTTGAAGCATCCATACTGAATTATTCTTTCTTGCCTCTAGCTTCAATTTTATGAGCCAGTCTTTGCCCACTTAATCAGTTAAAACATGTGATAGTTCTATTTGCTGGCTGTTGTGATTCACTGATCATTTCATTTGGCCTAGTATCTTCTAAACTTTGCCAGAATATATTTTCAAATTCAACATATTCTGTGAGTGGGTACTTGGCTGAACTGACTTTGATAGGTATCCTCATCCTCACTTGAGCAACCTACTGTAGAGATGATAAACATACATTTTTAATTGCGCTCTTATAGCGAACATATTCTTATTTCCACCATTGCCACTGGCTGGGTAGACACCATTGCAAGCCCAGTTCTCCATTGTTCACACTGGCTTCAGTCCCGGGTAGTCTTCCTCTCTGTGAATTCCTGCTGTGAAAGCGTACCTTCTGTGATAAAATTGTGCTACTGGAGTTCTTCGATTTACAGTCTTGTGTTTTATCTTGCTTGCTGAGGATACGTGCCTTTTATTCTGATGCTTAAACATTCTGTCATCTTGAATTGACATAAGCTCCATGGATAGCTTCCATTACATCTACAACTGAAGTTCATACCAGGCACATCTACATGTATATGCAATGGATTCTAATTTGGAATACTAGCTTTGCCTTTGCTAGGTGGTTGTAAACTGCAGCCATATCTGTATGCTACATGGACAAAATTGTTAAGCACTCCTGTAAGCCAACTCCATACATGCAGCATTCTTGCATGATGGATCTAGTGTGAGCTTCGGTATGTTTAATAGCTTTGAGCTAATTAACTCATCAATTAAACAACACATTTGTCATTGCATTGTCCAATAAAGCAGAAGGGTGCAGTGCCAAGACAAGTCCTTGATCACAACAATATATTTGCTGACAATCTCACCCTTGCTTCCAGTTCCAGTTCGATAGACCCCTCCAATATCTGATGATGAAATTATCTGGTAACTTTGGTACGAGTTTCTTCTGTATTGTTTCATTAAGAAAATTGTTAATATGTTTCAGAACTTACTTCAATTGTAAAATTGCCTTTCTTGGACTCCCATTGCATTTTTTTGTCCAGACTCATTCTCACAACAATTCCTGCTCCTGTATGTTACTTGCTGTATATTAAAAAAAAATTCCATGCACTCTGAATTGAACAATTCATACACTTGACCATATGCAACAAGACTTGTAATATAAGCTGCTTAAACACTAGCAGCCATTTGGACCCTCTCATTTATCTTCGATGCCAAAACTGCTGACAGCACACCAAAACTGGCATACAATTTCCCACCTTTGTAGTGCTTGCTTCATTCATCAGTAACAACGTCTGCTTCACTAAATTGGTTATCTTTTCTAGTCTATTCTCTGGGTTGGAGTTTTCTAATCTTGCATGCCTCATTGTATTCCTCATATATAATATTTGGTACACTACCCATTTTCTCCACGCCTTGTGTCCTATTTCCAAGACAGTTACTTTCACAAATGAATAGCTTGTCTCAGATTCCATATGGTTTTATTTTGGTAACAGTATGTTATGTGAAATGCTATTCAATTTTTTTCTTGAACACCAAACAAATATTTTTAGATATTCCATTATCTATAATGTTAGTTATTTCTTCAGTGGAACTCATCCTGATTCATTGAACATCTTATTTAATATTCTCTCTGAAAAGCTCATGTTTGCTCAAATGTTCAGACAATACTTTGCTGATAGCAGAGCCAGTAGCTTCTCCACAAGTGATGTTATATTAATAATTACATCTGTTTTTTTTCTCTGAAGTATTGCTTACCTCTTTCAATACCTGATTATCACTGACAATTTTCTAATCTAGAGATAATTTTCAAATCAGGAGTGTTTTAAATCAAAACTGTGGATGAAACAAAAAATGTTTGATTACTAATCTATGCATTGGAATCCAGACTATAAAAGTAGTTCTACTTATTTGGATCTGGGCAAGAAACCACCAGGTCCTGACAACATGTCCACAATTAACACTAATTTTAGAATTTATTTATTTTTACTTAATTTGAACAAAAATCATCTCCTAGATTTGTTTCTTCCTATATTTCAGGTATTTCTGGTATCCTTTGTTATGAATACTGATATAATGTATTAACTTAATCTGAAGATCAAAAAATCTTCAGATGCTGGAAATTGTACATAAAAGTAGAAGATTCTGGTAGCACTCAGCAGATCAAGCAGCATCTGCAGAAAAAGAAATAGTGTTACCTTCTCAGCCCTGAAATCCCTTGTCAGAATCAGACCTAAAATATTAACTCTCATTTTGCTTGATATGAAGCAAAATGATATGAAATATCATTGATATTTCTTGATATGAAATACACCTCTCATTTTTGCCATTGCCATTACAATGATCAGTTTTGTTTTCCTCTGAATAATCTAGAAAACATTAGGTACTCATTTTATTTCAAAGCTCAAAATTCAAAGTAATTTTCTTATCAAAGAATGTCTATGTCACCATATACAACATTCTTGCGCCCATTCACAACAATGAATTAATGAAAAATTATACACAAATACACAACAATCAATGTGCAAACGAAGACAAACTGTGCAAATACAAAAAAGAACAAATAATACTGAGAATATTTTAGTTGATTTTTTTGCCTATATTTGTTTGATGTTGTCAAATCTCCTCTCAAAACATGGATTAAGAAACATGCATTTTATAGTCATTTTGCCGAAAAGTTCATTTCTGTGCATGGCACATTCAAGGCCCTGGAGTTGCCATTGTGGAATGTGCAAAGGGAATGTTGTTTGGGCCAGGAACATGGCCAAGGACAGATCTAGTGGGGGAGTCACAGTGCAATAGGTGATGAAGGATCTTATGTTTGCAAATGTCACAGATTTTGTGCAAATCCCATCAAGTTCCTTGGTTTACAATTTTGATTTATACCACATTGAGATTGGATCATGAGGCAGATATTGTGCTTAGCACTCCTACTACTATACTGTTTGATCATCTTCTTTATATCCCTTCCAAGATTTCACCATTGCAATTGGAGTTCAACTATGTGATCAATTTTCAACACTGACAGCTGTTAAGAAAAAATGATTACTTATCCATACACTAGAATCCAAACCATAAAAGGCCACTAATATATATTTTTTCTTTTACATTTGTTTTTCAGTTAATAAGAATAAATTGCAGAGCAAAAAAAAAAGATTCTTTTTCTGTGGATTTGAATGCATATGGGCCTCAATTGCCTCTTCAATAGTATTAAGGTCAAATTTAGATCAAACTCATTGATATGATTGTTCAATATTTTTATGGGCTGAAGTTTATATTGGCAACATTATTGGCTGTAAGCTTCTTTTGAATTCTGCTGGGACCTCTTATAAATCTAGTTGTGTGGAACATCAGGCTTATAAGAAAAAAGTATTATTTTGCAGTGAAATCTATGGCATAAACTCCTCACACCAGTGGCACTGAGAACTAGCTCATCCCCAGAATAAAAACTACTGCTGGTAAACATTTATTGATTTGACAAGAACGTGAAAGTGAATGTTTAACATCTGTAAGTGACTTTCCTTAAACATTGCTCATCACAAAAATCATACATAATATTCAGAAATACTTCAAGAAAGAAGGATATGCGAAACTGGCAGATATCTCACTATATCCTTTAAGACTGGCATAGAGAGGAATGCTGGCTTAATTTAAGTTCAAAGCCTGTCAGAACCAGAGGACCTATCAAAAGTTAATTTTGATCCTTAGTGGAACAGAGTGAAATATTTCTTACTCAAAATGAAGGATTTGCACTTAAGCAAAATAAATAAGTTTTATCACTCTGTACATTAACTTGCTGTCTATAAAATACATTAATGATTCATAGTGTGCAACCAACCTACACCTCGTCTACCAGGCATGACATTGGCACTGCTTGCTGATTGCAATTATTGCTACAAGCAGCCAGCATGTACTGCTTTGTTCTAAGACATTTTGCTTTGGCCAGGGTCACAATTTTGTGAGTGGCCAAAATATAAAACTGTAGTGCTTAAAAGGGAGGTGCACTGTGGCTAAAGCAGGTATCAATAAGCCCTTTGCAATCAGAACTGACCTGGGAGATGTTCATGAAGTTTGAAACATGGAAAACAAAAGTCACACAGTTTTTTGGTATGGCACCGCAGGTCTTGGTGGAGGACATGGGGCTGAGGAGAGTTAGCTCTTTCACAGGAGCCAGGAGTCTTTCATGCTAGATAATCAGAAAACAATGCAAATTGATAGTTATGGCAGCAAGTGCCAAGAGTCAAGGATGAAGTGCATTGGTGCAAGACCATTAAGTGATTTCACATGTACAGTTAAAGTCATCTTTATTTGCTATATACCACCAACTATGCTGTGAGTGTTTGACACTGTTTTTGGCATCAAACCACCATTACTCAGTGACTAATAACACTTTTCAACCAGAACTCATAAATAACATTCATATGTTCCACCAAACCCTCACAAAAGTAGCGCCACTGCAAGCCTCATACCCATATCTATTAGCTCAATCAATCTGCCAGCTACTCAATGTGTGCACGCGATGACATGAACAGATTGCAGGACTCTCACTGACACACTGCCCACTCTCTTGCCACTCAAGGTGGCACACAACCAGGCACAGCAACAGCTAACCAGCTGGGGACTGGCCCAGCTGCATTAGCTCACTGCCAAGGAGAAAACAAAGCTCTCCATCATTGGCCTCTCATATCTTCTTTCTCCTACATTCCACCGAGTCGTCTATAGGTTCTATCCGTCGTTTCCCATTAAGAAGGAGGAAATGCTTCACGTTACATCTGCAAAGAGATATTTCCTTAAAGCAGCGATGAATGAGCAGAGTGAGATGTTGCAAAGGTCCTGCCCAGAAGAAACCCTGCACATGATCAAAGATGACCACAAGTGCACATTGGTTTTAGTCCTCTTCATCTTCCATCTTCAAGCAGCCTGCCCTCCTCTGAATGCCTTCTGTGCACTCATGCTTGGAAACAGTTGATTCCTTCAGCATGTGGCATATCCCTTCCTGTAGCCTTTAAAACAAAGATGGGAAACAGCGAGCATTTGTAGAATAGCCAGCGTAAATTGGCAACCAACAGCCGAGTAGTTGATAATCTCTTCAAATAGCTCTGTTAAGGGGACTTTCCTGTTGTTAAATGCATGTTCAGCTGTGCACGGTTAAGAGAGGGCTTCAGCTGGAACACTAAACTCTACTTGGCATCACTGGTGTCAAATCAGCATTGCATGCTAATTAAAACTCAGATGTGTTGGCCTGGCATACGTCATGCTCTAATGCCTTTATCAACATGGCAGCTGCCATCCAGTGACTCCTGTGTAAATATTAAGTATTGCAGATCATCCTACAAATGTGTGCACACACTTTGGTTGCCACATTAGAAGCAATTTAACACCAGTAGTGTCCAAACAATGAGCGCTGTGGAGACAAATGTTATAGCCACACCATGCAGTTTATTTGACAAGAGTAGAAAATTGGTTAACAATTAGAAGACACACTGTCGAAATAAATGTTATGTCCTCTGTTTCTGATTGGTGATTTTCTCCAAGGATTCCTATTGGGTTTCACTGCCAAATTTCAAAGTTTGCAGACAACATTTTGGTACAGTAAGTACTGTGGATGAGTGCAATCGAACTGAATAGGCATTGGTGATCAGTTGTATGGATTTAACAGTGGCAGATGGTGCCTAATATGGGAAACTGCTGAATTCAGGATCTGTAAACAGGAAATACATTTGCAGGTGTTAAGGGAAATGATGATGCTACCGAGAAATGCCAGAAGTGATTTGGTATCAAGTAACTTATTTGCACCAAGTGTAATGATCAAAATCACTTCTGTATTCACAGAGGAGCCTATGGGCAAGTTCCTAAGTATGAGGGGAAGAAGTACTAAAATAAACCAAAATTTAAAAGCAAAACTGACACCGACGTGTAGAGGGAGATAGATTTAAAAAAAAGCGAATCAGCACTTTTTGTGCGCCACAGTTCCGTGGATACCGGATTGGGAAGAGGGAGAGGGAGTTTAAAAGAAGCAAGCGGGAGCATTCAGCACATTTTTGCATGCCACAGTCCCCAGGAGACACACCAGATTGCGTAGAGAGAGAGAGAGAGAGTTTAAAAAACACGAATGGGGCAGTCAGCACATATAGCGTGGCACAGTTGAGAGGAGACATTGGATAGCGTAGAGGGAGAGAGAAAGTTTACAAAAAGACAGCGGTGGCAGTCGGCTCAGTTGCATACCACAGTTCTGAGGAGACTCCAGACTGTGCAGAGGGAGAGAGTGTATAAAAGAAGGAAGCAGGGGTATTTGGGACATTGTATGCTCCACAGTCCTGAGGAAACTCTGGATTGAGTAGAGGGAGAGAGAGTCTAAAAGAAGTGAGTGGGGCCAGTCCACATATTTTGCACACCACGGTTCCCGAGGAGACATTGAATTGCACAGAAGGAGGGAGAGTTTAAAAGAAGAAAGCAGGAGCAGTCAACACATTGGATTGTGTATAATTAGGCACTTGGAATGGTCCAATAAAAAGAAGTTAGGCTTAATGAGAGTGACCATTGTGTGAATGGGTCGGTATTGGGGTAGGGAGTTGAGGCTTTGGCTCTTCCAGGCTTCAGCGAGGAGAGGCGTAGGTCTTAGGTACATTTTTTTCTGTTATTTATTCTTACTTTCTTTTACACATTTAGAACAATGAGGATTCCAGACAGAATACTGAAATGCTCCACTTGTGGGATTTGGGAAGGCAGGAGACCTCCAGTGCTCCTGATCATTACTGCATCTTCCAGGAGACCATGTTAAGGAGTTGGAAATGGAACGAGATGAACTCCAGATTATTCAGAATTGATAGACAGGACCAACAGAGAGGTTGTTAATACCCAAGGTGCAGGACATAGGTAACTGGTTGATCATCAGGAGGGGGAATGTATATTGGCAGCCATGGCATTTCCCTCAGCAACAGGTATGCTGCTTGAGATACTGTTGGGGGTGGATGGCCTAGCAGAGGAAAGCCACAGTGGTCAGGCCTCTGGCAATGAGTCTGGCTCTGTGGCTCAGAAGGGAAGAAGAGAAGATGAAAGCTGTAGTGATAAAGGATTCATTGGTTAGGGGAACAGAAAGGAGGATTTGTGAATGAGAATGAGATTCCAGATGGTTTGGTGCCTCCCAGGTGACACGGTCAGGGAAATTTCAGATTGACTTCATGACATTCTTAAGTGGGAGGGTGAGTAGCCAGAGTTAGTGGTCCTTGTTGGTACCAATGACATAGCTAGGATGGGTGACAAAGTCCTGCAAAGTGAGTTCAGGGAGTTAGGTGCTACGTTAAAGGACAGGACCTCCAGGGTTGCATTCTCAGGATTTCTGCCTATGCCACTTGCGAATGAAGCCATAAATAGGCGGTTCATGTAGATTAACATGTAGTTAAGGAGTTAGTGCAGGAGGGGAGTGGGCGTCAGATTTTTGGATCACTGGGCTCTCTTCCAGGGAAGGTGGGGCCTGTATAGACGGGACAGTCTACACCTGAACTGGAGTGGGCATAGTATCTTCATGGGAATGTTTGCTAATGCTGCACGCAGGAGTGGGTGAGGATAGTCTAAACTAGAGTTGCAGGGGGATGGAAACCAGAGTGGAACAGACAGTGGAGTGGTTGCGGAGAAAGATGTTGTTATCTACAAAGTCAGGAATCAAGAGGTTGAGCATGGTGGGACTAATATCCTGAGGTGTTTATTTCAATGCAAGGAACATTGAAGGAAAGGCTGGTGAGCTTAGGGCATAGATCAGCACATGAAATTATGCCATAGTAGCCATTTTTGAGACGTTTGCAGGAAGGGCAGGACTGGCAGCTCAATGTGCTGGTGTTCTATTGTTTTAGACATGATAGAGCTGGAGGTATTAAAAGGGGAGGGGGGCATTACTAGTCAGGGAAAATGTCACAGTAGTGTTCAGTCATGACAGATTGGAGAGCTCATCTACTGAGCTTCGTGGGTAGAAATGAGGAATAAGAAAGGTATATCCATGTTAATGGGATTATATTATAGACCACCATATATTCCGTGGAATTTAGAGGAGCAAATTGGTAAAGAGATCACAGACTGTTGCAAGAAATATAAGGTTGTGTTAGTAGGGGTTTTTAACTTTCCACATATTGACTGGGACTCATATATTGTAAAAAGACTGGATGGGAAAGAATTTGTCAAATGAGTTCAGGAAAAGTTTCTTTAATCAGTACATAGAATTGCCAACTAGATAGAGAGCAATACTAAACCTCCTGTTAGGGAAAGAGACAGGACAGGTGACGGAACTTTGAGTAGGGTAGCACTCTGCATCTAGTGATCATAATGCCATTAGCTTCAAGGTAATTATGAAAAAAGGAGAGGTTGGTTCCTTGAGTTGAGATTCTAAATTGGAGAAAGGCCTATTTTGATGGTATCAGAAAGTTCTGGCAAGTGTGAATAAGGATAGATGTTTTTTTGACAAAAGTGTACTTGGTAAGTGGAAGGCCTTCAAAAGTGAAATTCTGAAAATAGAGTTTGTTTATGTTTGTCAGAATAAAAGGCAAGGATAACAGGTTTATGGAACCTTGGTTTCTGAGAGATATTGAGGCCCTGGTTAAGAAAAAGAAGGAGGTGCATGGGGAGGCATTGACAGGCAGGAACAAATGAGATACTTGAGGAGTGTAAGAAATGCTAGAGAACACATAAGAATGTAATCAAGAGGGCTAAAACAAGACATGAGCTTGCTCTACTAGACAAGGTGAAGGAGAATCCTAAGGGCTTCTATGGATATATTAAGAACAAAAGGATAACAAGGGACAAAATTAGTCCTCTTGAAGATTAGAGTGGTAATCTATGTGAGGAGTCTTGGAGGATAGCTAATGTCATTCCTTTATTTAAGAAAGACTTTAAGAATAAGCTGGGAAATTGTAGTCCATTGCGTCTAACATCAGTAGTGGGAAAGTTATTGGAGGCATTCTAAGGGACAGGACTGATTAGAGATAGTCAACATGGCTTTGTGTGCGATAGGTTAGAAAGTAACCAGAATAGTTGCTGAAGGCAAGGCGGTGGGTGTTGTCCATGTGGACTTCAACTAAGCCTTTGATAAGGTCCCACATTGGAGATTGGACAAGAAAGTTCAGTCACTTGGCATTCAAGATAAGGTAGTAATTTGGATTAGACCTTGGCTTTGCAGAAGAAGCCAGAGAGTTGTTGTAGATATTTGCTTCTCTGATTGGAGGTGAGATAGGTGGTGTGCCACAGGGATCAGTGCTGGATCTGTTATTGTTTTCATCGATATCAACCATCTGGATGATAATGTTCAAAGTTCAAAGTAAATTTATTATCAAGCTACATATATGTTACAATGTACAACCCTGAGATGCATTTTTGTGTGTGCACTCAATAATCCCAGAATGGAAGAATGGAATAATAACTGTGATGGAATCAATGAAAGACTGCACCAGCTTTGGCATTCAACCAGTGTGCAAAAGACAACAAACTGAACAAATAAAAAAGAAAGAAAAAAATCATAATAAATACATAGCCTATAAATATCAAGAACATGAGATGAAGTGTCCTTGAAAGTGAGTCTATGGGTTGTGGGAAAATTTTAATGATGGGGCAAGTGAAGTTGAATGAAATTATCCCCTTTGGTTTAAGAGCCTAATAGTTGTGGGGTAGTATCTGTTCCTGAACCTGGTTGTGTGAATCCTGAGGCTCCTTTACCTTATTGCTGATGGTAGCATTGAGAAGAGAGCATGTCCTAGTTGATGGGAGTCCTTGGTGATGGATGCTGCTTTCGTGCAACAACGTTTTATGTAGATGTGCTCAGTGGTGGGGAAGCCATTACCTATGATGAACTGGGCTTTATACACTACTTTTTGTGGGATTTTCCATTCAAGGGCATTGATATTTCCACACCAGGCTGTGATGGAGCCAGTCGATATACTCTCCACTACACATCTATAGAAGTTTGTCGAAGTTTTAGCTATCATGCCAAATCTTTGCAAATTTATAAGGAAGTAGAGGCGCGGCTATGCTTTATTCATAATTACTCTTACATGCTGGACCCAGGACAGTTCCTCTGAAATAATAACACCAAGGAACTTAAGCTGCTGACCTTCTGTAGCTCTGGTCCTGGTTCATGGACCTTCAGTTTCCTTTTCCCAAAGTCAATAATCAGCTTCTTGGTCTTGCTGACATTTAATGAGAGTTTGTTGTTATGGCAGCACTCAGCCAGATTTTCAATCTCCTGCATCACCAATCTGCTTCATCACCACCTTTGATTTGTCCTACAACAGTGGTGTCATCATCAAATTTGAATATAATGTTGGAGCTGTGCTGAGCCAGCTTAATCATAACTGTAAAGCGAGTAGAGCAGGTGGCTAAGCTTGTGGTTCCCACAACCCATAGACTCACTTTCAAGGACACTTCATCTCATGTTCTTGTATGTATTTATTATGATTTTTTTCTTTCTTTTTTATTTGTTCAGTTTGTTGTCTTTTGCACACTGGTTGAATGCCTAAGCTGGTGCAGTCTTTCATTGATTCCATCACAGTTATTATTCCATTCTTCCATTCTACGTGCTGATGGAGATCGTAGATGAGATATCGTTGACAACAGAACTGACTGGGATCTGCAAGTGAGGAAATCGAAGATGCCATTACATAAGGAGGTATTAAGGTCAAGGTCTTGAAGCTTATGGATTAGTTTTGAAGTGATGATGGTATTGAGTGCTGAGCAGTAGTCGATAAAGAGCATCCTGATATATGCATCTTTGCCGTCTAGAAGTTCCAGGGTTGAGAGATGTGATAAAATGGATCAGCAACTTTGCAGATGACATCAAGACTGGGCGTGGAGTAGAAAGTGAGGAAGACTATCAAAGCTTGCAATGGGATTTGGACCAGCTGGGAAAATGGGCTGAGAAATGGAAGATGCAATTTAATTTAGCCAAGTGTGAGGTGTTGAACTTTGGGAGGACAGCTTACTCAGAGTCAGATTTAATATCACTAGTATATGTCATGAAATTTGTTGCCTTTGAGGCAGCAGTACAATGCAATACTTGATAAATATAGAGAAAAAAGTTGAATTACAGTAAGTATATATGTATACTAAATAGTTAAATTAAAATATGGAGTGTGAAAACAGAAATTTACAGAAAGTAGCAAGGTAGTGTTCATGGGTTCAATGTCCATTTAGAAATCAGACAGCAGAGGGGAAGAAACTATTTCTGAATCACTGAATGTGTGCCTTCGGGCTTCTGTACCTCCTTTCTGATGGTAACAGTGAGAAGAGGTCATATCTTGCGTGATGGAGAGGATACTGATGGACACCCCTTTGTGAGGTACCACTCCTTGAAGATGTCTTGGATACTACGAAGGCTAGTACCCATGATGGAGTTGACAAATTTTACAACTTTCTGTATCTTCTTTCAATCCTGTGCAGTAGCCCCCTCCCATACCAGATGGTGATGCAGCCAGTTAGAATGCTCTCCACAGTACATCTTTAGAAATGCTTGAGCATTTTATATGACAAACCAAATATCCGCAAACTCCTTAATATAGCCAAGTTAAATCCTGAGGGATATTGACACCCAGGAACTTGAAATTGCTCACACTCTCCATTTCTGTTCCATCTATGAGGATTGGTTCATGTTCTCTCATCTTACCCTTTCTGAAGTTCATCATCAGCTCTTTGATCTTACTGACGTTGAGCCCCCTCGTCTCCGGCTAAAATTCTGCCAACAATGGTTGTATCATTAGCAAATTTATAGATGGCATTTGAGCTTTGCCTAGCCAACAGTCACAGGTATAGTGAGTGTAGAGCAGTGGGATAAGATGTATCAGTGTTGATTGTCAGCAAGGAAGAAATGTAATTACCAATCTGCACATATTGTGGTCTTCCTGTTAGGAAGTTGAGGATCCACTTGCAGACAGAGGTACAGAGGCCCAGGTTCCGTAGCTTTTCAATCAAGGGTATAGGAACAATAGTGTTAAATGTCAAGCTATAGTCAATGAACTGCATCCTGACATGGGTATTTGTATGGTTCAAGTGATCAAAGGCCGCGTGGAGAGGTACTGAGATCGCGCCTGCTGTAGACCTATTGTGGTGAGAGGCAAAATTCAGTAGGTTCAGGTCCTTTCTGGGGCAAGAGTTGATTCTGCCATGACTAACTTCTCAAAGATTTTCATGCAACGTTGATGTGATCGTCTGCTGGATGATAATCATTATGGCATCTCACACTGCTCTCTCTGGGCACTGGTACAATTGTTGCCCTTTTGAAGCAGATAGGAGCTTCTGAATGTAGCAGTGAGAGATTGGAAATGTCTTTGAATACTCCCGCCAGTTGATTGGCACAAGTTTTCAGAGCCTTACCAGGTACTCCATCTGGGCCTGCTGTCTTGCGAGGGTTCACCCTCCTGAAAGACAGTCTGACGTTGGCCTCCAAAACAGAGATCACAGGGTCACTAGCCATGGCAGGAATCCTCACAGCTGAAGTTATATTCTCCTTTCAAAGTGAGTATAAAAGGCATTGAGCTCATCTGGTAGTGAAGCATCACTGCCATTCAAGATGTTGGGCTTTACTTTGTAGGAAGTAATGGCCTGCAAACCCTGCCAGAGTTGACGAGCATCCAATGTCGCCACCAACCTCTCTCGGAATTATTCCTTTGCTCTTGAAATAGACCACCACAAGTCATACCTGATTTTCTTGTATAGACCTGGGTCACTAGAATTAAATGCTAGAATTAAATTCTCAGCAGATGATGAACCTTCTGGTTCATTTACGGGTTTTTGGTTGGGGAATCTACTTCTTCTCTTATACAGTATCTTCCTTTTCTTTTCAAATTGGTCAGAACCTCACCAACAACCGGGAGACTACCCAGTTCCTCACCAATTTTGCTGGCTGAAATGTTGTAAGAGACAGAAGCATCGAGACAATAGGTGGTGTGTGCCACTGTCAGAAGAAAGCCCCTCTACTTGAGCGTTCCCTCTCCCTCTCTCTTTTGATGGCGAGTGAGAGCTTGTCGGTCCTTGAGTTTGGGGTTGCTTGGAGAAGTGACGTGGAAGATTGTAACATTGAAACAGTGAGCTCTTGGTCTTGCTCGTCATTGTTGTAGGAGTGATCCCACTCTCCCTTGCTGGTGAGAGAGGATCTGGCTGAGGTACCGAAGTGTTGGGTTACAGACTATAGTTCTTGATGGACTCTAGATCAAGGTCCAGAAGGTTGGTATAGCCAGGAGTATAACCTATTAAATGCTCCCAATGGCGTGCAGTTCAAATAGCCTCTGACAACCTAAGTCCAACTCCCGGCCTTTAAATGTGGTTTAGCTACTAAGCCCAGTGCAACCATTTCTATTCACAGGAGAAGGAGCAAAGGCGGGCTACTGGCCCCTTAAAACCAATTGCTTGGGACAGATAGGTCTCATCAGTCATAGTTGGCAGCTCATCTAGCAGAAGGAAAACTATGATCTCAAACCTCCACTGCCTTGTGTCTATACTTACTCATCAGGAAGGCTTCAGAAATAAAAATTGAGGGAAATATCCGAAGCTGGAGCCCCTAAGGCAGTCCTACATTGAGTTCAATGCTGACTGGCAACTCCTGCGATGCTGCTGGTACCAAACTGTATCAGTCTCTGCCATTCTTTTGGTTTCATAAGATGTGTAGAGAGGGGGAGCTTGCTTGTTACATGGGCAACAACTCATTCTCCATATTGTACTGCCCTGGATTGTGTAACTAGACAAAAAGAACGCTTCATCCTTGGTTGATGATGACTGACGGAGGCCTGAGTCAAGGTCTCTTTGTGGGGCTTTTGTCATTGCTTGCACGGTAGGGAGGGGTTGAGAGGTTGGTGCTTCAGCTGGTGCAAGTGGGGGAATGAGAGGAGGAAGGCCGATGCTTCTGTTGCTGCTTATATGTGGGCAGGGGAGGGGGCTTTGGTGTTCTTTTGTTTCTATCATTCTTTGGGGCTTCTTGTTTCGTGGATATCTGTGAAGAGCAAGAATTTCAGGTTGCATACTGTGGGTTTTACACAGTAAACGGTAGGGCACTGAGGAGTGTGGTAGAACAGAGGAATCTGGGAATACAGATCCATAATTCCCTGTAAATTGGGTCACAGGTCAATGAGGTCAAAAAAAAAAGCTTTTGGCCCATTGGCTTTCATAAAGTAATGCATTGGGTACAGGAGTTGGGATGTTATGTTGAAATTGTATAAGACGTTGGTGAGGCCTAGTTTGATAGATAGATAGATACTATTCTGTCCAGTTTTGGTCAGGTACCTTGAGGAAAGATAAAAATAATGTTGAAAGGGTGCACATAAAATTTACCAAGGATTTTACTGGGACTTGAGGATCTGAGTTATAAGGAAAGGTTAAATAGGTGAGGACTTAATTCCCTAGAACATAGAAGATGAGGGGAGATTAGATACATATATACAAAATTACAATGAGTATAGATAGGGTTAATACAAGTAGCCTTTTTCCATTGATGTTGGGTAAGAATGTAACTAGAGGCTGTCGGTTAAGGTTAAAAGATGAAATATTTAAGGGGATCTGGGGGGGGGTCTTCTTTACTCAGAGGGTGGTGAAAGTGTGGAATGAGCTGCCAGTGCAAGTAATGAATGCGGGGTCGATTTCCACAATTAACTGAAACTTGGATAGGTACATGGATGGGAGGGGTACAGTGAGCTGCGGTCCGGCTTCAGGTCGATGGGACTAGGCTGATTAGTGGTTTGGCATGGACTAAACTATCCAAGGAGCCTGTTTCTGTGCTATAATGTCCTATGACTATTAATCTATAACTGCATCATATTCTTGACATTAGCTTTGGAGAGTTATTCAAAACCATAAGAGTAGTGGACGGTAGCAAAAGTTACACCAGCATATCGTCCTTATTCCAAACATTTGATACCATTGAGGAGGCAGCTAAGTCTGTGTCATGATGAAAAAGTACTCCATTCATATCTATTTACAAATTACAAGAGCTTTCTGAGAATGAATCTTGTTTGTATTCAGACATATATAATGATCTTTTTCTCAAACTGCATTTTGATTAGTCAACATTTTAGAAAGCAACAAATAGGAGGCAAGTTAATAAATAATATACATATTTTAGTTGTTCTATATCAAATAGATGGTTGCTCTGATTTGAACGGTATGGACATGACAAGGTGTCAGTATTGACAGGTGGAACACCACTGTACAAATAATGTGAATTGTTTGAAATTGACACGAATGTGAGAGGCTGAGACATTTCAAATAAATAATAAACTAAATACAAACGGCTCCAGGTTGGTTGAGAAAGTGGGCTGAAGTACAAGAAGTTCCATGTAATGTTATTTATCACAAAGATAGATAAACATAAATTGTAAATTAAAAATAGCCTCAGAATCAAGGTCTGAAGATTAGTAGATAGATAGATAGATAGATTACTTTATTCATCCCCATGGGGAAATTCAACTTTTTTTCCAATGTCCCATACACTTGTTGTATCAAAACTAATTACATACAATACTTAACTCAGTAAAAAATATGATATGCATCTAAATCACTATCTCAAAAAGCATTAATGATAGCTTTTAAAAAGTTCTTAAGTCCTGGCGGTAGAATTGTAAAGCCTAATGGCATTGGGGAGTATTGACCTCTTCATCCTGTCTGAGGAGCATTGCATCGATAGTAACCTGTCGCTGAAACTGCTTCTCTGTCTCTGGATGGTGCTATGTAAAGGATGTTCAGAGTTATCCATAATTGACCGTAGCCTACTCAGCGCCCTTCGCTCAGCTACCGATGTTAAACTCTCCAGTACTTTGCCCACGACAGAGCCCGCCTTCCTTACCAGCTTATTAAGACGTGAGGCGTCCCTCTTCTTAATGCTTCCTCTCCAACACGCCACCACAAAGAAGAGGGCGCTCTCCACAACTGACCTATAGAACATCTTCAGCATCTCACTACAGACATTGAATGACGCCAACCTTCTTAGGAAGTACAGTCGACTCTGTGCCTTCCTGCACAAGGCATCTGTGTTGGCAGTCCAGTCTAGCTTCTCGTCTAACTGTACTCCCAGATACTTGTAGGTCTTAACCTGCTCCACACATTCTCCATTAATGATCACTGGCTCCATATGAGGCCTAGATCTCCTAAAGTCCACCACCATCTCCTTGGTCTTGGTGATATTGAGACGCAGGTATTTTGAGTTGCACCATATCACAAAGTCCTGTATCAGTTTCCTATACTCCTCCTCCTGTCCATTCCTGACACACCCCACTATGGCCGTGTCATCAGCGAACTTCTGCATATAACTTCCGAGTTATATTGGAAGTCTGATGTGTACAGGGTGAACAGGACCGGAGAGAGTACGGTTCCCTGCGGCGCTCCTGTGCTGCTGACCACCGTGTCAGACCTACAGTCTCCCAACCGCACATACTGAGGTCTATCTGTCAAGTGATAAATAGAACAACAAAACCAAATATTATATTTAGTGTAACCTGTTATGACCTCAGCCCCCTCCTTTGGGAGAATCGCCAGAGAGAGAGAGAGAGCCTTACGGTCTGGAATGTGGATTGACCGCTCAACAAGACAAAAGCCTCCGACATAGCCATTGTTTTGGGAGACACCTTTGTGGGATAAGGAATTGGCCTACGTGCAAAATCTCAGGGCAATGTGAGATGGGTGATGGGGGAAGGATCGCCTCAAACCCCCCCCCCCCACCCTGATTGACATCTACAACCCTGCCAGTCCAGATAAAAGAGGGGCTGTAGAGACGGCCCCTCAGATGCACCAAGAAGACGCACGAAGGAGAAACGCTAGAAATCCTGCGACAGCGTTTTTAATAGCTACAGCCGGTGGTAGGGTCGTGTGCGTCCTTCCCTTGCCTGGGATTGGCGACTTCACCACGGAAGACGGCTTAGCTACAGGGGAGGCCATCGAGGAGTGTTCATTCCCCAACGAGACTCTGCCAAACTGAACTAATCCAGGTTGGAAACCCGATCGGGTAAACTCTTAAATCCCTCTCTCTGTCTTTCTAACAAAAGTGCACCAACGCGACGCTTCCGCCGGCAACTACGTGAAACTGACTTTTAGCTAAAGTGAGCTAAAAGACTTTTAGATGTCCGGCGAATGATATAAAATCTACATTACCCCTAGACGACGAGCGAGCTTGTGTTTTGAATGATTATTATTACACCGGTGTTTTAGATTGAGTTGTGACAACGCATATGATCTGAATGTTTTGTATTAACCATACGTTTGTGCCCCTTTTTGAATAAAACGTTTGAAAATAGTAGCATCTGACTCAGCTGATCCCGCTATCTTTGCTGGTAAGTTTACCTAGTTATGAGGTTACGTAACAAACCTAAAGCACTTGTTCGTTGCATATGGAGAAAAAGGAATCATAATCTTTATTAAGGTGCAGATTTGGATCAATACCTGCATTGAAAAAATTAAAAATACGTATAAGGCATTAAAATGAAAAGTAATTCATGTTATATAAAAAGAGATTAATTTTTGGTGCCCTACAAACACCTATCATTTTAATTGTCGAGAAATGAAAGGCATCCAATGCAAGAGAGCAACCTTAGGGAATATTCCCTCAGCACTAAAGCAGCTTCAAGAAATCGATGGAATTGGCAAACGATTTGTTGCTAAATGCCTAAATTTTCCAATAAACCAAACAGATCATATGTCTCAATTAACGAAAGCAGTTTTGAGCAAAGTCTTTGAATTAAATCAGTACCTGAATAGACAGACTGTGGAAGAGCTTTCACGTGACTTTTTGCAATGAATTGGCCACCATTTTGAGATATACAATACTTGTACGTGCATACACCTGACAAACCAGCTCCATTCATGCCACAAAATCATGTTCTGTTGTCATCTCTTCAGAACTAAGTGCAAGATGTGACAGGTTGTGTTTATCCATGGCACTTAAGTGTGTTCTTGGGGCTTGTGAAGGATGCTTCAGACAGCACAACATGGAAATGGCTGACAGAAATAATAATGGGTTTACATTTTGAAAGTTGCAGTTATATAGTTACAAGCAGAGAGCTCACCTCAGGCGGGCAGAATCATAAGGTGGTGATATAATTGGGCATAGCTTCTTAGATGAAACTGAACAACAGAATCAGACAATGTTGCTGGTTGCATCTTAAAATGGTATCTGTTGTGCTTGCAGGTGCATGAATGGTACTGATTTAGCTGCATTATCCCGTACAAACACTCACTTTTCTCACGCAATAAATATGATCCATTGGGCAATGTACTTAAACTTTTGCCCGTAATGTACACAAATTTAGGTATTTTTCAAAAGATCTCTCACAGAATTAACATGTCAACATGTATGCTGCATGCACAGATTATGCAATTTCCAGTCTGGCTTCTGGCCACTTCTTTATTGCTTATTCCAGTTCATCCTCATTTCATCAAGGAAGGCTGCATTCAGCCAGGGCTCACATTAAATTGTAAGCTCAAGTATAACGGATTCACCCCAACTCGGTGTTTTAACTTGATGGGATGACTCTGTTCTGCACAGACAGAAACACCCAGTCAGGGAAATCCAAATGAGGTGTAATCTGTGTGTATATTAATAAAGGTTGGTACACAATTCATCTGTAATTAGCAGTCACTGCTCTGGGGCAATAGAGCATCATCCTACAATTAAATGCCGGCCATATTACCTGCTCAGGGAATTTACAGTTGTGTTCATCACTGGTGTTTACAATCACCAGGGATGCACTGGGAGAGTTTTACAGTATCATCAGCTCTCTACAGAACAAGCATCCCTATAGTCCCTTCATAATTGCAGGACACTTCAATCATCTTAGCCTGCAGGACAATTTACCCAGGTTCCACTAACATGTCACCATGATCACTCAGGAAACAAACAGACTGGTCCATGTTTATATAAACAGACACAATACTTCCAAAGCCATCCCATGTCATCATCTTGGCACCTCTGACCGTATCTCCATAACGTTAACCCCAGCATACTGACTGCTGCTGAAAATGGAGAAACCAGTCAAAAGTCCCCTCACTGTATGGCCTAATGAGACAATCTCTATGCTTCAGAACTGCTTTAAACGGATAAACTGACAGATGTTCAAGAAGGCTGCCACAAATAGGGAAGGCACAGACCTCAAGGGATATCCCTCATCTGTCACCGACTACATCTGTAAGTCTAGTGGACATTGGTAACTCAAGAACAGTCGTCTCACGGCCCAACCAGAAGCCATGGGTGAATGCAGAGGTGTGCTCCCGACTGAAAGCCCGGGATGCTGTCTTCAAGTCTGGAGACAGAACGTCTCTCAGAACAGGCAGGAAAAACCTCACCTTGTGCATCAAGGGGGCACAAACCAAATACACACAAAAAATTTAAGAACATCTATCCGAAAGTGATCACTGGTGTACGTGGCTGAGCATCAGCGAAAAAGACTTTGACTGTACAGGTGACGCCTCCCTCCTTGATGCTCTAAACAGATTTTATGCACACTTTGAGACATGCAACACAATGCCAGCCATGAAAGCTACCCCCTCCCAGGTGATCAGCTACTATATGTAGCAGCAGCTGATGAGAGAAGGGCTCTGCAGAGAGTCAATGTCCATATGGTGGCCAGGCCAGACAACATCCCAAGCTGTCTACGCAGGGGGAGTGCACACCAGCTCGCTGACATCATCAGAGACATCTTCAGCACTTTACGTATCCAGGCTGCTGTCCCCATATGCTTGAAATTAGCCACCAACGTCCCTCTATCGAAGAACTCTACACCTTCAGAACTAAACAATGACTGACACCAATCATCATGAAATTCTGCAAATGGCTGATAACAGCACACATCAAAAACTCCATTCCTGTCACACTGGGCACTTACCAACAAAATATCTCTAGTCCTGACACATCTCAGAAACAACCACACTTATGTCAGAATGCTGTTTCTGGATTTCAGTTCGGCATTTAACGCAATGTCCATGGGTCTTGGTGAACAAACTTACTCGTCGGTCTAAATACACCACTGTGTTAACACTGGACCTCTTAACCAACAGACCTCCAATAGTCAGGATGCACCACCGCTCCACCCTCCCCATCATTTCCAACATGGGTACCCCCCCAGGCTGTGTGCTGAGCCCACGGCTGCACAATCTGCTCCCATAACTGTGTGGTCAAACACCCGAGTAATCACATTGTCACACTGTGCTGGTGACACAACGGTGCTAGGGCTCAACAGCAACAACAATGACACAGCCTGCAGAGAGGAGGTGGAAGAGCTTGAGGCCTAATGCCAAGCAAATAACCTCTTCCTCAATGTCCCGAGGCAAAGGAGATGATTATCGACATCAGGAGAGCTCGTAACACAGCCGTCTTTACGTGGGCAGCATAGCAGTGGAAACTGCGAGCACTTTCAAATTCTTGGAAGTGCTCATTCCGCACAGCCTCGCTTGGTCCCGGAACACATCCTACACAATCAAGAAAGCTCAC
The DNA here is from genome assembly GCF_048418815.1 of Hemitrygon akajei. Lineage (NCBI taxonomy): Eukaryota > Metazoa > Chordata > Chondrichthyes > Myliobatiformes > Dasyatidae > Hemitrygon > Hemitrygon akajei. The sequence continues at coordinate 146,654,673 of NC_133127.1, read as the reverse complement.
CAAAGCCTGTACTTTTTGAGGATGCTGAAGAGAGTTGGACTATGTAATTCTATACTCACATTATTCTACAGATGCACAGTGGAGAACATCTGCATGGTATGGAAACTACACAGTGGTGGCCAGGAAAGCTCTTCCATGGGTAGTCAAAATTGCCCGATGCTTCACTGGCACCAGCCTACCCACCATCAAGGACATACAGTGCCGAAGTCTTATGCACATCCATATATATGTATATATATATAGAGCTATATACTATATATATATATAGCGGAAGTAAAGGATGTTGAGAACGGAGAAGATGGAGTGCCGTGGGAGGGGTATGGGGCAGGTGGCAGAGGACTGCAAGGGCAAGTGTGGCACATCTGCAGACACTGAACATCAGGCAAGACATTTGATTCCAAACAATTAGTTTATTAATCATTACAGAATATCTCTCTGGTACTGCCTGCTCCCTCCCCTGTCCTTCCCCTTTGCCCAACTATGATTCTGATCTCCCTGCCCGTTTCCCACTGTCAGTCCATTATAGCGACCCATATCAAAATCAGGTTTATCATCACTCACATAACTCACGAAATTAGTTTTTGTTTTGTACATAAATTACATAAAATTACTCCAGTACTGTGCAAAAGTCTTAGACAGCCTAGCTATATATATGTGCCTGAGATACATGTACAGTACTGTGTATTCATAAAGTTGTTAGAAATGGGCCAGTAGCATCATGAAGGATCCCACCCACCATTCTCATAGACTGTTTGCCCTACTCTCATCAGGGAAGAGGTTACGTAGCATCCACACCAGGACCAGCACTTTGCCCAAGCAGTAAGGCTAATCAACATCCCCACCTGCTAATCCACCCCCTCCACATCCCCCACCATCATTTCATGTCAGAATCACCTTATGTTCAGACACCCCTGTGCCTAGCGTCACTTTATGGACATCAAATCAATCTATGCATGTAAGCTGTCCTATGTGTTTATATTTATTGTGTTTATTATTGTTTTTAAAAAATCTTATTGTGTTATTTTTTGTGCTGATTTGGATCCGGAGTAACAATTATTTCATTCTCATTTACATTTGTGTACTGGAAACGACATTAAACAATGTTGAATCCTGAATCATCAGTAGATGAAAGGGACTCTCCCAAATGCTCTGATCGTGAACTACATGCGCTCTTAGTGCAAGTTAGCAGCAGGAGAAATGTGCTGTCTTCCTCAAATGAAAGAAGAGGTTAACACAACTGAGTAAATGGTGACCATGGCTGCCTAAAATGTAAGCAGGATTTGGACTTAGAGAATCCAGATTTAGTTGTGAGCTGTTTCAATAATCTAACCACAACAGGAAGAATGAATTAAATATTTATGTTTAATAACTTCCTGTAATAAACCTGATTTCACACCCATTTCCTCATTATTTATACTGCTCCTTAATCATATTCTTACCATGAATCACTGTACCATATCCTTGATAGCTAGTCTTAAAGCTGGCCTTCCCCTTTGGCAGAATTGAACTGACTTGAATTGACTTTATTTCTTACATCTCTCACATACACGAGGAGTAGAAGTGCAGAATAGGAAGGCCTAGACTAGGATGAAATTACCTCAACAGAGCAAGCATTATAGCTGAGAAGTAGATGGAACACCATCCACATTGGCAGTGTTGATGAGAAGAGCTGAGAAAAAGCAAGAGGAGATGTCAGGGGTGAGTTTTTTATGCAGAGAGTGGTGAGTGCGTGGAACGGGCCACCAGCGATGATGGTGGAGGCGGATACGATAGTGTCTTTTAAAAGGCTCTTGGATAGGTACATGGAGCTCAGTAAAATAGAGGGCTCTGGATAACCCTAGGCAATTTCTAAAGTAAGTACATGATTGGGCACAGCATTGTGGACCAAAGGGCCTGTATTGTGCTGCAGTTTTTCTATGTTTCTAAGTTGCTAAGATGACTGGTTTACTTAAAGTGGTTGATAAAACAAATCAATTGATTAAATAATTCCTTTAAATTTATTCAATTTCCTCAACCAACTTTTGCATCTTCAGATAGCTTCAGCACCCCAGTCAATTCTCTCAAATATAAGAAAAAAAGTGGAATAGTAAGTGCTGGAAATACTGCAAGAAAGAAACAGTGATATCATTTCACATTGAATAAAGGCCATCGAAATATAAAGTTAACTTTGTTTCCCTGGTACTGATGTTTTGGAATGTCCTGAGAATTTCCAGCACTTAAAGAAAATGCAGTGCAGTTAGCCAAACAGGTGTAAGATCATAACAAGTTAGATTGTGAGGTCAGGAGTCATGGTAATCATATTACAGAAGCATTAAATAGTCTTATTATAGTGTGGTAGAAGTTATCCTTGAACCTGGCAGTATATGCTTTTAGGTGTTTGTATCTTCTGCCCTATGGAGAGGGGAGAACAGCAGAATGCTTTGTGTAGGCCGGACTTTGATAATGCTGACTGCTTGATTGAAGCAGAAAGAAGAATAGATAGAATCCATCGAGGGAAGCTTGCTTTCTTAGATGTACTGAGCTGTAGGCTGGTCTTGTTTTACCTGGAATAAAGGAGGCTGAGGAATAATGCCATTGAAGTATGTTTTAACATTTTGAAAGATACTGAAATGATGGTAGTCAGAATCATTTTCCAGTTGCAGGGGTATCAAAAGTAACAGGGATTTTATTTCATTGACTGGATGGCATGTACGGAGTTCTGTGTAGACCACACATGATGATCTGCATTCATTTCTGAATTCACGTTTCTTAATGGCTCCTCATCCAAATAAGAGATGGCCCCATTGTAACTCATATCAAGTCCTTTTCAATCTTAATTAAGCAGATCAACATGAGCTCCAGGCAGGCTGCTTGACAGTTTAATTTCAAAATTCATTTTCATTTTCAGAACTCCGCTTGCCCCATTCCTGTAACCTTATTCAGCCCTACAACTATCTGAGAAGCTTGGATTCTCCCAATAAGGACTCTGTGTACTGGACTGATGGTAATTATTCCAACAATGGGGACCTTGCTTTCAGTTGCCACAGTTCCAAAGTCCATTTTTTTCTTATAAACTATTTCCTTTACCTCTCATTTTTCTTTCAAAATGCCTTTTAAAGCCTACACCTTGACTAAGCTTTAAGTCTCCTGCTCAAATCAAAAGTTGTAACTTCTTGCACGGATGTGCACTGAAAGGTTTTCCTTGGGTATGAGATCTGCTGTTACTATCCATAAGAAGTTTCCTTGAAACCTAATGTTCCACTGATCCTTAAGATTGTACTGGGTCCAAACCATGTCAGAGGAGTTCAACATATACTGAGTCATGTCTAAGTTTGCATTTAACTAGAGTCACCCCACAGGGAATAACTTTCATGTTATTCCACACCCTTTAAAGTAGTGGTTGCCAATCAGTGAATCACAATCAACCGGTCGATCTTTGAGACTTTCCCAGTAGATCCCAATAAAAAAAGAAAAATAAATACACAAATGCATTATGCCTGATAAACCTTTTGATGCAAATACGTAGTAACTTCTACTTTGAAAACGGACCATTCAACAACTTCATGCCCAAAAGGAACAACTTTATCTAGGACGGTAAAACCATATTCGCATACAGAGTTTTTCACTAATGAGCATCAGGCAGAAAAGACCGGAAGGAAAACCCTGCAATCCCGGAAACAATCTCTCTTTACAAACAGTTTTCCATAGCCGGAGTATTATATTTATAATGCTCATATTACAACACTTCTCCCCCTTTAAATTCCAACATTCCCCAAATGTAAAAGAAATGGGAAACAAAAACAGTGGTGTCATTAGCTTGCGTATCTCTGAAACTTATACTAGTGTCTCAGTAACAGTTTACCAATACCAGGAAAGTTGAGGAGCTGAAATCGGGGTTGAAGGCCCAGCAAATGTGCTGCTCAGAGGACGTGGATCAACAAGTGTTAAAGGACTTGTCACTCTGTGAATATTTTTCACGACAGTTCGATGAATCCCTGGATGTAATGCAAACAGTTCAGATTGTTGTATTTGTCAGAATGGCTTTCCAGGATTTTACAACAAAGGAGGACTTCCTCACTCTTTTGCACTTAAAGGAGAGAACAAGAGGTGAGGATATTTACAATGAGTTAAAAAAAATGTCCGTGAAGATGACATCCCCGTTCATAAACTGGTGGCAGTTACTACTGATGGGGCCCCAGCAATGCACGGTGTGCGTGTTGGTATTATAGCACTGTGCCATAATGATCCTGATTTTCCCGACTTCCTGGATTATCACTGTGTTATCATCAGCAGGCCTTGGTTGGGAAGGTCGTGGACTTTTCTCACGTAATGACACTGGTGGTCAAACTGATAAACTTGATTCAAGCAAAAGCACTTCAGCAGCGCTTATTCAAGGTGTTATTGGATGAGCTCGATGCCGCTATGGCCTGTTTGACATGCTAGTTACAGTGTTTCCTTGGTTGAATTAATTTGAAAGTTTGACAAAAGCATTTTATGTAATTAAAATACAATTAGCCGAAATAAAGGGCCTCAAGTTGTAAGTACAATCTGAGCTGTTTTTTTCTCTAAACAATTTAGTAGGTTGATCTTGCCTTTCACTAGGGCTGAGGTAGAGGATACTGGGCTTTAAAAGGATGGTGACCACTACGGTAAAGCATCAGTACCTAATAAGGAAATAAGAAAGGAAGTTGAGAGTATGCAAAGGTAATGACTAGAAACGTGTGTAGGCCATTCAGCCCTTTACATCTGCTCCAGCATTTGGTCTTTTACCTCAGCAGCACTTTCATGCACTGGCTTTATATTCCTTGATGCCTTTTCCACATAAATATGATCAATCCCTTTCTTTAGCATACTCAGTGGCTGAATTTCCAGAGCAACTCCTGTAAAGAGTATTCCTTAAACTTACTAAACCACCCCCCCGAAGACTTTTTTCCTCACCACACCTATGTTGAGGTAGACGCACCATTTATTCATTGTGTCAAATCAGGTTAGGATTTTTTTATATGTTTCTATACTATTAAAGTTTAAAGACTATTTGAGCAAATCTATTAATTGTTGTGGGTAGAACATTAAGTTCTGAGAAGAATGGTTCCTAAATTTGGTATTTTCCTTGACATACAGAATATAATAATTTGAGCATGATATATAATGGATTTGAGGTAAATAATAAAGAACAATATATAATATTTGAGGTATGTAATACAGAGAACAATACATGTCTGTTGACAAATCTAAAGTAGCAATTTAACATTAAGGTTTGACTGATGATTGTAAACTCTGATCTTCCAAAATTGTCAGAATTATTCATTTGAATTGCTTCCCAATAATGCACTGTCAGCTACTTATTATATTCTGCAGTAGCTTTCTTTGACATGCAACTTTTATAATCTCTATACAAGAATGGCTGATTTTATAGCATTGAAGTTTTATGACATCAACAAAGTGGGTAACTAAACATTTCTGTGCTGGATGCTGAGTACTATTTATGTATATGAATAAATAATATTAAAGATGATAACTTATCTGCAGTAAATGATGACTGTCGTTAATCACCAAGTAAAACTGCAGTGAGCAGTATTATCAAACACCTTCATTTTCATAAAAATATCTATCACACACAATAAAGACCTGATGAAAAGAAAGGTGGAAGTAATCAGGACAGAATGCCAATTACCTCATTACTTGTCATAGCACATTGTAACTGGAAATTGCTTATTTCAGGTTCTGTTTGCTTAGGCAATTACAATGAACTCTCTGCTTGACATGTTGTTTGCACAGATGTAGTGCATTAATAAACATGAGGGGCTAATCTGAATTATCGAACCAGCTGCAATCATTCAGACAAAAGGCTTTTTAATAAGTCAAAGAAAGGAGAGGTATCACTGGAATTCCCTTTAAGTAATACTGACATACTTTATCAAACGTGAAATCCACAACTTTAATGTGCAGTATTGAAAAGCTTCCCACTGGTATTTTTTGCTCTTGTTACTTGTTCTATAAATTGATAGTCTACAAAATGTGCATTGTTATCAATTTATTTTCTTATTATATTCAGAGTGGCAGGGTCTTATTTTTTAATCATAACTTGATTATGCTTTGGAGTTTGAGATTATGTTACCATTTTGTCCCCTAAGTAGCCATATACATATTTTTCAATAAAATGCAAATGAAGAAATGACTATACTGTGGAGAGATTCCACAGTAGCTTGCATATGGTGCATAAGGAATGGTTTTGTAAAACCTTAGGTTACGCAGCTAAAATTTGCTTACAGAGTGTAAAGAATTAAAGGGCCACGGTTCTCTAGCTGTCCTTTAGAAATGCATTGATAAACATGAGAAAGCGCATAAGTCTATTTTTACTTGTCATGACCTTGCTGAGGGAGTTACTAATGAAGTGATTGAGTAACGTACGAACTGAAAAATGGTCCATAGAATTTTTGCAATGGTCCTCCAGCTACTGACTGTATCCTTGAACAAAGTGCAGAATGAACCTAAGGAGTAGGGCATGGCCCCCCCCCCCTCCCTTGACATTGTGGGGCTGAAACCTGGGTCATTGAACCCTTGGATACTACCTGACTTTTTAAAAAATATATAGTATTTCTGGGGGGTTTTTTGCATGATTTTTAATCTATTCAATATACGTATACTGTATAAAGTATACAGAATAAGATGTATCTATTTATTTATTTATTATTTTCTTCTACATTATGTATTGCATTGAACTGCTGCCGCTAAGTTAACAAATTTGATTCTGATTCTGATTCAGAACCTGGCAAACCATTTATACATTAGATCTTCAATTTCATTAGAAATGATGTTTGAGATTCAGTAAAGGAGAAGATTTCAAAGTATGCCCACATCAGTGATATGTATGATGTCACAATAGAAACAGATCAGGGAAAGAAAGGAAATAATTCAGCCCAGAAATTCTAGTACCTTTTTGTAGTTGAGAAACACTTACAATAGCATAAACATGAAAAAGAAAGCATAAGAAGTATACATTGATCAGATGAGTTGAAACCGTGTATAGGGTAGCTTATGTCAAGTACAACATTAGCAGGAACTTGGTCTATACTGTTTGCCTGTATGTTCTAAGTATTGTGGTTTAGAAAGCTATGCTTAAAGAGACAGTGGACGTTGACAGTACTGGTAGCTAAGAGGTCATAAGGAACATAAAACTTGATTACACAGGATGCCTCCAGGCACCCAAGCATGTTCTCCAAAGAGTATTTGGTCTTTCTGATAACAGACAAATCATTTCTAATAAACAATACATTTTTGTTACAGTCAATGTGATATAATTCTATTCTATTGGTGTTTATTATGTTCTTTAGGAAGTTTTATTTTGTTTAGAGATACAGCACCATGTCAACTCAATGGGACCGCACTGCCCAATTACGCCAATGTGACCAATTAACCTACAAACCTACACATCTTTGGAATGTGGGAGAAAACCGAAGCACCCGGAGTAAACCCACACAGTCATGGGGAAAATGTACAAACTGCTTACAGATGGTGGTGGGAATTGAACCCGGATCACTGGCACTGTAATAACATTATGCAAACCACTACACTACCATGCCATCCCTTACAAAATACAATGCAATACAAATTTACCCTATCATTTTGTTCTTCTGCACTAGTATCAAAAATCTTGAAAGACAAACTGAAAAGAGCATACTTTATTCCATTTGTTTTACATTTTAGTCTCCCACTAATCGGTGGGATCTCTGAACATTTTCTTCTTATGCTGAGATTGAGGTGAACTTGTGATGGTGGTGGGCAGGGCACCGTTTATGTTTAATGAGATCATTGGTTTGGAACTGCAGGGTCCCTAAAGTATTTTTTTTCCATCAAGCAGGAACCTATTATTGAGAAAGAGGGGTACTTAATGGTATTTAATATTGGAAAGGATGATGAGAAACTTAAAAGGAGTAAAAAGAACTTCATAGTCATCTTAATACAACCTTCCTCTGAGTATTCACAGGTCAGTTTTGGAGAGAAATGAGACAAGATAATAGCCATTATCATCTCCTGGGTATTTCCAGTTAACTAGTGGAGAAACTGACTGGTGGCATTGTCTCCCCCAGATTTTACCATTCACCCATCATTAAGGACAATTTATTCTGGCCAATTTATTAAACCAATTTACATGTCTTTTCGATGCAGGAGAAACCAGAGATAGTGGACAGCACCAAAAAAAAGATTGAACACCGGCCATTCATGATTTTGGACAGCGACTCTACCAGCAACATACTGTGCCAACCAAAAAGCAATATTATGAGAGGAAGTGACCAGGAAGATCCATACATTTAGAAAGAGGCCAATGCAAATGTTAGGTGCTGAGATTTGGCAGTGGTTTGGTGGCTAAAGTTATCATTAAAAAGTGCAGAAGATGAGTCAAAGTGAAGAGAGTTCATGCTTGGTGGTGGAGGTTAGAAGTTCAGTTATGGTGAAGTCTGTCAATTTGGGAGTTATGGATGATGGTCAGAATGTTTGTACCAACTTATACAACTGAATCCTTGCTTTCCTTATTGGGAGACAACAGTCAGTGTGTATTAGTGTGGATCATATCTCCACCTCACTTCCAATCAACACAGGCACACCTCAAGGTTGAGTGCTTAATCCACACTCTACTCTCACTGCACACGACTGCGTGGCTAAGCACAACTAAAATGCCATCTATAAATCTGCAGATGACATCACTGCTGCTGATAAAATCTCAGATGATGAGGAGAAGGTGCATGGAAATGAGATAAATCATTTGGATGAGCGGTGTTTCCTTCAACATCAGCAAGACCAAGGGAATGGTTGTGGGCTTCACAAAGGAGAAGTTGGGTGAACACACACCAGTTCTCATTCAGGGGTTAGCAGTTGAAAGGGTGAGAAGTTTCAAGTTCCTGCATATTAACATCTCAGTGGGTCTATCCTAGGCCTGACATGCCACATTTCTCCATTATTAGGTGTCTGAGGACATTTGATGTGTCACCAAAAATTCTTACAAAATTCTATTAATGTAGGCTGGAGAACATTCTGTCTGGTTGCGTCATCACCTGGTATGGCGGCTCCAATGCACAAGATCTCAACAAGTCAAAGAGGGTTGTATATTCAGCCAGCTCCATTGCAGGGACAACCCGCCCTATCATTGAGGACATCTTAAAGAAATGGTGCCACTAGAAGATGGCATCCATCACTAACAATCATCACCAGGACAAGCACTCTTCTCATTACCACCATAAAGAAGCATGAAGACCACATTTATTGATTTAGGAACAGCTTTTCCCTTCTGACATTTTTCTGAGTGGTGCCATGAGCGCATGTACACTCTGTCGTTATTCCCTTTTTTACATTATTCATTTTGTAACTTACAGTAATGTTTACACCTGCATTGTACTGCTGCCGCAAATTAGCAAATTCCGTGTCATATGTCAGTGTTGATAAATCTGATTTTGATTCTGATTGCAATCTGTAACTGGTATCTTACTCTAGTCAATGTGCAACTTACTATTACAAGTCCTAATGAGACAAGTAGAATAGATACAGTCAAGAAGAAGCTAAAAGTATTATGGAAGAGGAAAGGATTGTACAAAGTGAATAAGATATAAAGTTTTGTGAGTAAAGAAGTGACGAGTATGATCGGGATGTGGCAAATTGTTTTTATACTTCTGTACAATACTTGCAAGAGGTATCAAATATATCTCTACTGATAGCAAGAAAATTATGAAGTAGGATTTTTCTCTTCTTTCTATGACAACTTGAACATTTATTCAATACTGCTCCATCCCCCCTCATCCACCAACATTAGACTAGTGCAAATCAACTTCTTATTCATGAAAAGACATTGCGTGTTCAGTTCAAATATCAAATGAAATAATCTCTCTTATATATTTACAGTTTGTTGTTAAGATATCAAATAATAACTTTAGCAAGGTAGAAAACAACTTTCTAAAGTTGTGGACTTTGGAGCAGTTAAGTCGATTCTGGCTGCTGGAAAATGCCTAAGATCCTATGTTGTTCAGACTTGCCTTCCTTAGGAGAGTTGCTTCATCTACTTTCGTTATCCTAAGCTGACCATGTAAGAAATTGCAGCTGGAAGCTTAAATGACTGGCATCCCTTTGCACAGGACTGCAAGCAGCAAGTTAAAAGACTTTTTCAAACATCCCCTGTTCTTGACATTCGCTTGTAGGAATTTAATAAATTCTGGTTCACTGTTGGCGTGATTGCAGGTCATATTAAGGTATTATTGGTGCACAACAGGTCATTCCCTTCAGAAACTCACAGTATACACACAACACATACCACATAGTTTGTACTTACCCCCAACTTTAATACAGCAAAATGTCCCAAAGTGCTTCAACTGAGTATTAGCAACAAAATTTTTGCGTGCTTCAACTATGAAACCAAAAGATTGTGCAAAGCGATAGATTTTAAAGGAAAGGAAAAAGAGATAGTGAAAGGAGCAGGTTTAATCATTGGCAGCTGATGGCACTGCTGCCTATAGAAATAAACGCGGGGATTATCAAGGAGCCAGACTAGAAATTAAACATTTTAGATAGTTTTCAGATTGAACAGATACTGCTTGACTGGCTTGGTATAAGACTCTGATGAACCACCACCAACAACTCACCTGCATAAACAGAGGAGCCAACACACTCAAACTCTGTTACATCACCAACAAGAACACCAGTCATGCACTTGCACTTGCACTACACTTGCACTTTGGCAAGTCCGATCACCTAGCTGTACTTCCATTCCCAGCATATAAGCAGAGACTAAGGACTGCAATACCAGTGGTGAGAGTGGTTAATGTATGGTTAAGGGAAGTGGAGGACCGTTTACAGGATTACTTTGAATAGATGGAGTGGATCATATTCAGGGAATCATCTTTGGATCTGAATGAATACACTACAGCCATCAATGATGCCATCAATATCAGTGTGGACAAGTGTATGTCTTTGAATAATCTTTCAGAACAAGTGTTCTGACCAGGGCTAGACCTGTATGTTCAAGACTGGTGATCTAGAACTTTACAAGAAATCTAGATGTGACCTACAGAAGGCCATAGTGAGAATGAAAAGACAATTCCAAGTGAAGCTAGAGACAAAATTGAATGCATAAAGCTATGCAGGATTTGAATACCATTACTGCCTGTAAGGAAAAGCCAACAGCATATATGGCAGTGATGCCTCACTCCCCAATGAGGTCAACATATTTTATGCACACTTTGAAAGGGAGAACAACACTATACCAGTGCAACATCTGATGACATTGTAATCTCTTTTTCACAAGCCTTTGTTGGAACATCCTTCAAGATGCTGAATCCTTATGATGTGTCAGGTCCCATCAGTGTATCTGGCCAGGGACTGAAAACCTATATTGACCTGCAGTACCTATGGATATCTTCAACCCTTCACTTTTGCATTTGGTAGTTTCCATCTAATCAAAAGGCAGCAATTATTCTGATGCCCAAGAAGAGCAAGGTGAGCTGCCACAATGGTAATTGCTTGGTAACATTCTTACTGACTATAATAAAGTCATTTGAGAGATTGGTTGTGGGTAGAATAGTGGAGAAACATTGATTTGTTTTTTGTATACGTGTTCAGTCAGATGACAATAAACTTGAACTTGAATTAATCCCGGCCTGAACAAGAACCAGGTCCTGCTCATCTACCACCAGAACAGGTCTACAGCAGATGCAGTCTCATTGGTTTTCTAATCTACTTTGAAACACTTAGACAACTACAGTACAAGATACATGTCAGTCAGGCTACTTTTTATCAACTACAGCTCATCATTCAACACAATTATTCCCTCAGTTCTAATAACCAAGCTTCAAAACCTGGCCTTTGTAACTGGATCCTTAATTTGCTTATGAAGAGACTACAGTGAATGCAGATGGGTAATAATACTCCTCATCTTTGACAATGAACATAGGTGCCCTCAGGGATGTGGGCTTAACCCACTGCTCTATTCTTTCTACATCCGTAACTGTGTGGCTAGGTACAGCTTAGCCCCAATCTATAAATTTACAGATGATTCCACTGCTGTTGGTGAAATCTCACATGACGATGAGGAGGCATACAGGAGTGAGATAAATCAGTTGGTTGAGTGGAGTCAAAGCAACAACATCAGGCTCAGCATCAGTCTAGAACCATTGGCAGCCTCTTGTGATCTGGTTAATTGAAGCCTCCATACCAGGCTGTGTTGCAACCAGTCAGACTGTTCTCCATTGTACATCTATAGAAGTCTGTAAAAGTCTTTGGTGAATCAACTGTAGACTTCTGGAAAGAGAAGTCAGGAGAAGACACACAAGCCCTCATCAAGGGGAGAACAGCAAGCTCTTTCAAGTTCCTGTGCATTAATAACTCAGCGGTCTATCCTGGCCCCACACATTGATATAATCACAAAGAAGACACCCCAGTGGTTCTAATTTGTTAGATTAAGTATATCACCAAACTCTCTTGCAAATTTCTATAGATGTGCGGTGGAGAACATTCTGACTGGTTACAACGTGGGCTGGTATGGAGACTCCAAGGTGTAGGATCACAAGAAGCGGCTGAGGGTTATAGACTCAGTTAGTTCCATCATGGGTACAACCCTGCCAAATACTGAGGAACATCTTCAAGAGGCGATGCGTCAAGGTGTCAGCATCCATCACTAAGGACCCTCAACATCTGAGACATACCTCCTTCTTGTTACTGCCATCAGGAAGGAGGTACAAGTGTCTGAAGCTCCAAACTCAATGATTTAGGGACAGCTTCTTTCCCTTGGCCATCAGATTTTTGAACGGTTCTTGAACCCACAAACACTACCTCATTATTCCCTTTTTTGCACTATTTATTCACCTCTGTAATGTTCATATCTTTGCACTGTGCTGCTGATGCAAAACCCCATATTACACTTCATGTCAATGATGATAAATCTGATTTTGAGTCTAAGTATTTGTAGCATTCAGTGTGTTTTTGGTTCAGATTTCTAATACCTGAATTTTCTTTTTTCTTTCATGATTTAGAAAAAAAGTGTACTGCCTTGATCTTTCTAAGATTTAACTGATTGCAGGACATTGGCAGGTAGAATGACTCATCATTGCAGTAAAGAGAAAACAATACCTAAAAAAAACTTCTCTGGAAAATTTGATAGATAGCAAAGCCCTGCCTCCAACTTTGTCATTTGTCAAAGCTGTCTGCCTTCTTTCTCCAAGACTTTGAGTGTCTTGTAATGTTTCTAAGGTTTGATAGTGGGTGTATGGCTGTGTTGCAATTCTTCATGGAAATCACTAAGCCATGAATTATTAGCACTAGATTTTCTGCTTAGGGCTAATTTTCTGGCAGTGTAGGACTACATTCATCATCAAGGATAAGGAGGGTGAATCAGCGGACAGAAATTATTGGTCGTATGAGGGCATTAATAAATTCAGATGTCAGGGCATGTCCATCAAGCTGGGAATTATGATGGATGGTTATGGCTATAATTCCACCAATGTTCAGAGTGGTATTAGATTCTGGAAGAGTATTATGTTGGATGATGTGTTTATGCTGCTTTAGGTTAGAAGAATATTGAAAGGCCTAGATAGAGTGGACGTGAAGAGGGTGTTTCCTACAGCAGATGAGACTAGAATCAGAGAGCACAGCCTCAGAATAGTAGGACATCCCTTTAGAGCAGAGAAGAGGAGGAACTTCTTTAGCCAAAGGGTGGTGAGTCTGTGTAAGTCATGACCACGACAGCTATGGAAGCCAAGTGATAGCATATTTTAAGGTGGCGGTTGATAGGCTCTTAATTATTAGGATAAAATTAGGCCTTTTAGCCCATCGATTCTGCTCTGCCATTCATAATGCTGATTTATTAACTCTCTCAATCTCATTCTCCTGCCATTTCCCCATAACCTTTGACGCTTACTAATCAATTCCTTAGAAAGGGGAGACATAGGATCGAAAGATGTAGAATCATTGTGGGTAGAGGTAAGAAACTGCAAGGGTAAAAAGAACCCAATGGGCAGTATTTACAGGCCTCTGAACAATAGCCAGGATGTGGGTAACTTATTATAGTGGGAGATAGAAAATGCATGTCAAAAGGGCAATGTTACAATAGTCATGGTGGATTTCAATATGCAGGTAGATTGGGAAAATCAGGTTGGTCCTGATTTTGCATCCCAAGAAAGAGAATTTGTAGAATGCATACAAGATAGCTTTGCTGGAGCCTTATGCTTGAGCCTACTAGGGGATCAGCTATTCTGTAATGGGTGTTGTATAATGAACTAGATTTAATTAGGAAGTGTAAGGTAAAAGAACCTTTCGGTGGCCATAATATAATAGTATTCACCCTGCAATTTTAGACAGAGAAGCTAAAATCAATTGTATCAGTATTACAGTGGAGTAAAGGGAATTACAGAGGCATGGGAGAGGAGCTGGCCAAAGATAATTGGAAGGGAACACGAGCAGGGATGACGGTAAAACAGCAAGGACTGAAGTTTCTAGGAACAAATTGGAAGCTACAAGATAGATATATCCCAAAGAAGAAGATGGATTCTAAAGGCAGGTTGATGCAATTGAGACTGACAGGGGAAGTTAAAACCAAACATAAAAGCAAAAAGAGGGAATATACCAGAGGAAAAAAAGTAGTGGGAAGTTAGGGAATTGGGAAGATTTTAAAAACAACAAAAAGTAACTAAAAAAGCTATAAAGAGGGAAAAGATGAAATATAAAGGTGAGCTAGCCAATAATATCAAAAAGGATATCAAAATATGTTTCAAAAATATAGAGTAAAAAAAGGTGAGAGTAGATATTGGACCACTGGAAAATTACACTGGTGAGGTAGTAATGGGGTCAAGAAAATGGTGGACAAAATGAATCAGTATTTTGTATCAGTCTTGACTGTATGCTGTAAGTTTGAGGCTACTTAGCAAAGTAAGAACCTGTGGTATTTAGAAAAGATATGTATGGATAGAGCACTAGCTGATTGGCTGGAGGCAAAGATTTTGAATAAAGGGATCCTTTTCTTGTTGGCAGCTGGTGACTAATGGTTGTCCATAAGGGTCTATGTAGGGACTGCTCTGTTTATGATATAGGTGAATGATTTGGATAACAGAATTGATGGTTTTATGGCCAAGATTGTGGACAATATGAAGATAGGTGGAGGAGCAACTGAGGAAGCAGGAAAGCTGCAGAAGACAGTTTAGAAGAATGGGCAAAGAAGTGGCAGATGGAATACAGTATCAGAAAGTATATAGTATGCACTTTTGTCGATGGTGTAACACTGTAGACTATTTCTTAATAGGGAGAATATTCAACAATCAGAGGTACAAAGGGATTTGGGAGTCCTTGTTCAGGATTCTCTAAAGGTTAACTTGCAGGTTGAATCAGTGGTGAGGAAGGCGAATGCAATGTTAGTACTCCTTTCAAGAGGATTAGAATATAAAAGCAAGGATGTAATGCTGAGGTGTTATAAGGCACTGGCAAGGCCTCACTTGGAGCATTGTGAACAGTTTTGGGTCCCTTATCAAAAAATGGATGTGCTGACTTTGAAGATGTTTCAAAGGAAGTTCACAAGAATGACTCCAGGAATGAAAGGTATATCATATGAGGAGCATTTGATTACTTTGGGTCTATATTCATTTGAATTTCGAAGAATGAGGGGGAATCTCAGTGAAACCTATCGAACATTGAAAGGCCTAATAGAATGGATGTGGAGAGAACGTTTGCTATAGTGGGGGAGTCTAGGACCAGAGGGCACAGCCTCAGAATAGAGGAACATACATTTAGAACTGAAATAAGGAGGAATTTCATTAGGCAGAGGGTGGTGAATCTATGGAATTTGTTGCCACCTGCGGCTGTGAACACCAAATCATTGGGTGTATTTAAGGCAGAGGTTGATATATTCTTGATGTTAGGGCATGAGAAGCTACAAGGAAAAGGCAAGAGAATTGAGTCAACTCTGCCTTTCCATCATGGCTTACTTACTATACCACTCAATCCCACTCTCCTGCCTTCTCCCTGTAACCTTAGACGCTAATCAAGAACCTATCAACCTCTAACTTAAATATACCCAGTGACTTGCCCTCCTTTACTGGGAGCAGGATATCTATGGCACCGAGAGGGTTAGTGCAAATGACCTTGCAAATTTTAGTTATGTTAATCTGTGACAGAGTATCAGAGGAATAAAAGTTATTGTTAATCAGATAACCTAGTTAGTGAATTAATAGCACAACTACCTATAGACTAGTAAGATTTAAACAAAATATCTTTTAAATTGAAGGAATAGCATTAGGCAGGGGTATAAATCGTAAAGTTTCTCAAATATTTGAATCTAGAAATTTGCTTTAGAATCGACACACCAAAATGAATGGAAATGTACTGTTTTCATGTGTTTTTACAGAAATCTTGCAGATCCAAAAGTAAATATACAATGGCAGCTTACCCAGATTTTAGTGTTGTGCTTGACGTTAGTCCTTTCTCCATTACCATTAATTTTTGATTTGCTTTGTATGGTTTGGACTCACTAAGCTTCTTATTTGTATATGCAGTGCTCAGATTGATCCTTCTTGTATTTAATGTACTGCTACCCACCTGAGACCATTGATTATGTAGCAGCTCCAAAATACAGGAGACTAGCTGGATTTTAGAGAAAATCTTTTTTCACTTTAAGAAAACTAGCTTGTCAAGTTAAAGCTCAGTAAAGGCTGTGAGAGCTACTTTGATGTCTCCGCACAGTTCAGTTCTTGGGATTAACCATTTCTCTAGTAGCTATAATAAGACCTTTGCATCTCGCATCTACCCATAAATTATTTCCTTCCTTCTCTTTCCAGCTTTGTGTGCTTTTTTACCATTGGTTTCCTATTGCATTCCACAATATGTTTTTAAAAGAATTATCTAGTCACATCAAAACATTCCTATGTTTCTATATTTATGCAGACCTAGACTGGCTGGTGGCTGATAAAGTTTTGTGTTCAACTCTGGCCACTTTCTTAAATAATTTGCATTCATTTTCCTGTGCATTGAGACATCCAGGAAATTTCTAATTGCTTCCACTGTGTTACATTCTATTTAACATGGGCTCTTTTTTATTACATTATTTTCCTCGCTCTTTCGACAATTTGAAACTTTACACCTTATGCTCTCTTCCTCATTTGCTACCTACTCTGGCTCATTCTTCAGAGACAAATCTTCTTAGTTCCTTCGACTCTCTGAAGTGCTCTTACTTGTCTCCAGAATCATCTCTGCCTAATTTCATAGTAGTGTCTATTCCACTTCCAAATTTAATTGTTTAAGCAGAATAGAGCCATATAGCATATTTAGCATTACTTACCAAGTGTTTAAGGAAGGAAGTTTTATCTGTAATCTGGAGAGTGGCTAATTGTGTAGTTCTCCAAGTTTTGGTCATTCAGAGCTCTGTGCAATTTGGTTGCAAAGTAGAATTGTACATAGTGTGTTTAACGATCGGCTTCTCATACCATCAAAATGGAAACTGTGGGTTGACTAGCAGCCTTCAGCGGGAAATAAGCTGTAGGACAAGCTGTGTGGATAGATGTGGGATGGGAGTGGTTGGAGAAAGCAAATTTGAAAAGAATGTGGAGACACAGGAAGCTAATGCTCAGTGAAACCTAACTGCATTGCATTATTGAACGATAACTACGGTAATCAAAACCCCATGCCGGCTTTTGTATTAAACTGGATAATATCATCACTGGCATAACTATGAATCTTTATTAAGGGCCTTGGTATCTTTCTTAAAGAGCAGTTGTCAAAATATGGAGACTGAACTCCAGTTAGATTTAATCAATGGTTTTGTCACTCTGTGTCGTTATAATTAATTAGGTAAATCACCAACAACTGCCCAGAAGTCATTCTTGGCTGTCACTGCCCAACATGCTGCAAAATTCCATCAATGACATGAATGCAGGAGATAGAATGCAACATATTGTGTGTATTGTGCAATGCGGCTTTCTAAATATAAGTTTCTAACCAATGCATTTTCTTTCAATGGCCTGCTTAACTGTCCTGTCACCTTCAAAAGTTGTTTATATTCTAGCTTCTTGCCAGACCCTGTTTAGTTGGGATTCATTAGTTTAGTTTCTAATTGCTATACTCTCTACAATTATAATTCTTATTCTATTTGTTTTCCTTTTTCTTTTTCAGGATCTCATTTCCTTTGAAAAACTATTGCAATCCTCCTCTTTTTACACTAATTTCCCAAACTATCTATGTTCTATGAAATTCTACCCTGTATATTCATTAATTTACATCAATATGATAATTCCTTCTATACTGCCTTCTGGGCTGAAGAACAACTGTCCGCCTTTCTGTCCCTAATTTATTTCTACACTGCCATTTCTCCTTTAGTTACATGAATTTTAATTGTGCTAATGAGTATAATAATGAGTTTAATGCAATCCTTTGACAAAATGTGTTTTGAGTGTTCATAAACACATCATGCATAATACCCTTCTTACTCTTCCCTGTTAATTCATCAAGCAATTCCGTTAAGTCCGACCTTATTACTTTTAACATATAGAGTTGCATGACATCACTGTTAGTAGAGCTATTGTCAGCCAGACTTAGTGAGCTGGGCTCAGCCTGATCTCCAGTGCTGCTTTGTGTAGACTTTGCATGTTCTCCCTGTGGTCAATTAGGTGTCCCCCCAGTTGCTCCTGTTTCCTCTCACATTCCAGATACATATGCAGTGAGAAGTTAATTGGCTATTATAAATTATCCTTGGTGGTTGGTGGTCTAAATGGAGATGATGGGAAGGTTCAGGAAATAAAAAAGAATGAGTGTAAATCAATGTCAGCTTAATGGTTTGCACTAACCTGGTGAGTTGAAGTGCCTGTTTCCATGTGGTATGATTCTATCACTGGGCATGGCAAGTTCTGAAAGTATTTCCTTTATAGATATTCGGTATTGATATATTCATGTTACATGTACCAAGATACAATGACAAGTCTGACTTGCATGCTGATCAGAATGAGAAACAGGTTTTAATATTAAAGGCATATGTTGTGAAATTTGTTAACTTTGCAGCAGCACTGTAGAGATAAATATAGAAAAATATGAATTATTGTAATTATTTTCATGTGTATATTGTAGTTAAGTTAAAAACAGAAATAAATAAAAAGAAGTGGTGAGGTACTGTTCATGGGTTCAGTGTTCATTTAGAAATTGGATGATCTGATTCACTGAGTGTGTGCCTTCAGGTTTCTGTACCTCCTTCCTGATGGTAACAATGAGAAGAGGGCGGTGGTGGGGGTCCTTAATGAGGAACGCTGTTTTCCTGAGGCACCCATCCTTGAAGATGTCTTGGATACGACGAAGGCTAATAGCCATGATGAAGCTGACTGATTTTATAACTTTCTGCAATTTACGTTGATCCTGTGTAGTGGTGCCCTAAAACCAGATGGTAATGCAGCCAGTCAGAATGCTCTCAAAAGTACATCTGTAGAAGTTTCTGAGTGTTTTAGGTGACAAACCAAATCTCTTGAAACTCATGATGAAACATAGCTGCTGTCCTGCTTCCTTTATAGCTGCATCAATATGTTTTGCAGCCAGGTCAGGTCTTCAGAAATACTGACACTCATGTAGTAGAAATTGCTCACTCCCTCCACTTTTGTTTCCTCTTCTCTTTGTGTTCCATTGTTCTACACTTTCTGATGTCCACAATCAACCCGTTGGTCTTACCAACATTGAGTGCAAGGTTGTTGCTACAACACTACTCACCTAGCTATATCTCACACCTGTATGTCCTCTCGTCACCATCTGAGATACTGCCAACAATGGTTGAAGACCCAGTTGCAGAGAGAGGTACAGAGGCCCAGGTTTAGTAGCTTTTCGATCAGGACTGTGATAAACTCTGATCAATAGTCAATAAACAGCATCCTGACCACCATTGCATATTTCACTGAGGTAGTACAAAGTAAAACAATATCAAGGCAGAAATAAGTGTAAAACCCACAGAAAAAAATGCAAGGCAGGTAAACAACAAAGTTGTTTATAATAAAGTTTTTATAAGTTGTTTTTGATCGTAACGAGGTAGATTGTTCATCTTATCATTCAAGAGTTCTATTCAAGTGTCTGATAACAGTGGGATAGAAGCTGTGTTTGAGCCTGGTGATACATGCCTTCAGGCTTTTTTAATCTTTTGTCTAATGAAAGAGGAGAGAAGAAAAGATGTCTGTGGTAGGTGGGGTGTTTTTTCTTAAACATCATTATTGTCTGCCCATTCCCTGTCTACACTGGAAGCAAACTCCTTTCAATTCCTCTTGTGATTAAGACTGATGTGTTCTTTTAGTAGATTTAAATCTTTTGATTTATTGAGTATTTTCATTTTGTTTCTTTTTCATTTTAGTAGCAAAATATAGACATATAAGAAAATGTGAATGTAACTTGATTATATTTTTTTATGTTCGACTTCACTCTAGGCAAATTATTGGAGAGGATTTTTAGATGCAGTGTTCTATGTCTAGTTGGAGAACCACAGTCTGATTAGGAATACTCAGCATAGCTTTGAGAAGGGCAGGTCATGCCTCATAAGCCTGGCTAATTCCTTTGTGGCAAAGCACATTGATGAAGGTAGAGCAGTAGATGTGGTGCATATGGATTTTAGTAAGACGTTTGACCAGGTTCCCTACAGCAGGCTCATTCAGACAGTCAGGAAGCATGGGATCCAGGGGAACTTGGCTGTGTGGATTCAGAACTAGTTTGCTCATAGAAGGCAGCATGTGGCAGTAGTCGGAGAGTATTCTGCCTAAAGGTTTGTGACCAGTGACGTTCCACAGAGTTCTGCTCTGGAACTGCTACCCTTTTGATTTTCATAAATGACTTGGATGAGATAAAGGAAGGGTGGGTTAGAGGGTTTGCAGGTGGCACAACGATAGGTGGAGTTGTAGGTCGTGTGGAGGGTTGTGGTGGATTATAGTGGGATATTGACAAGATGCAGAGCTGGGCCGAGAAGTGGCAGATGGATTTCAGCTGTAGAAAAGTGTGAAGTGATTCATTTTGGAAGTTTGAATTTGAAGACAGAATACAGGTTTAATTGTAACATTCGTAGCAGTGTGGAGGAACAGAGGGATTTTAGACTCCAAGCCCATAGTTTCCTCAATCTGTTGTGCAAATTGATAGGGTTGTTAAGAAGGCATATGGTGTGTTGACCTCATTAGTCATCGGATTGAGTTCAAGAGCCATGAGATAATATTACAGCTCTATAAAACCCTGGTTAGACCACACTAGGAATATTGTCTGCAGTTCTGGTTGCCTCAGTATAGGAAGGATGTGGAAGTTTTATAGAGGATGCAGAGGAGATGTACCAGGCTGTTGCCTAGACTAGACAGTATGGCTTGTGAAGAGAGGTTAATGAGCTAGGACTTTTCTCTTTGGAGTGAAAGAAAATAAAAAGTGACTTTATAGAGCTGACAAGAGATGTAGATAGAGTGGATAGCCAAAGCCTTTATTTCCCAAATAGGAGGGAAGTATAAGGGGAACGGTGGAGGTAAGTTTCTTTTTAAGAATTGTGGGTGCATGGACCATCCCACCAATGGTGATGGTAGAGGCAGATATATTAGGGCATTTCAGAAACTCTCAGATTAACACATGAATGATAGAAAAAATGGAGGGGTATGTACAGTAGAAAGGAATGGATAGATTGATCCTAGAGTAGGTTAAAAGGTTGGCAAAACATTGTGGGCCAAAGGGCCTGTACAATGTTGTAACGTTCTATGTTCTATGTTCACTAAAACCTGAGGAAATAAGCAAGGCATATACCAACATAATTAAGTTAAATGGCAATTCAAAATTATTTGCGCAATTTAACCTATTCAGCAATTCCAGAAGTAATGTGTCAACAGTTTATCATGTTTACAAAACACACTTAGACTACTATATCACTGAATTGATTACACACTGTTTTAAGAATGTTGCTATAATATCATTGTATTACAAAGTACAATATTTAAAATTCTGAAGAATATCTGCTGTCGTTCTCTTTCAAAACATGCGCTAAAAATGGTGCATTATTGTCCATTCTGTGAATCACTTAGTTGAAATGATTGCAGAGTATTATCACCCTGACATTGCAATGCGCATTAATAGTCCAACGTGGTCTCAGGTAAGGAAAAAATAATAAACATTCTTCCCACTTCCAGATTTCGGAGACTTTTTTTCTGATTTACTGTGACATGGAATTTATTAGCAGTAATTGGCAAACCTGGATTTTAAAGTATTAGAAGACAGCACTGCCTTTAAACTGCTGAAAACGTAATAGACCAAATGTAAATAGTGTTTACTGGTGACAGGAAGACATGTCAATGTACAGCAGCCCATAGGCTTGGAGGGAGTGAAGGGAACTGACTATTCGGAGGGAAGCTCTCCTCCCTGCCAATGCATTGACTTTCAGGGCCAGGCTGAGTACATGCATCACATGGGAGGGCAGGGCTGATAATTACAGCAACACTTACAATGGTGTTAATATGGCCTTTGTCACTTAACTCTGTTGCAGAAGTCTACATTTCATCTGGTTTTGGAATAGTCAGCATAGGCACAAATATTCAAGGTGACCAGCAACAGCGCCTCCAGGAGGCCCAGCTGCAGGTGGCATGGTAGAGCCACTGCCTCAGAATGGGTTCAGGCACATAAAATCAGCTCTCTGGCGCAGTGAGATAATGGCTCCACTTGCTGTGCCACCGAACTCCTCCACACTTCCTGCAGCATGCACCTTGGGTGTTTAGAATATCGAACACAGAACAGTACATTGCCAGCCCTTTGGCCACAATGTTGTACTGACCCATGATTGTTCTAGCCCTTCCCTCCTACACAACCATAATCCTCCATTTTCCTTGCATCCATGTGCCTATCTGAGAGTCTCTTAAATGTCCCTAATGTATCAGCCTCTACCACTAGCTGGGCAGTGCATTCCAGGCACCCACCTCTCTGTGTTAAAAAAACGTTCTTTGAACCTCCCTTAAAATTCCCTCCATTCACCTTAAACGCATGTCCTCTGGTATTGGTCATCCTGGGACGTTTTGTACCAACGCTTTGTACAGCTCAGCACTGGTCAAGAAGTATCCTGATTGTGAGCATCCTCAGGTAGCTAGGCAGCCCTCCAGTAGTCCCTGATGCAGACATTGCACCTGCATGTGTGAGACGGCACTATCTGTCCCAAAGAGACTCCTTTGGTATACGAATATCTGATCTGGCACACGGCCTGCATGAGACTTGAGATGTTGCAAGCTTGGAGGGAATAATGCCAAATTAGTTGCCATAGAAGTTGTCTCAGATGTCTCCATACCAGTTTTTTATGTACGCCTGAATATGTGTTGTATGAACACCAACTTCCACAATCACAAACCCTCACCCTCCTCCAGCACAGGCAATGGTTTAACAGAATTAGAGAAGTGCCATCTTAACTCTGCAATTCACAAATTACTTTCTAAAGTGCACTGACTTCCAGCAAAATGGTTCCCATTATTATAATCATCCAATGATAATTAATGCTTGGCTTATATTTAATTACCTACTATGTTTTAAGGCTCATTTATGGAACACTGCACTTTGAAGAAGAACAAAATATGACCTTTCTAATAGTTAGACTCCAGTGAACTATGAAGCATTTGGAACAATGTGAAAATTTGCATTTGTAAAGGTAAAAATGAGGAGGGCCATTAATCCCACAGTGTCCATGAGCTAAGGTCATATACTAAATCGTACAGAGAGCCATTAAAATTATTGTAGGGAGAATTTAGCTTTTAAAATCTACCCTTTTCTAAAGGTGCAGAGTTGGGCTGAACAGAATGCATTTGCTGCTCACGGCATTTGAAATTCCATTGTGCTCTAAGTGGCTGAAAGCTGTGGCGTTAAAGGCATCTGAGAATGGTTACACGGAAATAATTAAGATTGCCATAAAAACTTAACATTGAGTGAGTATGCAGCATGGATTAGATCGAGCTAGCAGCCAACAGTACTCTGTGGCATGTGTGCTTTTACATTCTGAACTTCCACGCTTGCACACTACTGTGTCTAGTACAGAACGCACCAAGGGTCAGATGCAAGTGTGTCTGATCTCTTGCTCCACACCTGGACTTCCCAGTGAGTCTAGGACTGAGCTGAAGAGTTTGTACCTCCTCTCTAAGCTTTACATCATGCAATGCAGGTAATCTAGATCTATTGATTTGACTGAATCAACATTCATTAAAAAGATTACTGAAGGTTTTTGATAACTTCATTATAATTAATATTGATATATTAAATTAACTTAAATCAGTTAAGCATAGTTAACACGCTGGCAAAAGTAGACACTGGGCCAAACGAGGAAGTGCTAGGATAGGTGAAGTGGGCCTTAGTAGTGGAAAGCATGTTGACGAACAAGGTGTAGTGCCAAATAAGATTCCTATTCATGTTGCACATTTCAAAACTTTAGGTTGTCGCATGCCACCGTACAGCCAATAAAGTAATCACTTGAATTCTGAACTGGGGTCAGCATATGCTGTTTTCACTTCAACGTCTGTGTGGGAAATTAGTTGAGTAATGTTACACACCACTTCTATTTGATGCAGTCATTTAACTTGATTAAAACTGCTTTGGCCCTGCAATTCTATAGCAGCCATTCTCAACGGGGGCCATATGGCCCTCTTGGGGCTCCTGGCAAACCCATCGACTGAAAACTGTGAGAAGGGGAGCCCCAAGTGTTTATGGGGGCCCTGGTAATTTACAGACAGACAGACAGACAGACAGACATACTTTATTGATCCCGAGGGAAATTGGGTTTCGTTACAGTCACACCAACCAAGAATAGTGTAGAAATATAGCAATATAAAACCATAAATAATTAAATAATAATAAGTAAGTTATGCCAAGTGGAAATAGGTCCAGGACCAGCCTATTGGCTCAGGATGTCTGACACTCTGAGGGAGGAGTTGTAAAGTTTGATGGCCACAGGTAGGAATGACTTCCTATGATGCTCAGTGTTGCATCACAGTGGAATGAGTCTCTGGCTGAATGTACTCCTGTGCCTAACCAGTACATTATGGAGTGGATGGGAGACATTGTCCAAGATAGCATGCAACTTGGACAGCATCCTCTTTTCAGACACCACCGTCAGAGAGTCCAGTTCCACCCCCACAACATCACTGGCCTTACGAATGAGTTTGTTGATTCTGTTGGTGTCTGCTACCCTCAGCCTGCTGCCCCAACACACAACAGCAAACATGATATCACTGGCCACCACAGACTCGTAGAACATCCTCAGCATCGTTACAGCAGATGTTAAAGGACCTCAGTCTCCTCAGGAAGTAGAGACGTATGGTTTCATCGTATCTCTGCAAAACCCAGCTTCGCCCAGCTGCTTGAATTGCATGACTACATTGTCAAATGAAAGCACGATGCAAAGCAAATTGAAAAATCTTTTGGATACTTTGCATCCAGAGAAGAAGGATAAACACTTAGACTTCTTCAAACACCTTCAAGATAATTTCAAGAGAAGGCCAATGCTGAAACAAATGCTTACTGAAACGTCACAGAAATTAGAGAAGAGTCTTGTTGCATCATACAAAATTAGTAAACTGATAGCTAAAACTGGAAATGCTTACAACGTTGGTGAGTTTCTTCTCCTGCCTTCAGTGTCCATAATAATATCTGATGTCATGAATTTGAGTGCCAAAGAAACAATTTAGGCAATTCCTTTAATTAAATCTACTGTTGCCAGAAGAATCGATGAGATGGCACAGGACATTGAAGAGAGATTGGTCAGTTCATTATAATCCAAGAAATTCTCTTTACAATTAGACGAAACTACTTTATAAGATAACGATGCTCTTCTCATGCCTTATGTGGGATTCTGGAACGGAAACAAACTGATGGAACAGATGTTGTTTGCCAGGAGGATTAAAATTGATACTAAGGGACTGTCTATCTTTGAGGAAGTCAAAAGTTACTTAAGCGAGAACAATATTCCAATGGAGAATATAATTGCTTTTACATCTGATGGTGCCGCTTCTATGGTTGGTCGATACAGAAGGTTCATCGCCCATCTAAAAAGAGTTATTATTTCTGTCTTTACTATTCATTGCGTCATTCACAGGGAGCACCTAGCAGCTAAAAACTTAGGAGGACGTCTCAATCTTTCGCTTTCAGTTCTCATAAAGGCTGTAAACTTCATCAAATCCCATGCCCTTCAGGATCGTCTTTTCCGGCAGCTGTGTGAAGAAAATGATGCAGACTTCCAGATGCTGCTGTTGCATACTGAGGTGAGGTGTCTTTCCAAGGGTGTCTTCTACGTTTTGTTACACTTTGGGACACCACAGTTCCCTTCATGTCTGATAAAGAGCATGGAGAAAGGGACATTGATGCTAAGGCGGACATATTTAATCTGGCAGATATCTTTCAGAAACTTAATTTGTTAAACAAGACCTTACAGGGCAAAAACAGTAACCTCGTAGATTGTAAGGAAACCATTGTTTCTTTCCTTAAAATATCGCAAGAAGAGGTGACCTCCGACTGTCATTGTCTAATTTGGAGCCCGACATCATGAAACTTGCAGAAAAGCACCAAGCTCAAGGATCGTATTTGGCCTGATAGATGTTTAATTTCATACAGTCTGTTTTTAAGTTTTGTCCAGTATGTCAGAATGTTCAAGTTTTCTTGGTGTTCAATAATAAATGATTTTCTGTCCATCTGTGTTGTGTCCTTGTTTGAAAGGGAACCTGGAACCTGAGAGGAGTTCCTAAGGGGGCCATGGACAAAAGACGGTTGAGAATCGCTGATCTATAGGACATCCTGCAGCTGTTTCCTCACTCAAGCCCACAGTTAAAGTCAATGGCTTAGTCCCAATTACACCATTAGTACTCCATCAAGCTTTGTTGGGTGTCCTTTCAAATGCTGACAGGAACAAGTCAAAATCACGGTATGAAGATTTGTAACGTGACACCATGGGATTGTCATATATTTTACAAAGAGACATAGTTGAAATTGCCTCTTGCCTTTCTGAAAGTATATATGTTTTTAGTGAAGACTGCATAAATTAATTCTATCTCACTGGGCTAGGGAGATCAAAAAACAATTAACCGATGTGATCCAGAGCTCATCACTATTCCGTTCCATTGTTTGGAAAGCAGTAATGTATAGATAGAATCGTCTTAGCTTATGATACTGTTAAGATTTAATGGCCTATTGGTACCTGACATGATAAAGGTTTTAAGATTGATTATATCAGGAGATAACAGAGAGCTGTCAATACCTTTTGGAGACATTTATTAGTACAAATCTCTATTGTATTCTGAGGAAGATTAAGAAGGAAGAAAATCCAGTTCGGGATAGGTTTCCATTGGTTGGGAATAACGACGACAACAAAAAATGCAAAAGCAAATCACATTTTGTGGATATTATTGATATGCAATAAGAAACAAATCCTAGCTATCACACTAACTGCGAATACAACAGTGACACTTGAGCTTTTTTTATGTTCTGTCTGAATTAATTTCAGTCAACAAGCTTACACAAGACTTTCATCAGTCAGGACATTGATTATAAAAGTTAGGAGGTGATATTATGTTTTTGATTATTATGTTCAATTTTGTTCACCCTCCTGCAGGATAGAGTTCTTAAACTGGAAAGTGTGCAGCAAGATTTACAAGGATACTGCCAAGAATTAAGATAAGAGACTGAGTTATAGGGCGAGTTTGGACAGGCTGAGGCTTTATTTCTTGGAGCATTGAGACTGGGATGTGATCTGAGAGAGGCATATAAACTGATAGGCTGATTGGACTCAGTCTTTTCCCTGAGTTGAGGAATCAAGCACTGAAGGGCATAGGTTTAAGATGAGAGGGGAAAGATTTAATAAGAACTTGAGTGGCAATACTTGTTACACAAAAGATGTTGTGTATGTGAAATGAGCTGCCAGAGGAAGTATTGAAGCAAGTACAATAATAATTTCCAAAAACCAGTTCAACAGGTACATGGGTTGAAAAGGTTTGGAGGGTTATAGGCTTAATTAGACTTGGGGCACAGCCAATTCTACAACACATTATGGGCTGGTTGTTGTTGGGACATAATCACATTGCTGTCTCCAATGCATTCAATAGTTTCAGGTTAACGCTGGAGCAAATCAGTACCGTAGAGAAATATGAGGTGAATCTGAGAAGTGCAAGAAAAGATTAATCAGAATCAAAAGATACAACTAACCCACGTTGAAGGTGGTTGCTTGATTTTTTCCCCTGGGAAATGAGGCTAAAACTAGAGAACATTGATTTAAGGTGCGAAGAAAAGATTTAGAGGGCACCTGAGGCATATTCCATATACCCACCACTCATATAGGGGGTAGGTATATGGAATGAGCTCCCTGAAAGCTATAGGCTCCTGGATAGGAAAGTTTTAGAGAGATATGCACCAAATGCAGGTAAACATGATTAGCTCAGGTAGGTACCCTGTTGTGTTAGACAAATTATATGAAAGGTCTTTTTGTGTGCTCCATAACTTGTTGACTCAATGACACAAACAAGAGGAAATCTGCAGATGCCGAAAATCCAAAGCAACACGCACAAATTGCTGGAGGTTCTGCCTGGCCTACTGAGTTCCTCCAGTATTTTGTGACTCAGTGACATACCTGTCTAATATAGGAAGAGGCATGAATTCATTTTAACATGAATTCAGAGTCTAGTGTCAAACAATGGTAATAATTCTGTATTAGAAGTAGGTTTTGGTATGATCCTTATGCAGACATAATGTCCAATGTCACAGGTGTCACTCAGTGACTTCCTCTTGTGCCCAATACCTTAGATTGCATTTTAAGCTGAGACTTCCAATATCCAGACTACATAGTGGCATCATGGTTTAAAAATACTCTGAGTGTGTTATACTCTCCAATAAATTGTCCTCTAGCAGATCACCACATGCTTACAAGAGTGGTAGTGGTTCAGTGGAGAGCACATCTTTTGTCCTCTCTTAAACCAGACAGATTCTGCAGATGCTGGAAATCTTAAGCAATACACAGAAAGTGCTGGAGGAACATAGCAATTCAGACAGCACCTACAGAGGGGAATAAACGGTCGACATTTCAGGTTGAGATCTATCAGGACTGGAAAGGAAGGAGGCAGAAGCCAGGAGAAGAATGTTGGGGAAGGGAAATAGGATAAACTGACAGCTTAGACCGAGTGAGGAGATGAAGTAAGAAGCTGGGAGGTGATAGGTGAAGGAAGGACTGAAGAAGAAATCTACTGGAAGAGGACAGTAAGTCATGAAAGTAGGGAAGGAGAAGGGAAACCAAAAGGAAGTGTGGAGAGTCTGGGTGGGCACATGGTCAAAGAGTCAGAGAGCAGTAGAGATCACAGAGGGAGATCAGTGAGAGAGGGTCTCACTAAACTCCCTTTGAAGAGAAGATTTAAATTTCTTCAGGGTAGGGATACCTAAGAAACTTCACAATGGGGCAGCAAATCATAAATGTAAGAGGTTCTGCAGACCCAGCTTCTTACTTCATCCCTCTTCCCTGTTTCCTGGTCTCAACTATCACCTGCCAGCTTGTTCTCCTCCCCTTCCCCCACTTTCTTATTTTGGCTTTTCTGATTCTTTCCTTTCCAGTCCTGATGAAGTGCCTTAGTCCAAAACTTGACTGTTTATTCCTCACTCCAGATGTGGCCTGACTTTAGATTCCCCCAGCATTTTGTATGATTTATCCTCTCTGCCAGATTTGCTGCTGATTTCTACTTGTACTTTCATATAGTTTGTCTCTGATCTCTTCCCTTCCCACTCTCAACTTCTCTGTCCTTCTCAAAAGGGTAAGTTAGTGACCAATAATCCTCACAAGTGTGCACACGTGCAGTTGGATTGGCTATACTGCCACCCACTCCTCCCACAAAGACCTCCAATACATGTTCCCAGTTTCTTTGCTTTTGTAGTGTCTGTTATAATGAGGAGATGCTCATGACTCTCACACACTTTTTCCAAAGTAACCTCTGCTCTGTAATGAATTGGGCATTTGAATAATTGCATTATGAATATTTTATGTCTAGTGTTGAAATTTTAGCTGTTGAGCAAACATCCTTTTGCCATTCTTGTAGACAAATTGCACACTGATGGACTATTATTCCAATCTGTTCTGAAACATACCTGGTTTCAGGGGGAAGCCCTCAATGAAACCTGGGTACAGTCCATGATCTTTGGACTCTTTGGAATCAAGCAACCTGGAAAATCCGTCTCTGCTATCTACACAACAGGACAGATAGATTTGACTAAGTTCACAACCTCCTATCTCTTGATTGAACTTGATTTGTTACCCAAATTCTAACCTGAAACATGTTAGAGGCATTGCCTCTAACATCAGAAGATAAATCTGATGTGACTACAATGAGTATTGGATTTCCATTAGCCCCTTCCAGTACTTACAATGAAATCCATGCAGAAAACTGGGCAATGAAGATGCATACATCAGGATGCTCTTCATTGATGACATCTCTGTATTACCCTCAAAACTAATCAATAAGCTCCAAGACCTAGTTCTTAGCACTTCCTTGAGCAATTTGTTCCTAGATTTGCGGACCTTAGACAAGGCTGTGTGCTCAGCCCCTTGCTCTAGTCACTTTACACTTAAGAACATGGGACTAAGTACATCTCCAATGCCATATTTAAGTTTGCTGATGACACAACTGTCATTGGCGGAATTAAATGTGGTGACAAATCAACATATAGGAGGGAGATTAAAAATCTAGCTGAATGTTGCCACAACAACAACCTCTCACTCGGTGTCAGAAAAAACAGAGCATTGATTATTCACTTCAGGAGGAGGAATGAGCTAGTACTCGTCAGGGGATCCGAGCTGGAGGGGATAAGCAACTTTAAATACCTCGGCGGTATCATTTCAGGGGATCTGTTGGGGGTGCGGGACTTAGCTGCATTACAAAGAATCTTAGAAATTTGCGAAGATTTGGTACGTCATCTAAAATTTTGATAAAGATCTATGGATGTCCAATGGAGAATATCCTGACTGGTTTCATCACAGCCTGGTATGGAAACAGCAGTGTCCTTAAATGGAAAAGCTCAGTCCATCGTGGCTAAAGTCTTACCCATCACTGAGCACATCTAAAAGGAGCACTGTCGAGGCACAGCAGCATCCATCATCAGGGTAGTATACAGTGACATATGTACTTTGATAATAAATTTACTTTGAACTTTGAAAACTTTTTGAATAAATCTGAGGAGTTTTCTGGCTTTCTTCCTCCTCCTCTCCAACTCTTTTACCCCTATTATATGAAAGGTAACGTAGACCATTGAAGTCCTCATTTTCAATTAGAACTGTTGTTTCCTGAGGCACAGCACATTTGCATTACCTCAGTGGCATTCAGGGATGAAACTGGAGCAAATATGAACACCCACTCTCATCCCAATTAATGTAAAGCGAAGCATTATGCCTTTGGGAATCTCAATAAATCACATACATAGGGGGAGTTCTTCTTGATTTTTGACTATTATTAAATGGAACAAAGACCAATTTAGGAGCATTGGCATCAAATCAGCATTGTGATGCTGCTGCAAGTAAGTTTTTCATTACACTATGCATACGTGTACTTGTGCATAAGACAACTTGTCTCGAACATCACAAATTGCATACTCAGC
The DNA here is from genome assembly GCF_048418815.1 of Hemitrygon akajei. Taxonomy (NCBI): domain Eukaryota; kingdom Metazoa; phylum Chordata; class Chondrichthyes; order Myliobatiformes; family Dasyatidae; genus Hemitrygon; species Hemitrygon akajei. The sequence continues at coordinate 146,623,116 of NC_133127.1, read as the reverse complement.
ATGATTTATCCTGATGAATTTACAAATGGTATGAATTATTGTGCCCTCACAATTCACAAATAAAACTCCCAGAAAACTAACACTCATCCCAATAGTTTGAGTCCTTTGTGCTCATATAGCCTGCTGAAATAATGGTTCTTTCATTTCTGACGACGTGGAGTTCAAGGATTCTCATACAGAGAGCTTTTATCAATTATCCACCACTTGATATAGCAAGGCTGTGAATGTTGCCTTCATCTGTTTGTTGTGATCTCACTCAGCTCTGTCTCTAGTGTGTTGCTTTTGCTTAGAATGCTTTCAGTGCTGTGTTGTAAGTTGATCTGGTTGGTACCTCATTTTCAGCCATGCTTGGTTTAGTTGGCAGCACACTGTTGTACTCTTTGATGCTTAGTTGGAGCTTTTGATACATTGGCTTTTATAAATCAAAGTTTTGAGTATAAGAGTTGGAATGTTATGGTGAGGTTGTATAAGACATTGGTGAGGCCGAATTTGGAGTATTGTGTGCAGTTTTGGTCACCTAATTACAGGAAGGATATTAATAAGGTTGAAAGAGTGCAGAGAAGGTTTACAAGGATGTTGCTGGGACTTGAGAAACTGAGTTACAGAGAAAGGTTGAATAGGTTAGGACTTTATTCCCTGGAGAGTAGAAGAATGAGGGGAGATTTGATAGAGGTGTATAAAATTATGATGGGTATAGATAGAGTGAATGCAAGCAGGCTTTTTCCACTGAGGCTAGGGGAGAAAAAAATCAGAGGATATGGGTTAAGGGTGAAAAGGGAAAAGTTTAAAGGGAACATTCGGGGGAGCTTCTTCACACAGAGAGTGGTGGGAGTGTGGAATGAGCTGCCAGATGAAGTGGTGAATGCAGGCTCACTTTTAACATTTAAGAAAAACTTGGACAGGTACATGGATGAGAGGGGTATGGAGGGATATGGTCCAGGTGCAGGTCAGTGGGACTAGGCAGAAAAATGTTTCGGCACAGCCAAGAAGGGTCAAAAGGCCTGTTTCTGTGCTGTAATGTTCTATGGTTCTAGTATGCTAGCCATGAGGTGATTAGCTATGATAGGATTCTGCTGCAAAGAATCTCTAATTTTGAGCTACTATGCCTGTACTTAATCATTCTCACAGCACAGGGCTTGTGGTTCAAAAAATGGTGGAGGGATTTCTTCAAAGAATATTTTGCAGGTATTGCTAATACTACTATCATTGACAGACCCATATGTGAAGAGAACATTGATGAGGGAAATGTCGAATGGATGAGGTCCTTAAATTGGTTCTATCATCACTTGTCAGCCCATCCTATCAGCCAGCTCGATCACATGCAATGGATGGTATGGAAGTTGTCCTGTCCAAGACCGGAAGAAGCTGCAGAAGATCGTGAACCTAGCCCAGCACGTCACACAAACCAATCTTCCATCCTTGGACTCACTTTACACCACATGCTGTCGGAGCAGTGCTGCCAGGATAATCAAGAATAAGTCCCACCCAGCCAACACACTTTTTGTCCCACTTCCCTCCGGGAGAAGATTCAGGAGCATGAAGAAACTTACGGCCAGATTTGGGAACAGCTTCTTTCCAACTGTTATAAGACTGTTGAACGGATCCTGACCCGGATCTGGGCCGTACCTTCCAAATATCCAGACCTGACTTGCACTACCGTACTTTCCCTTTTCTATTTTCTAATTATGATTTATAATTTAAATTTTTATTATATTTACTTCGATTTGTACTTAGGGAGCGCAAAGCGCAGAATCAAATATCACTGTGATGATTGTATGCTCTAGTATCAATTGTTTGGTGACAATAAAGTATTTATATTTGTATTTGATTACTTCCCAGGAGAATTATTGAATCATTAGTAATAATACATGGGAAGTTCCATATTTCTACTTAACCAAAAGTTATAAGACTTAAAAAGTTCTAGGATCGCAGATTCTTAATATCACAGGCTTTTGCTTGCGTTATATTGCAGACATACCACTGTCAGCATCGAAGAATGATCATTGCACAAAAGGAAACCATCACTTCTGGCTCTGTGTGAAAGCAGTCCAGCTTATTCCATTCTCCCACTCTCATCTCACATAACCAAACTTAGATCCCGTATCAATTCAAGATGGCACTAAGCTGTGAAGGGCATTGGGTACGTGGATTAGACCTAGTGTAGGGATGGTTTCTGGGAACTGCGTGGGAAGTTAGGGGTCAGTTTAAGGGTAGGGATAGGAATGAGGGGAGTGAGAAGTCAGGGCAGTAAAAGAAGTGGTAAGGGAAGGAGCCAGAGGCTGGAATTCAGATTGGAAAGATCCCAGGTCAGAGACCAGTCAGAATGGAGGTCCAAGGCATGAACCCTGATGTTTGTGGGGCCCTGAGAACAAGGGCTGGTGATCCCTGAGATCGACTAGTCCTGGTGTCAGAGGACTGAGTTCGGCATTTCCTGGGATTGGTTAGTCAGTCAACAGTTCTGGAGGTTCAAAGCCCCTAATTGTCGCTTCTGAGGTTAAAGCCCAAAGGTCAGCAAGTCCCAAGGATGGTGGCCCAACATCTGCAAGTCTGGAGGTCAGAGGCGCGGAGGCTACCTGTCCTCAGTTTGGAGACTTGTCTGTGCATGTGGGTGGCGAGGTGCAAAAGGGGCTCATGTTGTTGTTGTTGCTTGTTGTAGTTTGCCTGTGTCTTGTTCTGCTGAACATCGTAAGCATGTTATGTTAGCACCAGAATATGTAGCCACCATCAGCACATCCTCAGATTGCTAACACACAAAAAATGCATTTCACTATACGTTGGGCTATTGATAAGTTCATGGCCTAAGAGAGAAGGAGTCAATTTTAGAAAACCTAGCACATTTATTTTTCAACATAGTCCCCTCCTACATTTACACACTTAGTCCAGAGGTTGTGGAGCATACGGATCCCTTCTTTGTAGTTGAACTGCACGTGCATGTAACGAGAGCCTCTTGGAACTCCAGTAGTCCCCAGCAGGGGTGACTGATAAGTTTGTGGCCTAAGGTAGAAGGAGATGAGTTATACACCTCTCGTTACCTGCATGTGCAGTTCAACTCTGAGTGAAAATGCGGAAAGCTTGACGTTAATAACTCATCTCTGTCTACCTTAGACCACAAACTTATCGATCACCCTATGCCGTGGACCACTTCTGGAGGTCCAAGTCGCCGACTTCTACAAAGAAGGGATCCGTATGCTCCACGACCGCTGGACCAAGTGGGTAAATGTAGGAAAAATAAATGTGCTAGGTTTTCTAAAATGGACTCCTTCTACCTTAGGCCACGACCTTATCAATCACCCTTGTATATTTCAATATACATGTAATAAATCTAATCACATCGAAACAATATCCAACAGAGTGACATTTGCAAAATATCTGGAAAAAGACAGAAAAAGTAAACCTTAAAAAAAATCTTACCAGCATGTGCATGCAATCCCAGCCTTTAATCACTGCTAGGAGAGAGCCTGGAATCCTTAGTTTCAATCGCTATCTCCTGGCCTTTCCGCATTCACTAAGTTATCCTTGTAACACATAGGCTATTTATGCAAAGTAATTTAGCTTGGCTGATTCATGTTATGTCATAAAATTTAGCAGTAAGAATTGTCTAAACCTGTTCAACCTGTTAAGTTTGGTTCTTTTCCTAACCCTTCCCTTAATAGTTTCAAAGAAATAGCTACACGTTGTTCAAGTCTGAAAACTAAATGAGTCTCAGTTTCCTGGAGATTGTGAAAGCAAAATAATGTAATGATATTAACATGATTCAAAGGTGCATAATCTAATATTCATATAACCAAGCACAAGCATGGACATCTAGGACTGTGACAACAACTTTGTCACCTATATATACAATGGTGCAGAGAAATGGATGAAGTTAAATCTCACCCACTGACTTCGCATGTCCTGGCTCATACTTGAGCTTCCTGTGAAATTTACTGCAGGTAATTCAGTTAAAAGTTTACCATGTAGGTGTAGAATTGTTCTCACCTGTACAGTAGTATGTACGAAATATGAAAGTGATATTGTAAATGAGCGGAGCTTTACCCCAATCTGTCAGCCAACTGGACAAAATTATTCATTTTTGTTTTATATATATATATAAATTTTCAAAACTTAGTTTTCCAGTTTACTATAACTTTATCTTCTCTAGATTGTTAGTACAACAACCTTGTTTACTAATTCAACAGCATTCTCAACAGATCTGTATCATGTTTCTTGCTGGTGACTCAGAGTGTAAAATAAAGTTAAAGTTGCACACAAAGGAGATGGAGGAACAGCCAGCATCTATGAAGGAAAATGGATCATCAATGTTTTGGGTTGAAACCCTTCACCTGGATTGGAAGAAAGATGTGAGATAGCCTGCATAAAAAGGTGGAGTGTGGGTGGGGGGGTTGGTGGGAGGGGTGGGGAAGGAGGGAAAGTGTTTAGTAGAAATTAGAGAATTTGATGTTCACACTGTCTATTACTGCACTGTTCTTCTAATCTGTGTTGTCCTTGACTCAGCAGTTGGGGAGGTTGTGGACAGTGTGAGAATGGGAAATGATATTAAAGCAGCTGGCCACTAGGCGATTCCGCGTGGCACAACCGATGGAGTAAGTCTGCCAATGGCCTCTACCACTGAGGCTCAATGCTGATTTAAGGAACAGAGCCTCATATTCCACCTACGTAATCTCCAACTTGACAGTGTAAGCATAGAATTCTCAAATTTCTGCTAACCACTCCTCTCTGACCCTTCCCTATTTTTATCTTCCTCTTGCTGCACCTGGCCTCCATCACCTTCCATTCTTACATCACTGTCACTTTCTCCCTCTGTTTTCTGCCTGTTATTACCCCCCACCTTGGTCCATTTACAATCCAGCAGCCCTTTCCCTCACCACACTCTCTCCTTTCTTTTCAGTCTGGCTGTAGGGTCTTAACTTGTAACATCTGCCATCCATTTTCCTCCATAAGTGGACCCTTCAAATTCCTCTAGCTGCAGATTTCCAGCAGCTACAGTCTCTTGTGGCTCCAGAGGTGAAGTACTGGTTGTCACCAAAACAATTACAAATTACAATATTTTTGCTTTAAACATGTAATTCAGTGAAAATAAACCACAATGTTGCTTAGAAGTTTGGAAGTGCTTTTGATAGAAGAGAGGGATATATCCTCTCACAGAATAGCCAAGAGTGCCTAGTTTCAAGTGATCCTGAATAACTAGGAAGTTCAGATACTCATTGGATCTTTCACAGCTGGTTCAGCTTCTTTGCATTTTTTTTTGTTATTTGTTTCAGAACAATATTCTAGCAAAGTGACCTTTGCAAAATATCTGGAATAGGATAAGGAAAGCAAATAGGATGAGTAGCAATCCCAGCCTTTAATCACTGCTAGGAGAAAATTGCTATCTCCAGGCCCTTCCAGAATCACCAACCAATCATTATAACAAATAGGCTATTTATGCAAATGAATTTAATTTGGCTGCTTCATGATACTTCATAAAATCTAGGATTAGATTCATAAAACCTAAGAATTGTTTAAACCTGTTCAATCTGTTAAGTTTTCTTTTCCTAACCTTAGTTTGAAAGAAACGGCTACACAGTGTTCAAATCCAAAACTAAATGAGTCACAACTTCCTGGAGTTTATGAAAGGAAATTATTATAATTATATTATCATGATTAAAAATGCATAATACTTTTTAAATGCCTCTTTTTTGAGTCTCCATGCAGTCTCCACCATCACAGATGAAGATAAAATGAAGATGAAGGAGGAGGAGAGGCATTACTAGTCAAGGAAAATATCATGGCAGTACTCAGTCAGGACTGTCTGGAGAGTTCCACTGGTGAGGCGTTATGGACAGAAATGAGTAATAAAAAGATATGACCACATAAATGGTTCTATTTTATAGACCACCCAACAGTCTGTGTGATTTAGAGGAACAAACTTGTGGAGAGATTGCAGACTGTTGCAAGAAACATAATGATGTTATGGTAAGTGAGTTTACCTTTCCACACATCAGCTGGAACACCCATGCTACAAGAGGACCAGATGAGATAGAGTATGTGAAATGTGTTCATGAAAGTTTTCTTAATCAGTGCATAGAAGTCTCAAGGAGAGAATGCATGATACTTGATCTGCTATGAGGGAATGAGACAGGACATGTGACAAAAGTTTGTGTAGCGGAACACTTTTCATCCACTGATTCCAGTGCATTAGTTTAATTGTAAATATGCAACAAGTTAGGTCTGGTCTGCAGGTTGAGATTCTAAATTAGATAAAAGCTAATTTTGATGGTATCAGATAGGATCTGGTAAGTGTGGGACAGGTTGTTTGCTGACATTGGTGTACTTGGTAAGTGGGAGGTCTTCAAAACTGTCATTTTAAGAGTACAAAGCTTGTATGTGCTTGTCAGATTAAAAGGTAAAGATAACAAGTGTAGGGAACTTGGGTTTCCAAGAGATGTTGAGGCCCTGGTTAAGAAAGAAGAGGAGATTCATTGCAGATATAGGCAGGTAGGAACACATGAGGTGCTTATAGAATATAAGAAATACAAGATAACACTTAAGGAAGAAATCAGGATGGCTAGAAGAAGACATGAAGTTGCCTTATCAGACAAGGTGAAGGAGAATCCTAAGGGCTTCTACAGATATGTTAAGAACAAAAGGATTGCAATGAACAAAATTCATCCTCTGGAAGATCAGAATGGTAATCCATGCAGGGTGCCAAAGAGGCAGGGTAGATCTGAAATGCAATTTTTACATCTGCGTTTACTGAGGAGACAAACACAGGATCTATAGGTGAGGTGAAATTACGTTAATTTCATGGACTCTATCTAGATTTTAGAAGAGGAGGTGTCTTGAGGCAAATGAAGGTGGAGAAATCCCCAGGATCTGACAAGGTGCTTTCTTGGGTCCAGTGGAAGGCAGATATTGCTAGAGGCCTTGCAGAAATATTTGAATCATCTTTAGTGACAGGTATAGTTCCAGAGGATTGGAGGATAGCCAATGTTGTTCCGCTATTTAAGAGAACCTCTAAAAGTAAATCAGAAAATTATAGGCCAGTGAGCCTGAATCAGTAGTGAGAAAGTTATTCCAAGGTATTCATAGGGACTGGATATATGAGTATGTGGATAGACATGGACTGATTAAGGATAGAGAGCATGGCTTCGTGCGTGGTAGGTCATATCTAACCAATAGAATAGAGTCTTTTGAGGAAGTTGATGAAGGCAGGGCAGTGGATGTTGTCTACATGGACAAGGTCCTGCATGGAAGGTTGCTGAAGAAGTTTCAGTCATTCAGCGTTCAAGACGAGGTAGCAAGTTGGATTAGATGGCTTTGTGAGAAAATCCAGAGAGTGGTAATAGATGGTTGCTTCTCTGACTGGAGGCCTCTGACAAGTGGTGTGCTGCAGAGATTAGTGCTGGGTCTGTTGTTGTTTGTTATCTATATCAACGATCTGGATGATAATGTGGTTAACTGGATCAGCAAATTTGTGATGACATCAAGATCGGGAGTACAGTGGACAGCGAGAAAGACTTTCATGGCTTGTAGCGGGATCTCAATCACCTGGAAAAATGGGCTAAGAAATGGCAGCCGGAACTCAATGCAGACAAGTGTGAGGTGGTGCACATTGGTAAGACCAGCCAGGGTAGGTTTTGAAAAGTGAATGGCAGGGCACTGAGGAATGCAATGGAATAAGGTGACCCGGGAATACAGATTTATAACTCATTGAAATGGCAACACATATGGTTAGGTTGGTAAAGAAATCTTTTAGCACATTGGTCTTCATTAATCAAAGTATTGAGTACAGGAGATGGGATGCTATTTTGAAGTTGTATAAGACCCTGATGAGGCCTAATTTGGATTATTGTGAGCAGTATTGGTCACTTACCTACAGGAGAAATGTAAGTAAGGTTGAAAAGTACAGAGAAGATTTACAAAGATGATTTACAAGGAATTTACAAGGAAGACCTGAGTTATAAGAAAAGATTTCATAGGTTAAGACTTTATTCCTTGGAATATAGGTTGAGGAGGGATTTGATAGAGGTATTCACAATTATGTGAGCTGTAATAGGGTATACACAAACAGGCTTTTTCTTCTGAGGTTGGGTGGGAAAAATGAGGGTTCTTGGGTTAATGGTGAAAGTTGAAAAGTTTAAGGGGAACATGAGGCAAAACCTCTTCAGTCAGAGTCATGAGAGTGAGGAAAGAGCTGCCAGTGCAAGTGGGGCATGCGAGTTTAGTTTCAACATTTAGGAGAAGTTTGAATGGGTATATAGATGGTAGGAGTAGGGAGGGATAGGGGCCACGTACAGGTTGATTGGAGTAGGCAGTTCCAATAGTTCGGCATAGGCTAGATGGACCAAATGGCTTGTTTCTGTGCTACATTTTTCTATGACTCTAAAAATATTCCTTCAATGCAACACAAAATGCTGCTGGTAATGGTAATTTGGAGGCATGTACCAATTATTCTATTTCTTCCCTCTTCCACATAAGTTATACAATAGGAATCCTTTAATTTTCCAACTCTTTTCTTGGAAAAAGAACATTGTATGCAATTTATATTTCTTTGTAAAAGAAAGATCAATAGCTTGGTACATGAAGGACCAAATTTCATTCAATTTCATTGGTGTCTGACATCATACTGTAACACTTGTTGAGCATTGAAACCACATTTTATTCCTGATAATTAGACATTGAAAGGTAATAAAATACTTATACTGCCATAAAACATAGAACATTACCGTGCAACTCTAAACACCGAAGAGTAGCTGTTAATTTATGTCATGATTAGTTATCACATATCTGATAATAATGTACAACATTTACTAATCAGACCACAGAGCAAAGAGTAATTAGTCCCATGTAACCACTAACAGAAGCAGAAATTATGGAACTACAAACAATCCTTTAACAGTTGTATTCCAATCAGATTCTACTTCTACAAATAGCATTTATAAAAAAGGTTTATCTTGTACTACATGTACTTGCACAAAGATGTTAGGTATTTTTAAATTTTCTTTCTACCTTAATGAGTATCTCAAGAGTCCAGAGTCCGAACTTTGATGAAGAAGGTGTAAAAGGTCTGAAAGTGATTTGAATCACAACTACGAAGGGAAGATCCTTATAGTCTACTTTGCATAGTTCGCTTGTTTGCTCTCTTAATGTGGTTCCCACCCACTTTTACCATGATCTATTCATAACCTGGCCAGGTATAGGTTACAAAAAAAAAACAAAAGGCTAATGTAAATTAGTCTGTGAATAGGTGATGAATTCTGCAAATACCTGATGGAGCCTGCGTGTCAATTTTCTTTACACACTTTGAGAGAAAAAATAATCTTTATTTATATAAAGGATTGCTTTAATGAAATATTTTCTTAGAAAATATCAAAATTAAATGTACAAAACAATATATGCAATCATTTGCACGCACTTCCTCTTCAATGTCACTTTGCAAGTGATGTTTTAAACAACAGGCAGCTACAAAGCCCACATCCACACCGGTTATGAAATGATTCACTCTGCTATTTGCCCTCAATATGCATCAGCCATTCAGGAAGTAAATATGTTATTGGCATTGTTGTTTCCGATGAATTAATCTTGCATTAAATGCTGATTAAACAAACATTTATGACAGGAGAATATTTCTAAAGGTGTTTATTCTAATTTGCATTTTAAGTCCAAAGTTAGCAGTTCCCTGGTAATATCGTTAGAGTACTAGGTTAGCCAAAAGTATACTGAGCTGACTGTCAGCAATACACTGGGGGTGGGGGGTTATTTCATTCGAGAAGAAAGCTTGGACAAATGAGTTTGCATTTGTTGACAAGAACAATGGGAAACATTACTGGCATTTACAGCAAGAAGTAAATTCCATTGGTGTGTTTAGAAGGATAAGAGGAGCAAAGCTGAAATACACAAAATCTTCAGGTGTCTTGATGAGATGGATGTGCAGCTGCAGTTTCTACCTGCAACATCATTTTCAAGTAACCAAATACATGTACTTCTACATGCCTCTGTTCTAAAACACTCTCCTAGACCCTACATCGTGCAAGCCCTAACCTTACTTGTTTGTGTGAAAAATAAACCTCATCTCATTTCAGTTTTGGATGGCCAATCCCTTATTTTGACACTGGATCCTGACAATCCAATAGCAGACACATAATTTCTTGCGAAGAAAATCAATTTGAATTTGTCTAAACATGTACCATATCCATATCTGCTGTTTACTTCCAACAATTTCTAATTTACTTTCAGATTTCCACTTTGTGCAGTTTTTTCTCATGGTTTTCCTTCAGTAGCACCTCTTCCATATTTATTTAGACCACAAGAACTAGGACAACTGGATCTTTTACTTTCCCCTGCAAATCTTTCTTGGACCCAGAGAAGATGCCTTAACTCTGCATCAAATAACTAACATAACTTTGAAGTTGTTACTTGCAGTTTCAGAAATTAGTAACAACCCCCACAAACTTACCATTCCCTACTCCCGCTAGATCCTATTCCCTCTCCTAAATTGAATCATCCAAAGCATCACAGGGCTGTGGTCAGTTTGCAATCTCTGTTCTCAACTCCACAAGTTACAGGAAATGTAAATCTTGTTCTACTTTATTTTTGGATACCGAGTCTTCCCTCACACATAGTCATAATTTCCTACTGACTAATTTCCCTCACACATAGTCATAATTTCCTACTGACTAATTCAGCAGTACTTAATCTAGGAGCCAGTACTTAACTGGCTCCTGGAACAAAGAGAATAGGTAACTTTCCTGCATTCTGATACTTCACAGTATTCAAACTTAGGACTTTAATTGATAATCACTATAGATCCCAATGCCTTCTGTTAACTCCCACATACTAGTGGCAACCTTAAACTATTTAACACACACACATTAAATAGACTGAAGAAGAGATTGGCTTTACGATGGATTCAGAGATTTATATTCCCAAATAATAGCATGAATCATATGAAATCAATTAATTAATTCTAGCTTGGGCAATTTCTTAGGGGATTAAATGCTACTTTATATTGCTGCTATTCACTACAAGATACCTTAGCTATAGGTGACTAAACAAACACATTTTAAATTAACCTGAAATCATCACCTTATTCACAAATGTCTACACTCCACAGATGCTGTTCTAAAAAGGCATTGGTTCCAGAACTGGACTTTATACTCCAAGTGAGATCTAGTTGCTAATATATAAAGGATTAGCTGATATTGGTTGTGTTAAGGATTTCATGCATTTTATGATATCTGAAGACTTGTGACAGCAAAAATACAGCAAGATCTGTGGTTGCTTGTATCCTTTTATAAAAGTCCTATCTCCAGCTCCCTGTACAGTTAAGCCATCTTTATTCCATCTTCATAACTAATGACCAAAATATTGAAGGACAATGAAAAAAACTCCTAGTTACTGGCACAATACAATAGATTACTCTTTAATTTCTGGAGACTCCTGTGTGTTCATGCATTATAACTATCTATTTTGCGTAGACTGGAGTAGCACCACAATTTTGTTGTCTTGAGTAATGACAATAAAGTTCTATTCTATTCTAGGTATTTTGTTTAAAAATTTTGAGCTAAATAATGTTGACCAAGTAATATAATGATCATTGTGGTGAAAGAAAATGGTTCCAAGATTGAACAGCTTGTCATATGAAGAGCATTTGATGGCTCTGAACCTGTATTCACCAGAATTCAGAAGAGTGAGGGGCAGGGGATCTTACTGAAACCTATTGAATCGTGAAAGGCCTTGATAGAGTAAATGTCAAGAAAATGTTTCCTTCGGTGGGAGAGCCTTAGACCAGAGGACACAGACTGGAGGGGTGTCCTTTTAGAATGGGGATGAGGAGAGTGATGAATCTGTGGAATTCTTTGCCATGGGCAGCTGTGGAGGCAAAGACATTATGTATATTTAAGGCAGAGGTTGATAGATTCTTGACTGGTCAGGGCATGAAGGGATGCAGGGAAAAGGCAAGAGATGAGGGCTGAGAGAAAAATTGGATCAGCCATGATGAAATGATGGAGCAGACTCAATAGGGCAAATAGCCTACTTCTGTTCCTATAACTTATCGTCTTACGGTCTTATCATCAAATGTCTGTTATGCTGCTGGTGTATAGAGCAGCAAATTCCAGTGATGCATTGGAATAAAGTTAATGCAGACAGCCAGAGGGGAGAAGGCTTGTAAGATCAGAGTGTGTTCTGTCCAACAAGAAAGGGCACATTGTTTGATTTAGAACTGGTAAATGAAGTGGAGTAATTATATGCTATGAAGTTAACTGAACTATGGGGAGAAAAGGGAATATGGCATAACTGCAGCAGACTAACTAAAAACAAAATATTAAAACTAAACATGTTTTGGAATAAATAGGACAAAATACAAGGAGATAAGAAATAATATTCAGATTATTTCAATAGAAAATTGAGTCAATGTGTTTGTAGAATATGAGAAGCTTAGCGAATAATGTCAACGTATCCTTTAAGTGAAAAGGAAATTAATCAAAAACTAGGGTTCCATGCATAGTAAGATTGCAATGCATGTTAACATTAGATTTAATGCCGAAAGCAATCACTAGGAATGTAGCAAATTCAGTAGGGCAGTGAAAAGAGAAATTAAAATAGTTTTAAGGGAATCTGAATAAAAGCAAAAGAAATTAGACAAATCTACATTGGGCAGTTGGAAAGTAAATAGAACAAAAAACATGTAATAGTCCAGCATAGAATAAGCCCATCAGCCTGTAATGTTGTGCCAAATTTTAAACCTACTCCAAGGCCAATCTAACCATTCCCTTCCACATAGCCCTTCATTTTCCCTTCATCCATGTGGCCCTGATTAGAAAATGATAGGACAGAACTTCCTTGGGATGAAAGTGCTTGAAGATGTGGGCAAATATAAAATGATTTCCTTTCTTTGGCAAATGATTATGGAAGTATGTACTTAAGCGTGATATGGAACAACTGTTATGATGTGGGAAATTCTTTCTTTCTTAACACAAAGAAGAATTCTGGGTGGGTAAGGTATGTGGCTCAAAGACCCATGAGCATCTAAAGCTTCAGGAAGGTATTAGAGGTGTACCGCCCAAGGGCTTTAACCGTAAATCTTTTCAGTGAAATGTAATTGCATTTTATATTGCAAATTACAATTGTATGAAATGATTGCTTTCATATTTTTCTCATCGGTATTACTTAAATCACTTTACAAATCACAAAACCAAATTTAATTCCAATAACATATACAAGTGTGAGAATAAGTCATTAGTAACAGTACCATGCAAAACAAAAATAAAACCTTTTGAGTGATCAAAGAGGACTACTGGATTGACTAATCTAAGTGAAGTTTCATTTTACGAGTAACTTCTGAATGAATACACCACTGATGTCACAGACTTGATTAAAACAGTTGTAGACAAACATTTCCCCACAAAATCATTCAAAGTCTTCCCCAACCAGAACCCCTGGATGAACCAGGAGATCTGCAATCTGCTGAGGGCCAGAGCAGAGCCATTCAAGTTTGGTGACCAATAAAGTTACAAGAGGTCCATGCACGATCTCCAGAAAGCCATCTCATGGGCGAATTGGCAATTCCAGACTAAACTTGAATCAATGAAGGATGCTCAATAGTTGTGGCAGAGCTTAAATACCATCACCTTGTAAAAAGTTATAAAGTTAAATTAAGCAAAATAGACAACAACAAGGCTTCACTTCCAGATGAGATCAATACCTCCTATGCTCGCTTTGAACTTCAAAACACGGAGAAACCTTCACAAACTCCCACAACCCCCGATAATCCTGTGATTTCAGACTCTGAAACTGATGCGTGGGCAGGCTTCGGGAGGAAGAACTCACAAATTGCATCCAACCCTGATGGAGTACCTGGTTAAGTCCTGAAGACCTGTCCTGATCAACTGGCTGGAGTATTCATTAATATCTTTAACCTCTGACTTAGGCAATCTGAGGTTCCCAGCTGCTTCAAACAGGCTTCAATTCTACCGGGGCCTAAGAAGAATCTCCCTCAATGACTATCATATAGTAGCACTTGCATCCACATTTATGAAGGGTTTTCAGAAGTTTGTGATGAAACGTGTTAACTCCAGCCTGAGAAATGACTTGGTTCTGTTGCAATTTGCCCACTGGAGGAGCAGGTCCATAACACATACAAGAGACAATCTGCAGAAGCTGGAAATCCAAGCAACACACACAAAAAGCTGGAGGAACTCAGCAGGACAAGCAGCATCTATGGCAAAGAGTAGAGTTGACTTTTTGGTCTGAGACCCACAACACATGCCATTTCATGGGCTCTTCACACAACACTGATACACCTGGACAGCAAAGATGCATAGATCAGGGTGCTCTTTATTGACTTGCTATTCAACACCATCTCCTCCTCAAAATTAATCAATAAGTTTCAAGACCTTGGCCTCAGTACCTCCTTGTGCAATTGGATTCTCGATATCCTCACTTGTAGACCCCAGTCAGTTCAGAATGCAGAGGAGATTTACGAGGATGTTGCCTGGATTGGGGTGCATGCCTGATGAGAATAGATTGAGTGAACTTGGCCTTTTCTCCTTGGAGTGACCGAAGATGAGAGGTGACCTGACAGAGGTGTACAAGATATTGAGAGGCATTGATCACGTGGATAATCAGAGGCTTTTCCCTAGGGCTGAAATGGCTAGCACAAGAGGGCAAAGTTTTAAGGTGCTTAGAAGTAGGTCCAGAGGAGATGTCAGGGGTAAGTTTTTTACGCAGAGAGTGGTGAGTGCGTGAAATGGGCTGTCAGCAGTGGTGGTGGAGGTGGAAGTGATAGGGTCTTTTAAGAGACTCCAGGTGGCTACATGGTGCTTAGAAAAATAGAGGGCTATGGGTAAAGCCTAAGTAGTTCTAAGGTAGAACTGCTGTTCGGCACAGCTTTGTGGCTATATTGCGCTGTAGGTTTTCTATGTTTCTATCTCCTCCATAATGTCCATCAGCACTGGTGCACCACTAAGTCTCTTCTTAGCCCTCTGCTCTACTCGCTTTACACTTATGACTGTGTGGCTAAGCACAGCTCCAGTGCCATTTTCAAGTTTAATGATGACACCACTGTCAAAGGTGATGACAAATCAACATATAATCAGAATCAGAATTTGAATCAGGTTTATTATCACCGGCACGTGACGTGAAATGTGTTAGTTTAGCAGCAGCATTTCAATACAATACATAATCTAGCAGAGAGAAAAAGATGAATAATAAATAAAAGAAAAAAAATAATAATAAATAAACAAGTAAATTAATAAAATATATTGAATAGACAATAGACAATAGGTGCAGAAGTAGACCATTCGGCCCTTCGAGCCTGCACCGCCATTCTGAGATCATGGCTGATCATCTACTATCAATACCCGGTTCCTGCCTTGTCCCCATATCCCTTGATTCCCCTATCCATAAGATACCTATCTAGCTCCTTCTTGAAAGCATCCAGAGAATTGGCCTCCACTGCCTTCCTAGGCAGTGAATTCCAGACCCCCACAACTCTCTGGGAGAAGAAGTTTTTCCTTAACTCTGTCCTAAATGACCTACCCTTTATTCTCAAACCATGCCCTCTGGTACTGGACTCTCCCAGCATCTGGAACATATTTCTTGCCTCTATCTTGTCCAATCCCTTAATAATCTTATATGTTGCAATCAGATCCCCTCTCAATCTTCTTAATTCCAACATGTACAAGCCCAGTCTCTCTAATCTCTCTGCGTAAGACAGTCCGGACATCCCAGGAATTAACCTCGTGAATCTACGCTGCACTTCCTCTATAGCCAGGATGTCCTTCCTTAACCCTGGAGACCAAAACTGTACACAATACTCCAGGTGTGGTCTCACCAGGGCCCTGCCTTGTACTCAATTCCCTTTGTAATAAAGGCCAACATTCTATTAGCCTTCTTCACTGCCGGCTGCACTTGCTCATTCACCTTCAGTGACTGATGAACAAGTACTCCTAGATCTCTTTGTATTTCTCCCTTACCTAACTCTACACCATTCAGATAATACTCTGCCTTCCTGTTCTTACTCCCAAAGTGGATAACCTCAAACTTATTCACATTAAATGTCATCTGCCAAGTATCTGCCCACTCACTCAGCCTATCCAAGTCACCCTGAATTCTCCTAACATCCTCATCACATGTCACACTGCCACCTAGCTTAGTATCATCAGCAAACTTGCTGATGTTATTCTCAATGCCTTCATCTAAATCGTTAACGTAAATGGTAAACAGCTGTGGTCCCAATACCGAGCATGTGGCACCCCACTAGTCACCACCTGCCATTCCGAGAAACACCCATTCACCGTTACCCTTTGCTTTCTATCTGCCAACCAGTTTTCTATCCATGTCAATATCTTCCCCCCAATGCCATGAGCTCTGATTTTACCCACCAATCTCCTATGTGGGACCTTATCAAATGCCTTCTGAAAATCGAAGTACACTGCATCCACTGGATCTCCCTTGTCTAACTTCCTGGTTACATCCTCGAAAAACTCCAATAGATTAGTCAAGCATGATTTGCCCTTGATAAATCCATGCTGGCTTGGCCCAATCCTATTTTAAAAATAGACTTTTAAAAATGTGCAAAAACAGAAATACTGTACTGTATATTGAAAAAAAGTGAGGTAGTGTCCAAAGATTCAATGTTCATTTAGGAATCGGATGGCAGAGGGGAAAAAGCTGTTCCTGAATCACTGAGTTTGTGCTTTCAGGCTTCTGTACCTTCAGCGAGAAAAGGGCATGGCCTAGGTTTTGGAGGTCCTTAATAATGGACACTGCCTTTCTGAGGCACCATTCCCTGAAGATGTCCTGGGTACTTTGTAGGCTAGTACCCTTAATGGAGCTGACTAGATTTACAACCTTCTGCAGCTTCTTACGGTCCTGTGCAGCAGCCCCTCCATACCAGACAGTGATGCAGCCTGTCAGAATGCTCTCCGTGGTACATCTAGAAGTTGTTGAGTGCACTTATTGACATGCCAAATCTCTTCAAACTGTTAATGAAGTATAGCCGCTGTCTTGCCTTCTTTATAACAACATTGATATGTTGGGACCAGGTAAGATCCTCAGAGATCTTGACACCCAGGAACTTGAAACTGCTCACTCTCTCCACTTCTGATCCCTCTATGAGGATTGGTATGTGTTCCTTTGTCTTACCCTTCCTGAAGTCCACAATCAGCTCTTTCATCTTACTGATGTTGAGTGCCACGTTGTTGCTGCGGCACCACTCCACTAGTTGGCATATCTCACTCCTGTACTCCCTCTCATCACCAACTGAGATTCTACCAACAATGGGTTGCATCATCAGCAAATTTATGGATGGTAGTTGAGTTATGCCTAGCCACACAGTCCTGTGTATATACAGAGTAGAGCAGTGGGCTAAGCACACACCCCTGAGGTGCGCCGGTGTTGATTGTTAGCGAGGAGGATATGTTATCACCAATCCGCACATATTGTGGTCTTCCAGTTAGGAAGTCAAGGATCCAGTTGCAGAGGGAGGTACAGAGGCCCAGGTTCTGCAACTTCTCAGTCAGGATTGTGTGAATGATGGTATTAAATGCTGAGATATAGCCAATGAACAGCATTCTGATGTAGGTGTTTGTGTTGTCCGGGTGGTCTAAAGCCACGTGGAGAGCCATGGAGATTGTGTCTGCTATTGATCCATTGTGGCAATAGGCAAACTGCAGTGGGTCCAGGTCCTTGCTGAGGCAGGAATTCAGTCTAGTCATAACCGATCTCTCAAAGCATTTCATCACTGTCGATGTGAGCGCTACTGGGCAATAGTCATTAAAGGTAGCTCACATTATTCTTGTTAGACACTGGAATAATTGTTACCTTTTTGAAGCAAGTGGGAACTTCTACCTGTAGCAGTGAGAGGTTGAAAATGTCCTGAATACTCCCGCTAGTTGGCTGGCACTGGTTTTCAAAGCCTTACCAGGTACTCCATTGGGACCTTCCACCTTGCGAGGGTTCACTCTCTTTAAAGACAGCCTAACATCGACCTCTGAGACAGAGATCACAGGGTCATCAGGTGCAGTAGGGATCTTCACAGCTGTAGTTATGTTCTCCCTTTCAAAGCATGCATAGAAGGCATTATGTTCTTCTGATAGTGAAGCATCGCTGCTATTCATACTACTGGGTTTCACTTTGTAGGAAGTAGTGCCTTGCAGACCCTGCCAGAGTTGTCATGCATCTGATATTGCCTCCAACCTCGTTTGAAATTGTCTCTTCACCCTTGAAGTAGCCCTCTGCAAACCATACCTGGTTTTCTGGTAAAGGCCAGGATCGCTTGAATGCCAGAGATCTAGTGTTCAGCAGACAACGTACCTCCTGGTTCAATCACAGCGTTTGGTTTGGGAATGTCAGTAAGTCTTTGTAGGCACACATTCATCCACACAGGTTTTAATGAAGTTGGTAACAACTGCAGCATACTGATGCAGCTTTGAAGATGAATCCCTGAATACAGTCCTTCCACCGATTCAAAGCAGTTCTGTAGGCGCTCCTGTGCTTCCCTTGTCTATACCTCCTTGGTCCTCACTGCTGGTGCTGGGTCTTCAGTCTCTGCCTATACTCAGGGAGTAAAAAGTATGGCTAGATGATTGGACCTCCCGAGGTGAGGGTATGGAATAGCACGGTAGGTATTCTTGATGGTGGTGTAGCAATGGTCCAGTGTGTTGTTTCCTCTGGTATTGCAAGTGATCTGTTGATGGTATTTGCCTGGTGATTTTTCAGTCTGGCCTGGTTAAAATCTCCCAGCACGATGGTGAAAGCATTAGGGTGCTCTGTTTCATGCGCGTTGATCCCAATGCTCAGATTCTCTGTTGCAATTTTCCATATAAAATTGCATGTTAGATAGAAAATCTGGCTGCGTGGTGTCATAACAACAACCTCTTACTCAATGTCAGCAAGACCAAGGAGCTGACTATTGACTTCAGGGGGAGGAAACTAGAGGTCCATCAGTCAGTCCTCATCGGAGTATCAGAGATGGAGTGAGTCAGCAAATTTAAATTCCTCAGTGTTATTATTTCCGAGGATCTGTCCTGGGCCAAGCATGTAAGTGCAATCTCAAAGAAAACACAGAAGTACCTCTACTTCCTTAGAAGATTGTGAAGATTCGGAATGGCATCTAAAATGTTGACAAACTTCTATAGATGTGTGGTGGACAGTACATTGACTGGATGTATCACAGCTTGGTATAGAAACACCAATATTCTTGAATGGAAAATCCTACAAAAATTAATGGATGCAGCACTGTCTATCACAAGTAAAGCCCACCCACCACTGAGCACATCCATATGAAGTGTTGTTGCAGGAAATCAGCAATCATCATCAGGGGCCCCCATCATCCAGGGCATGCTCTCTTCTTGCTGCTGCCATCAGGAAGAAGGTATGAGAGCCTTAGGATTCATACTACTGGGTTAGGGAAAAGCTATTTCCCCTCAACCATCAGGCTCCTGAACCAAAGAGGATAACTTCACCTCCCCCATCATTGTAATGTTCCCACAACCTGTGGAGTCAATTTTAAGGACTTTTCAACTCACGTTCTCAATTTGTATTGCTTGTTTATTTATTTTTATAATTTCTTTCTTCTCGTGCTTCCATGGTTTGTCTTCTTTTGCACACTGATTGAATATCCAAATTGGCGCAGTTTTTCATTGATTTTATTATGGTTATTATTCTAGAATGAATTAATAAATATTGCCCACCAGAAAAAGAATCTCAGGGTTGTATATGGTGACCTATATGTGTCTTGATAATAAAATCTACTTTGAACTTCGAAGTTACTTTTAAGTTTTGCAAAAACAGACAAAGGTAACTGGGAAGAAAATTCCAGCTATGTTAGATATCCTAAATGGTGTTGTGAGACATGTAAATCAAAACATCATCATTGTCTGAACCCTTAGTGCCTAGGTGACACATGGGGCCTCTCAGTTTCTGTAACGGTAAAGATTTTATAGGGTAGGATTGCTAGCCTTACGCTCAACCCTCAACCTGGAGGACCAGGTGCTGTATTCATCTGGTCCTTCACCTGGAACCTGCCCAGCAAGGTTGAACCAACCAGGGACTGAAGTCCCAGCTAGTATAACTCCTAGGATCATTAAGGCACACAAACCTCCCCACCACAATAAGGAACAACACATGGGGAAAAATCAAAACATAGACAATGTTTATTAAAAACGCAAATTAGATGCAAACTAGTACATGACTAAAGCATTAGTCCACATGCAGATAAATGAATTTTGTGTTGCATAATCAGAGACATTCACCTACATGCACTGGGAACACTTGTCTTGGTAATGTTTCACAATTCAAAGTGCACTGGGGCTGAAACGTGGTGAAATAATAAATCGATAGGGTTCACACTGTGTTTAAGTTGCACTGGAACAGTCTGAAACAGACTTTGATGGATGAACTGGCTTTTTCTTGCCTATTATAGGGCCAAGAAGCCATAGAGAGAGTAACAAAACAGGCTCTTGGGCCCACCAAGTTCGAGCTGAACATCAAGTGTGTATTTTTACATTGCTCCTAGCCTAACCCGCTGTATCCTCCTTACGTCCTCATCAACTCTATTCAAATTCTACTGCTCATCTACAGACTGGAGTCAATTTACAATGGTTAATTGGCCTAACTTTTTTGGGATGTGGAAAGAATTTGGAGCACCTTGAGGAAATGCTCAATCATAGCGAAGACCTGTAAAACTCCACACAGAAAGTAGGGTTTTCCAGGTCATTGGAGGTATGAGGTAGCATCTCTATAAGGTGCACCATTATGGTGTCCTGTATTTATTTCAGAAAAGTATCTGTTTATGTCTTCTCGATCATTTCTATTTCTCTTGCTAAATGTTCATTGTTTGTTTCAATGTGAAGTTCATCCATGTAATCCCTATTTATGACTTCTCATGGGACCAGCTTGACAATGTATT
Organism: Hemitrygon akajei; assembly: GCF_048418815.1. Classification (NCBI taxonomy): domain Eukaryota; kingdom Metazoa; phylum Chordata; class Chondrichthyes; order Myliobatiformes; family Dasyatidae; genus Hemitrygon; species Hemitrygon akajei. The sequence goes on along the minus strand of NC_133127.1, from coordinate 146,602,220 downwards.
CACATGGAGAAGTGTGCAGGATGAGGTGACAGGGAATCACTTATAAGGTCAGTTGTCCTTTAGTTTGTGTGTTCACCAGTTTAGTGGATCAAAACAGGCATGATGGAGGGACTATACCCTGTCTGTGTCCATGAAAAACTGATAAAGCTGCCTCTTTCAGCTGTGAATCACAGGCTAGGATCCAGAAATCTACTCACAGCACACTGAGGGATCATAATTTTCTGGTATTGTTTAGTATGACACAAACGCCTGAGGGTTCTGCCAAGACTGTATAGAAGTACATATATAGTCCCTGTATGGGGTATTCAAGGTAGCAGGTTGTGAACTAGGTGGTTAGTAATTGGGAAGAGGGTGAGTGTCAGCAGACCAGAGACATCTTCACTCAGAGAGAGGGTGAGCAGCTGGCAACAGGTCAGGGAAGCTGGGATTGTAGGGAGAACAGGGAAAACAAGAAAGGAGGGCCAAAGGTCCTAGGGAGAAGGAATAGAAAGAGGAAGGGGATCACGGCTGGAAGGTGCAAGGACGGGGATTGAGGAATAGATATTTGCTAAGTCTATGTACGTGAGTGTTTGTATATGTGTGCTGCACAGCATATTGTCACAATGATGCACTCTTAGCAGGTGTGTGTTGTGCAGCAAGGCCTCATCTCCAATACTCTTGGATTGTGTCACTACTAGATTGAAGTCTCTCTCTGTCAAGACCATGTGATACCTGATGTGCAGTGACTATCCCGTGTTAAAAGAGTTCACACTAAGTCCCTGTTCTCTTCTCAAAAACTGGAGCAGAATCAAATCATCCTTGATACTGAAGGAATTTCTAAGAAGAAGGAAACTAGACAACATCCATGTAGTAGAGCAGATAAATTCATATCCAGTTTACAATGAAATGGAGATGAATGGGGAGTTATAAGTGACAAAAGAATGTTTGTTGTGGAAAGAACTCACAAGTGGATTAATCAGGGAGTGTTCCAGTTACACCAGAATTTGCTGATTCACTGAAACTAAGACATTTTCATAGTTGAGTTGGGCAATACGGACCTTTAGCAGGACCTATATTGCCCTCAGGAAGAGAGTTTTCTCAAATGGTTAGCTATTGACTTACCAACAAGGAATGCACAAACTTATTCAGAATATTTAGTATGCTTTAGGGAGCAGGTACTATACATAAATAGAAATTTATGCCCGAAGTCAGAATAGATTAGGGCTGGTTAATTATTATCGACATATTTATGTTAACCAAGGGAGTAAGCGTCAGTTAACACATTTTGTAAAAACTAAATTCCTTTCAAAGCATTGATATCTGGTTTGGTTGCTTCCTCATCTGAAAACTGGACTCCCAGGACATATCTATCTATGCCTGCCATTGATTCCCTTTGATGTAAGACATGTTTAAACTTCTCCTTTCAGAACATTTCAGTCCTCATGAAATATGTAAGTTGTGCAGTGGGATTGCAGAATTACTGATGTAACACTGTTGTTCAGCCAGAAAGAGAAAGATAAATCCGATATTTATAGATCAGCCAATGTCAAATATCCATAAGCTCTTAGAATGCATAATTTATGACATGATATGTAAACCTTTAGAAAAGGGCTGGCTAAACCAAGACAGATTGTGCAAGCTTTTTAAAGAAGTAATTTTTGCTTAAGGTTTTTTTTATGACCAAGGATGAAGGGAATCAGCGAACTTGGATTATATCGTCCAGGCTTTAGGCAGCTGACTAGACTTGCCAACCACGAGCTGTTCATCACAGCACTTCTTCTCAAGGTGGAGGGCAGAATGAGCAGATCCCCGCACCCGGCAGGTGGTTCACGTTTTGAGACACTCCAAACAGCAAGGAGGCCTGGGCTTGAAGTTTTGAATCTCTGCCTCAGAATGTTGTTTCAAAGATTACTTACAGAACTCAGAAACATTCATGAACTGTTCATTAAAAGGTATACAATTAAAACAAACAGAAGTGAACCCTCGGAAATAGAAAATTAGAATATTTTAAAGCAACAAGTAATTAAAATTGTTAAGGTAAGTAAATTAAGATGCTGACACCTGCACTCATGTTCCTTGACAACTGTAGGTGATATTGTTTATTCTCTAAGCTTCCATGTGAGATCAGTGGATAATGAGGCTGACTGGTGTCTGACCACCAACTCATGTCAACTTCCCATTTTTCACTAAGTATGTTTGAAAATCTAGATGAGCTGAGATGTAAAAACCTACTACCCAGTGGTTCCCTTCATGTATGTGAGTCCACAGAACCCCAGCCACTGAGGTGATCACTAACTCCAGTAGCGGAACCATAGACTCTTCTACAGATGGAGCAGGAGTTAGATATTCAGAGTGAGATGGGGTGGGGGGGGAGAGAGGGAGATAGTTCGTAAGGAGGTGTCCTACTCCTCCCTCCTGGGTGTCCCTGATCCATGGCCTTAAAGCCTGAACATTCATCCCCCCTTTGAGTGGTCTTGGGACAGAGATTCTCAGCAGTCAGTGAGGATGAAAATTTAAAAAAAAAAGCAACTGCATATGCTGGAAATCTAAATTATAAACAGAAAATGCTTGGAATACTTAACAGTTCAGTGGTAGTGGTGAATGTTACATTTCTTCAAAGGGAGTTTGAACTGATCCTGAAATGCTTTGAGCTTTTTGCCTTGAAAGCTCTTTGTATAAAAGAGCTTGGGAAAGATTGTTTTGTGGAAACTTGTGCCTTGCATTCAAAAGTCATAACACAAGGAAATCTGCAGATGCTGGAAATTCAAACAACACACACAAAATGCTGGTGGAACACAGCAGATCAGGCAGCATCTATAGGGAGAAGCGCTGTCGACGTTTCGGACCGAGACCCTTCATCAGGGTCTTGACCCGAAACATCGACTGTGCTTCTCCTTATAGATGCTGCCTGATCTGCTGTGTTCCACCAGCATTTTGTGTGTGTTATTCAAAAGTCATGTCCATTTTCTGTAGCCTTGTTGGTGAGTGGCAGTTGTAGGGAAAGATTGTTTTATGGTTGTTGAATGTGTAACACCCACCCTTAGTGGAAGCACTAACAACACTTGGAGCTCAGTCTGCGAATATGTGCAAATTCAGACATGTTATCTAGACTGAAGGCTCACCGCTGATGTCTGTTGTCATTGGTTCAGGAGTATAGGCATGATAGGTTCAAGAGTTCTGACAATTTTGATCTGTTGTGTTTTCTCCATCAATCTGGTCCAATGCTTCAGTATTAACAGAAGTACTACCTTCAGAACCATAAGATCAATGCTCTCACAGATCCCACCAAGCAGCTCTTCTCTGATACCGTTTAGTAAACAACCTACTGGCTCCAGCTAAGAGGAGTTGCAAAGTGACCACTGCCCTAAGTGATCTGCTGCCCTAAGTGTGATGGAATTCACTCCCTTGAAGAGACACTTGACTTCTCTAACAAGGAGAACCAGGACTGATTAGATCTGTACAACCCGGAAGTTAATTGCAAAGGTAACCTGCTGCTCAGATGAAAAATTGCAGAACGGGCTTCTTGCAAAAAAGTTGGTGAATTCCTTGGCATCTTTACAATCTGGCCATAAATTAACTTGGTTATATGCCAGATTTCAAAATAGTGACAGGAATGTGATGTGTTTGAAAGGTTAATGTTAGTAATCAGAATGCCATCTCACATGGAACAGTTCCTTAGTGCCATTGATAACGTCAGAAGAGAACTGAATGAGATCCATTCAAATTGAGACCAAGAGCATTATTTCAGAGAGGCAGGAGACTTGTGAATTCTCATGAAATCAAAGCAGTAAGATGCATGGAAAATGCCTAAGTTGTTTTCTTACAGATGGAACTTGAAAATTGACAAGGAGTGTAGAAATGTTCAAATAAAACTGTTTTGGCCCCATAAAGCAGACAAAGCACAAAATTCTAAATTTAGGATTGGCTGGATACACATTGACCTTAGAAATGCAATTGACTCTGAAGTGGCCTAGAAACCTGACCAGTTGTACCCAGACCACTAATGCTATTCAGACATATTGTAGATTGCAGTATGAGAAAGGTAATTCATTATCATTTTTAGAATCTTTTTATTGGTACATAATCTTCTACAGCTATAAAATGATACAAAACTTCAACAGATTAATATGTATACAATTAATAAAGCTGAAGAAAAAAAGCTGATTGTAATATATAAAAATGGAAAAAAAAATTATATATAGGAAAAAGGTTAAAAAAAGAACCCTGTCTAACTAGGAAAAAAAACCCACTGACTACAAAAAAAAGAAAAAAAAAACATTAGGAATCAACCCCCTGGAGCAATACGTTTAACCATCATCTAAATATATAAAGAAAAAGAGTCATCAACTGCCAATTCATGTTTATAAAAAAAAATAAAATTGGAAGGAAACCATATAGAATAATTCAAATGAAATAGTAATATTTGGCAAAAAAAACCCCATCTTCTCTCAAAATCGAATCGGGGATCAAAAGTTCTACTTCTAATTTTTTCCAAACTAAGACATAACATTACTTGAGAAAACTATTCAATTAATGTAGGGGAAGAGATATCTTTCCATTTTAATAAAATAGCCCTTCTTGCCAACAATGTAACAAATGCAATTACATGTTGATCTGAAGATGAAATACCCTGAATATGATGCGGAACTATTCCAAATAGAACAGTCAGTCTATTAGGTTGTAAATTAATTTTCAGAGCTTTAGAAATTGCAGAAAATAAAGATTTCCAAAACAATTTTAATGAAGAACATGACCAGAACATATGTGACAAAGTAGCTACTTCAGTTTTAGAATAGAATATAGAATAGTACAGCACATTACAGGCCCTTCAGCCCACAATGTTGTGCTGACCCTCAAACCCTGCCTCCCATATAACCCCCACCTTAAATTCCTCCATATACCTGTCTAGTAGTCTCTTAAACTTCACTAGTGTATCTGCCTCCACCACTGACTCCAGCAGTGCATTCCACGCACCAACCACTCTCTGAGTTTAAAACCTTCCTCTAATATCCCCCTTCAACTTCCCTCCCCTTATCTTAGAGCCATGTCCTCTTGTACTTAGCAGTCGTGCCCTGGGGAAGAGGTGCTGGCTGTCTACTCTGTCTATTCCTCTTAATATCTTATACACCTCTATCATGTCTCCTCTCATCCTCCTTCTCTCCAAAGAGTAAAGCCCTAGCTCCCTTAATCTCTGATCATAATCCATACCCTCTAAACCAGGCAGCATCCTGGTAAATCTCCTCTGTACCCTTTCCAATGCTTCCACATCCTTCCTATAGTGAGGCGACCAGAACTGGACACAGTACTCCAAGTGTGGCCTAACAAGAGTTCTATAGAGCTGCATCATTACATCGCATCTCTTAAACTCTATCCCTCGACTTATGAAAGCTAACACCCCATAAGCTTTCTTAACTACCCTATCCACCTGTGAGGCAACTTTCAGGGATCTGTGGACATGTACCCCCAGATCCCTCTGCTCCTCCACACTACCAAGTATCCTGCCATTTACTTTGTACTCTGCCTTGGAGTTTGTCCTTCCAAAGTGTACCACCTCACACTTCTCCGGGTTGAACTCCATCGGCCTCTTCTCAGCCCACTTCTGCATTCTATCAATGTCTCTCTGCAATCTTCGACAATCCTCTACACTATCTACAACACCACCAACCTTTGTGTCGTCTGCAAACTTGCCAACCCACCCTTCTACCCCAACATCCATGTTGTTAATAAAAATCACAAAATGTAGAGGTCCCAGAACAGATCCTTATGGGACACCACTAGTCACAACCCTCCAATCTGAATGTACTCCCTCCACCACGACCCTCTGCCTTCTGCAGGCAAGCCAATTCTGAATCCACTTGGCCAAACTTCCCTGGATCCCATGCCTTCTGACTTTCTGAATAAGCCTACCGCGTGGAACCTTGTCAAATGCCTTATTAAAATCCATGTAGATCACATCCACTGCACTACCCTCATCTATATGCCTGGTCACCTCCTCAAAGAACTCTATCAGGCTTGTTAGGCATGATCTGCCCTTCACAAAGCCATGCTGACTGTCCCTGATCAGACCATGATTCTCTAAATGCCCATAGATCCTATCTCTAAGAATCTTTTCCAACAGCTTTCCCACCACAGACTCACAGGCTCACTGGTCTATAATTACCTGGACTATCCCCACTACCTTTTTTGAACAAGGGGACAACATTCGCCTCCCTCCAATCCTCCGGTACCATTCCCGTGGACATAAAGATCCTAGCCAGAGGTTCAGCAATCTCTTCCCTTGCCTCATGGAGCAGCCTGGGGAATATTCCGTCAGGCCCCGGGGACTTATCTGTCCTAATGTATTTTAACAACTCCAACACATCCTCTCCCTTAATATCAACATGCTCCAGAACATCAACCTCACTCATATTGCCCTCGCCATCATCAAGTTCCCTCTCAGTGGTGAATACCAAAGCGCAGTATTCATTGAGGACCTCGCTCACTTCCACAGCCTCCAGGCACATCTTCCCACTTTTATCTCTAATCGGTCCTACCTTCACTCCTGTCATCCTTTTGTTCTACACATAATTGAAGAATGCCTTGGCGTTTTCCTTTACCCTACTCACCAAGGCCTTCTCATGCCCCCTTCTTGCTCTTCTCAGCCCCTTCTTAAGCTCCTTTCTTGCTACCCTATATTCCTCAATAGACCCATCTGATCTTTGCTTCCTAAACCTCATGTATGCTCTCTTCTTCCATCTGACTAGATTTTCCACTTCACTTGTCACCCATGGTTCCTTCACCCTACCATTCTTCATCTTCCTCACCAGGACAAATTTATCCCTAACATCCTGCAAGAGATCCTTAAACATCGACCACATGTCCACAGTACATTTCCTAGCAAAAACATCATCCCAATTCACACCCGCAAGTTCTAGCCTTATAGCCTCATAATTTGCCCTTCCCCAATTAAAATTTACATCTATCACAGTAGTTGTCTATATTAGTAAATATTTTAGATGGTCTCTCCTTTGTTAAATCATAATGGTGAACAATTTTAAATTGAATTAAACAGTGGCTGGCACATATAGAAGAATTTACATTTTTCAAAACTCAAAGCCAATCTTCATTAACAAAGTTCATATTCAGTTCTCTCTCCCAATCTTGTTTAATCTTTAGTGGGAGGTTCTCTTTTTGTAACAAAAATAAATTATAAATTCTGCTAATGGAACCTTTCACTAAAGGATTCAACTTCAAAATGATATCCAGCAAATCAGATTCTTGTAAATATAGAAACTTGGGTAAATATTGTTGTAAAAAATGTCTAACCTGAAAATATTGCAAAAAATGTGTATGAGCGAGAGAATATTTGTTAATTAACTCTTCAAAAGTCATCAATTGACCATCCCAAAATAAATCTGTAAAAGAACAGATCCCTTTATTTCTCCCTAGGAGAAAAATGGGGTCGGTTATTGAAGGTTTAAATGAAAAGTTTCAATATAAAAAACTAGACAACTTAAATTGTTTAAAATTTAAAAATTTGCGAAACTGAACCCAAATCCGTAGGGATTGTTTAATAACCGGGTAAAGATTTAAATTTGGAATTTTAGAGAGCTGTAAAGGTAAAGAAGCTCCTAATATTGAAGTTAAATGAAATTGTTTAACAGCTTTTAATTCCAAATCAACCCATAGTTGTTTTTGGCTCTTATCAAGCCAATATAACCAAAAATATAATTGTTTAATATTCACAGCCCAATAATACAGTCTTAAATTAGGAAGTGCAAGTCCACCATCTTTTTTGGATTTTTGTAAATGATACTTGTTAATTCTTGGTCTCTTATTGTTCCAAATAAAGGGAGAAATAAGAGAGTCAGTTTGATCAAAAAAATTTTTAGTTAAAAAGATAAGTATATTTTGGAAAATATATAAAAATCTAGGTAAAATCATCATTTTCACAGCATGGATACGACCTATTAAAGAAAGAGTAAGTGGATTCCATCTAGAAAATAGTTGTTTCATGGAGTCCATTAAAGGAACTATATTAGCTTTATAAAGATTATTATATTTTTAGTAATTATAATACCTAAATATCTAAATGTATTAACAATTCTAAAAGGAATATCATTATATTTACTAACAGGGGCATTTACTGGAAACAATTCACTTTTATTCAAGTTAAGCTTGTAAAAAAGGTCATTCAGTGTTAATTTTTTGCATCATGAATTGGATTACTAATTAGCTGTTGGGCCTGCAGCAATATCCATATCCCACCCTTGGAAGTTTAAATTTTTACTACAGGTGTTGGATTTTCTATGTAGTTTCTCCCAATCTTCTATGGTAACTCTCATGAAATACTTCAAATAATCCAGAAAAAATGGCAGAGAGACCAGAATATAAGTGCTGATAACCTACTTCCTGTCCTGACAAGATAGCTTGGAATCAAGGGAAAGATTCTTGTTACATTTTCAGTAGAAGCCTCGGGATCAGCAGGAACACATTCCAATAGAGTTGGTTGATAATATTTACCTGTGTCTGTCTGATCAAATACTTTTTAAGAAGGGTTTGAGGATTGGAGTTAGGTGAAAGAAGAGATTATGAAGAGTGGTGTAGAATAGAATACGTAACTGTTTTTGTTTGTTTGGTTTATGAATCCTAGGCCTGAAACCTTAGATGGGGTCCACTTTCCTGCACCATTATTATATTTATTTATTTATTTGGAGATACAGCACGGACAGGTCCTTCCAGGCCAACAAGTTGCACTGCCCAGCAACCCACCTATTTAACATTCACCTATTTACAATGACCAATTAACTTACTAACCAGTATGGCTTTGGACTGTGGGAGGAAACTAGAGCACCCAGAGGAAATCTATGCAGTCACGGAGAGAACATATGAACTTCTTACAGAAGGCATCAGAATCGAACTCCAAACTCTGAACGCCCTGAGCTGTAATAGCACTACTGTGGGAATGATAACCAGTTATTAATTGGGTGGGCCTGAGGAAGTTTGACCTTGGCTGTTTGAGGAATCCACCTCCAGGCCACATCTTACATTATGCCAGCATTTGCACCCTTTCATTCCCAAGTAAGTCTTTTGGAATCTTGTACTAAAAACATCAAGAAAAATATTACGGATTGGAAAAATTGCATTGCTACAAATGGGTCAATGCTGTGTTTGCTCCCATATTTACAAGCAGAATTTGACTGGATTTAGGTATTCATTAAAATATGTTAAAATTGGCAGATGGCATTAACAAGACGATTAGATTTGGGGCATGAAAGTATCTCAGCTCTGGGCATGACCACTGGAATTTTAGACTCACCAGTCTTCAGCAAGCCATAACATTGATATTTGTTGCATCAGTAGTTTGGACATTGAGGTAAATGCAGGAGATCCCATTTCATGCACAACCCTTCAGAACACGGAACAGCCCAGTACTGCCTGCATCAAGAATACGCACTGGCGAATCTTACACATAATCTATTGAATTAAAGGGATCCAGTGTAGAGTGGAAGACAGTGCATAGCAGTGACATAAGCAAATGATTAAACAAGGAACTTGAGTTCTCATCTTAATTCCAATTAAAGGTGGACCTATGCAGCAATCTTTAATTTGAATTGGATGACGTCAACTGCTGGGAATAAACTGGGTGTGGGATCTTTCTTTAAGTACGTGCATTATATTCTGGTTATATAATTGGAGCGTAACTCATACTTTCAACAAACATGAAAAAAGACATTGTCTAGTCTCAGATTAGTAACATGAGGCAAATTTATGACTTGTTGGACGATAAAACTGTAAATGTAACTTGAGTAGCTGTTTGAATCTGTCTTTGGTGTTTGTATAGCTAAAAGCCACATTTCCGTCTAATAAGTATCTTGGCAAAAACTTATGCACTTTTTACTGCACTTGTAACCTGCTTAAAGATTTGTATAAGCCTGAGAAACTCCACATATTTTGATGTTTATGAAAGGTAATGCAAAAAGCAGCCACGTGCTTTATCACAAGCCAGGGTTTAGAAGTGGATAAGGTGCAAGAAGCAGATTTTCATTAGCTCCTTCGATTTCATTGTTGAAAAAATTTTTACATTTCATGATAAACAATTATTGAGCTGAAGATTGAATCTCAAATTTAGTAATAAGACTGCATTTTAAATTAAGCCAAAGCAAGATTAATTGTTTCACTTACAAATATGAAACAAAGAATCTTATAAGATAAAGAAATGATGTACACAAATCTCTTTCCCTTTTATAGTCTGATATTTTGACATACCCTTGATGTCAACATTTGGGTGGAACAAAAATATTACAATTGCATATTTTAATATGGGTAACCAAGTGGTATTGGCTACAGCTGGCTGTAAGATTTAATGGGAAGACTTTCCAAGCCTCATTGGAAGTTGCTCCTGCCTAATGTACAGATTTTATTGAGACAGGACAAAGATGTAAAGCCTGTCTGTTGCATTTGAACATTTTGCAGAAGACATAGAAATTTGGTGAATCTGTGGATTTCATTGCCATGGGCAGCTGTTGGTATATTTAAGCCAGAGTTGGATAGATTCTTGATTAGTCAGAGCATGAAGTGATATAGGGAGAAACAGGAGATTGGGGCTGAGAAGGAAGATACATCGACTGTGATGAAATGGCAGAGCAGACTCATTTTGCTCCTATACCTTATGATGTTATGGTCTTTTCTAAATACATTAACATGGTTACAAATACCTAATTTAACCTTATTTACCTATTTTAGAGTCCTTGGAAAACCTATCTGTGCAGTTTTCTTGTCAAGTCCTTCCCCAGAGAGCACAGTTGTCCTGGTTTACTTAAAAGCAGATTCAGCAGACAGAAAGATTCACCATAATGCCAGTATTTTTGATGTGGACCCAGCAACTGCAGTAAATTAATGACAGTTTTGGGAGAAAGCCTTCAATATAGGGCAAATGCTTCACTCTAGGCTAAAACTCAGAGCTGATGGTAAAGTAGAACTCCTGGTCAACTATTCCATCATGACATAGAGCACTTTTGTTGTCCAGGTGGTTTTAAAGATTAGTGCACTTCAAAAATCAGGCCAAAAAGACAGAAGTGTATATGTAGGGAGTGAACACCCATGGTGAAAATGAGGAAATTAAAAGTTGTTAAGGAGATCGAAAGCATGTGAATTGTTGAATTTTGAATTGAATTGAATTTTGTTTTATTGTCATTTAGAAACCACAACTGCAATGCAGTTAAAAAATGAAACAACGTCCTCCAGAACGATATCACAAAAGCACATGGCAAAACAGACTACACCAGAAAATCCACATAACATTTGGCAATCCCCAAATCCAGAGTCTGGAGAGGCTGCTGCATATTAATATCGCGTTACTATCTTAGCACGTTCCCTGGAAAGGAGCTTCAAACCCACCAGACAAAACAAGACTACCCAGACACATCAAGTCAGGAAACCAACTCTACCACCCAACAAACCAAAAACTAAAGCTACAAGACCTACACAAAACCACATAGTTACAACAGTGCAAACAATACCATAATTGATAAAAAAAAACAGACCACGGGCACAGTAAAAATAGTCCAAAGATGTGAAAAGACTATAAGTTCAAAAGAAACCACAGTACAGTTTCCACAGGTCCTTAGGGTCCCGATAGACTCGTCATCCCACGAAGGCGTCAGAAGGGAATGTAAGTGGATGTAAGTAGGAAGAGACTGGACCAAGGGGGAAAGAATGCAGTCGAGATATGTTACATGAGTTCATTGGGGCAGGAGCAGGCAGAAACAATGGGCCTACCAAGACAGTCAGGTTTGGTGGTACAAGAGAACAAACTGGGGGAAGAGTGCTATGAGCTTGGTGGCTTGGTGGTGGGAACCCGTTGAAGATGGCGGACATTGTGGAGAATGATGCGCTGAATATGGAGGCTCATTGGGATAGTAGGTGAGAACAAGAGAAACTCAAACCAGGTTAAGGCGGTGAGAAGATTGGGTAAGCGCAGATGTCTGAAAAATGGATGAGATTCAGGTTAGGGCAGCATCATTGGTGGAGGAAGGAAAACCTTGTCCCCTCCCGTTGATCTCCCTCCTGGCATATACCCCTGCAAGTGACCAAAATGATATAAGTGCCCATCTTCCTCCTCACTCACCTCCATTCGGTGACACAAACAGTCCTTTCCAGGTGAGGCAGCACTTCACCTGCTAATCCTTTGAGGTCATCTATCTGGTGCTCCAACCAGACGTAAATTGGAGGACTGCTTGTTGAGCAAATCCTGCTGCATCTGCAAAAAGTGGAATTTCCTGGTGGCCAACCATTTTAATTGCTATCTCACTCATATTCTGACAAGTTGGTCCACGAACTTTTCTTTTGACAGAATGAGGCAACTCTTAGGGTGGGGGAGCAACACCTCATATTCGGTCTAGGTAGCCTCCAACCTGATGATATGAACATTAATTTCTCCTTCTGGTAATTTTTTCCCCCTTCCTCTTCTCTTTGTTTTCTCCCATGGTCGACTCTCCTATGTTATCAGATTCCTTCATCTCCAACCTTTTACCTTTTCCACCCACCTGGCTCTACCTATCACCTCCTAGCAAGTCCTTCTCCATACCCCACCCCCCACCACCTTGTATTCCTGGCATCTTCCCCTTCCTTTTCAGTCCTGAAGAAGGGACGCAGACCAAAATATCAACCACTTACTCATTTCCATGCCTAACCTGCTGAGTTCCTCCAGCATTGCCCTGGATTAACCACATCTACAGAATCTCTTTTGTTCATGATTTACAAAGAGAGTGTTAGTAGCATTTAGCTAATCAATCATAAATTTGCTTCCTATGACCCAGAGATTTTGTACTGGATTTGTGTCCATTCCTCTGCTCCAATAAACTGCAGGTACTGACTTAACTGGCAGGATATTGACAAAGGCTCAATTAGTTAACAAAGGCAATGCCTGGAGTATTGTGCACAAGTGCATGTACATGTAAGTGAATTGTACTTGTAAAACAGCAAAAATACCGTCTTGATTAATTTCAACACTTCACATTCATGCAAAACAGAACATCAAAGACCTTTGCTAGAGGATTATGCTGACATTGTCATAACACAGTATAAAACTGTATAGAGCAGTCCACATCATATTTATCACATTGTAGCAATTGCATATTAAACCGTAACACTTCTGTCTGCTTGTCCTCCTTCCATTTCTCAGATGGTCCACTCTCCTCTCCCATCAGATTCCTTCTTCTCCAGCACTTTACCATGTCCACCTATCACCTCCTAGTTTCTTACTTCATCCTCCTTCCCCCACTGACCTACCTTCCTCCCTACCCATCACTTTCACTTATCCTCATCCAGCTTGTAGTCCTTCCCCTCCTACCACCATTTTATTCTGGCACCTTTCCCCTTCCTGTCACATCCTGATGAAAGGTCATTGCCCAAAACATTGACTGTTCATTCATTTCAATAGTTGCTGACTGACCTGCTGAGTTCCTTCAGAATTTTGTGTGTGTTGCTCTGGATTTCCAGCATTCTGCAGAATCTCTTCTGTGTCTGTCTGGTATTAATTTAGAAACATATAAACTACTCTGCACTAAAAGTAAAATATTCTAAACTCTTTTCATGCATCTCAATTTTTCCCACAACTTTGAGCCTCATGGTTTTGGTTCTAAAGTTAAGCCAAGGTCAATAATATTTTTGAGGCTGATCCTACATAAATTGTAAATGAATTTGGATTACATTGGACTGTTCATTTAAAATAATTTGAACAAATGTCGAGGTCAGCTTTGCAGATTTTAATAGGTTCTTGCTGTGGTGCTGCAGAAAAATTCCAGGAGGGCTTACAAATCATATTTAATCCATTTATTTTTCCAAGAAAACATTTTTTTATCCAATTATTTAACATCTGATAAAAAATATCCTGGGAAGATTTCCTCTGTGCATCTTATGTCATAAAATTGTGAACATTCTGTTTGAAAGTGGGTTATAATTCTATTCTTATTCAGAATACTAGGAAAAAGGTCAATTGCCAAGGGAGTATAAAAGCTGAAGAAAGGTTAGGAGGAGATGCTTTGTTGTGTAGATTTTTGATTACTTCTAAACCACAAACAAAATGAAATTTGTGACACTCCATGAGCAGGAAGAAGTTTAATTGATCAAGTACTTGGGCGGGACTGAAGTACTCCCATCACACAGCAAAGAGACTTCTGGGAACTAATTTGGATTTGGTTAAAATTCTACCAGTTCATATTGTTCATATCAGGTATAACTGTCCACTTGCTATTTTAAAAATCCACCCGCCAATTTAATGTTATTGAGCAGAGCCTGTTTAAAGAGTGAATTCAATTTTTATTGTATCAGCAGTTTTCCACGGGGACAGTTTCTTTCAGCTTTGATTCATTTTTGCTAACTATCTTGAATCTCAATCTGTAGACTAGATTAAAGCCCCACCAGCACTAAATACTGGCTGGTACTCCAGTGCAGTACTGAGTGAGATTCACCACAAACTTGATCTGCAAATTAACATTTGGGAATCCTGCACAAGGATTCCCAAGTCCCTTTGCACCTCACTTTTTTGTATTTTCTCTCCATTTAGAGAATAGTCAACCCTTTCATTTCTTCTACCAAAGTGCATGATCATACACCACAAAACTATATTCCATCTGCAATTTTGTTTCCCATTCTCCTAATCAGTCTAATTCCTTCTATAGCCTCTCTACTTCTTCAAACCTACCTGCCACACCACCTACTTTCATATTGTCTGCAAACTTTTGAACAAAGCCATCAATTCCATCATTCAAATCATCGACATTAAATGTAAAAAAAATCAGTCCCAACACAGACCCCTGTGGAACACCACTAGTCAATGGCAGCCAATCAGAAAAGGCTCCCTTTATTCCCACTCCTTGCCTCCTGCCAATCAGCCACTGTCTTATCCATGCTAGAATCTTTCTTGCAAAAACATGGGTTTGTAAATTGTTAAGCAGCCTCAAGTGTGACACCTTGTCAAAGACCTTCTGAAAATTCAAGACAAAACATAATTGATTCTCCTTTATCTATCCTGCTTGTTTTTACTTCAAGAGCAACAAGTGTTTGATGAGCACAAGGTTAGATCTGCATATGCGTAATAGGCAGGAAGCGTTTGATAAGATGGGTGGATAGTTGTTCTGGGAAATGATGTCATCATTCCGACCAGTTCTTCTGCGCTTCCACATTAAGAGATTCAAGATTCAGATGTTTCTCCAGGATGTTTCTTCAGATGTTTCTTCAGATGTTTCTCCAATGTTCAGGATTCCTCTGGGTCAGTGAGAAGGCTACACTTTTAAAGAACATCCTTGAATTGCTTCCCCTGCCACCTGACTATCTTTTACTGTGAACAATATCAGAGAAGAGGGCTCACCATGCCATTGTTGTCAGCTCCCCATCAGTGCTGGGTGTCTGCCATTAGAGCCCTGATACAGGGGATACAGCCCAGGGAAGATAATAACATTAGTTTGTTTATCCAATGAATTAGGCAGAGACAGATGCCTGTCATCTCGTAAGTGCCTGTCATCTCGTAAGTGCCTGTCGTGCTTGCTGTAGGTAGTTCATGGCTCCCTGACAGTGGAGGTGCCTTTCAGCATTGACATCTACCATCATTGAGAGATTGTTTCCAACAAATGGGACATGATCAAAGTTACCAAAGCTTCCAATATACCCATTTAAAAGCAGGAGAGGAGTATTTTCTACCAATTAATATCAGGTGAATTACTGATCTGAAGAATATATTTGTTCAGTAAAATCTTTCACTAAACTGCAATGATGTATTAGAGGAGATTGATATATTTTTAGCAGAATTGATTGGCAATTCACCTGCATCCCACCTATTCATAATGTTAATGAATCCACACCACAGTTCATATAACAACATTCTCAATAAATCTAATTTAAGGAAGAGCATTTGCAATGTTGTAAATTTGCAAATTTAAATTGTATTCTTGGTCACCTTGAAATTTGTTATTCAATTTAAATATAATCTATAGATACAGTCTATGAATAAAACAACTTAAAGTAAGAAAACAGTATATTGAGTTCAATTAAATTGTCATTAAAAAGTTTCTACTTTTATTTTACTTTGGTTGCATTAAGTAAATCAGATCTGTGACTTAATGGCATTTAGATTACTGACTGATTATTTTCCACTGTGTTCAAGTTTATGTGGAATCAATGTTCGTTGACATCAATTGCACACAGTCAGTAAACAAGCAGGATTATAGTCTTGGAAAACTTCAAATAATAGATGATGCATTAACAAAATAGATTTTCTGGCTCACAGATTCTTTAATGGATGTCCATTGCATACAGTTCCAGTCTTGGTGCAACTGATTCCAAACTAAATGGTGCCCAAATACAACAAACTAAAAGATAGTTTCTTCATCATCCTGAGTTTCCCTGCAAAATCCTTTTCACATTCCAGAAAGCAAAATCTGCACAGATCAATTTATTTTACTCTTATGTTTTGCTTTGCTTTATATATTTAAGAGTATCATATTCAACTTTAATAATAAGGAATGAAAATGAGTCTATCACCAAAATTATATCAACATACCTCTTTAAATTTCTGAAATACACTTAATAAAAATATCTGAGACTATTTTCTAGTAACATTGCAGTGAATATTTAAGATGGTGCATACTGTTCCAATAAAACAAGATATATTGTTCTGGAACTTTTTGAACGTTATTGAATTTTCACATAGTGAAGTTAGTGAAGAATATCATATGCCTTGCTTAATTTTCAGAGTAAACTACTTAGCTCTCTATCCTTTGTTTCAGTCACTATTTCTGCTTACTGGTAACCCCAGGATGTTAAATGTAGTCATTTTGGTCATGGTATAAGGGAAGTTGTCAGTCTTCCTTTGGTTTGGAAGTGGTCACTGCTTGATGTTTGTCAGGTATCAATATTTCCTGTATCTTACTAATTGATCCAAGTGCAATTATTTCATTGGTGTTGTGGAATACAAGCTTAGCCTGCTTCACTGTGGACATTATGCAATTATTGGCAAACATCTCACTTGTTTAAAGTTTGAAGTTTAAAGTAAGGAAGGATTGTCAAAGCAACTAAAATTTTTAATCTTTTAATGTCACTACCCAAACAAAGCACTGAATTTTAAAGTACTTTTTAGGGCCTGCATACATGTATGTTTAGCAGAATTTTCCAAAGGTGATCAATTCTCCAAGTCTCAAATCAATTTTGTGGGTTTTGCTTAATTCCAGCATGATATTATTAGAATTAATGGAGAACTGCTTAAAAGTAGTATTGGCACTGAATGAAGTTCTGCTTCAAATTCTGGAATTTTTTATGCTTCTTATTAAGGCTTTGAATGAAATCTTAGAAAGAAACAGCAGAATTGATTGAAAACTCCAGACCAAAGTTTTCTTTCTAATTTGCCTGAGTTACTTTCAGTAGATGAACCAGAAGGTTGATGTTTCACCGGACACATCACAGACATTCAGTTGCTTTGAAGTTGATGAAATTGAATGTGTGGAGTTGAATACAGCTCATGGGCAAAACATTTGCACTTGTTTAGTGCTAGTAATCAAAGACAAATTTCTCCCTCATATTTTGGTTAATGCTTATTCTTTGATTTGTCCTCATCCCAATAATGAGCACAGGCAGTTTTAAAGTTTATATATAATATTTTGTAGTTGTGCCTGATGACAATAGCAGGAACATCTTGTACTGTACCTTAACATAATGAAATGTACCAAAGTGTTCGCAAAGCAGAAATAATTGGAACTGAAGCAGAAGACAAGGGAACTAAAAGCAAGATAAAAGTATCTGTTTTGGGTTGACTTTGAAATTATAATAAAGGGGGGAATAAAAGAGTCAGAAGGAAAGTAATAATGGACTTTGAATTAAAGTAACAAAACATAAAATACGTCAGGCAGTATCTCTGGGGAGAGATATCCAATTAACATGAAGAGTTGATGGTCTTTGATTGCATAATTAGAAGTGGTGACTAACAACATTCTGAAAGCACATGCTCCAACTCCCAAAGATATTGCAATCAGAAGAGTGAAGTTGTGGAGGCAGCCAGTTTGATCTTATCACTTAGAATTTATTAGAATTGATTCAAACTCCCATTGTTTAAGTTTCTCACCCTTCCTACCACTGCATCCCCACAGCAATGTATAGTCTCTTACTATGTCCTTTCCATCAAATATTGGCTATTATACATTGTCTCTGCACTTTGCTCCACCATATAGCAGAACCATCTCAAGGTCACGGAAATAAATGTTTTGCACATCCTTACTGTAGATGGCAAAATAAACAAAACTGAATTTAATGACAATGATGAACTTAAAATAAGTAATATAATTGTGGAGAAAGTACTGTAGAAAAGCAAACAAATCCCCTCTTCCTGTTGGTCTGCTGTGCATCCAAAAGATCCATTAGTAATTAAATTAGTATGTTCCTTCAAAGCTTCATGTTTCTGGACTGGGCCCAGCAGACAATTGTGAATGCACTCTACATTTAGGAAAGGAAAAAGTAAAGGAGAAAATAGGGAACAGTTGACCAGTTAGTTTGACATCAGCTATTGGATGAATCCTGGAATTAATTGGCAGAATGAAAATTTCAAAAATTTTATAAGACTACAAAATCAATACAGAAAGGTGAAAACCATTCAATGTAGTTTTATTTTTGAGCGTATAATCTATTAGCTATATAATAGGAAAAAGAAAATCTGATATATTTGGATTTTCACAAGTCTCTTGATAAATCACAAATCATTAGCTCCTAAATAGAAGTTAGAAGAGGCATTGTAACATGGATCTAGGGATAATTAAAAGCCAGAAAACAGAGATTAGGGAAAGGCAAGACAGGTGGTTTTAGTGTTGATGGACTATTCTTAGAGGGCATCACTGGACTGCCAGTGTCCACAATAAATATCAATAATTCACTAAAAGTTAGTGAGCTGTGAGAATGGTACAATGATAGAAGGAGTATTTGCGGGTCTATATTCCAGCAAATTGAATGAGCAAGTCAGCGGTAGTTGGAATGTCATACAATTTTGGGAGCAAGTGCTGATTGACAACACAGTCGACACATCCTATAACTTTGCAGATGATTGACAATAGATTGATGACACTGGACAACAAAGATTTTGCTTCCTGAATACTTCTGGGTGTACCTCATGGATTCTGGACTGCTGATAATGAAAATCACCATGAACTTTCAATATTATGAACCATTTTTTTTTGTAATCACCTGTATTTGCTATTCCAGTTCATAATTCAAGTCAGTTAAAATGTTGCCCACAGTGTACTAAGCTGAAAAGTTTTCTTTTTTGTCCAGGCATAGCTGGGTATGCTTAGGCAGAATCAGGACAGGTTTTAGAAAGGCTATAGAAGCATCAGGCACGCACCATTCTATACGTTGCGTCTACCTGTATATTGGTTTGCAATCACTTTGATGTGCATCCTCTACGTGCGCAGCATATCGTGTGTACCCATTAAAATAAGATAATTGTATTTTCAGGAGTATTTGTGATAGCCAAATGTCTTGACAACAGGGTCACAGCTGTGATACTTACAGTTATATTAGTGGTGAGTATTCCTTTTAATTTCAAAGACAGAGCATGACTCTTGTTATTAAAAAAAGCCTATGAGCTCTATTTCGGGTGTAAAAGTGGTGACCGAGATAAAAGCTGGGCTCCTTATATTTGTTGCATTCCCATTTAGACTTCTTCCCTATAAATCTTAGTGCTGTCAGAGATGAGCTTGGTAAAATATTTCACTGTGGTCATGGAGAAACTGTATCAGGGCAACTGGATTCCATCAATGTTGGCTGATTATTGTTGGACATTTAAACAAGAAGCCTCAAGCACCAAGCACAAATGAAAATCATCAACAAAACATGTTTAGCTTAGCAAAGCGTCAGCACCATTATGAAGTTAAAACATTATATTCAGTAACAGTTAATTTCTTGTTTCTCCAAATCCCTATGTGATATATGTAGTCTGAAATTATATTTGTGCTCAACTTCAAGCAGTCTATTGTACTCAAAACAAAAATTATGAATAACAACACTTCAAAAAAAGAACTGTTAACATGAGGAAATTTGCGGATGCTGGAAAATCAAGCCACACACACAAAATGCTGGTGGAATGCAGCAGGCCAGGCAGCATCTATAGGAAGAAGTCCAGTTGACGTTTCGGGCCGAGACCCTTCATCAGGACTAACTGAAAGAAGAGATAGTAAGAGATTTGAAAGTGGGAGGGGAGGGGGAATCCAAAATGATAAGAGAAGACAGGAGGGGGTGGGATAAAGCTAAGAGCTGGAAAGGTGATTGGCAAAAGGGATACAGAGCTGGAGAAGGGAAAGGATCATGGGATGGGAGGCCTAGAGAGAAAGATAGGAGGAGGGGAGCACTAGAGAGAGATGCAGAACAGGCAGAGTGAAGGGCAGAGAGAGAGAGAAAAAAGGGGGGGGGGGGGGAATAAATAAATAAATAAATAAGGGATGGGGTAAGAAGGGGAGGAGGGGCATTAATGGAAGATAGAGAAATCAATGTTCATGCCATCAGTTTGGAGGCTACCTGACAGAATATAAGGTGTTGTTCCTCCAAGCAGAGTGTAGCTTCATCTTGACAGTAGAGGAGGCCATGGATAGACATATCAGAATGGGAATGGGACATGGAATTAAAATGTGTGGCCACTGGGAGATCCTCCTTTCTCTGGCGGACAGTAGGTGTTCAGTGAAACGGTCTCCCAGTCTGCATCGGGCTGCACCGGGAGCCATCATTAACTTTGCCTCCAACTTCCACCCTGCCCTCAAATTTACCTGGTCCATTTCCGACACCTCCCTCCCCTCTCTTGATCTTTCTGTCTCCATCTCTGGAGATGGCTTATTTAGTGATATAAACCTACAGACTCTTACAGCTACCTGGACTATTCCTCTTCCCACCCTGTCTCTTGCAAAAATGCCATCCCCTTCTCACAATTCCTCCGTCTCCGCTGCATCTGCTCTCAGGATGAGGCATTTCATTCCAGGACGAAGGAGATGTCTTCCTTTTTTAAACAAATGGGTTTCCCTTCCTCCACCATCAACTCTGCTCTCAAATGCATCTCTCCCATTTCCCGCACATCTGCTCTCACCCCATCTGTCTGGCACCCTACTTGGGATAGGGTTCCCCTTGTCCTCACCGACCACCTCACCAGGCTTCGGGTCCAACATATAATTCTCCGTAACTTCCACCACCTCCAACGGGATCCCACTACCAAGCACATCTTTCCCTCCCCCCTCTTTCTGCTTTCCGCAGGGATCGCTCCCTATGTGACTCCCTTGTCCATTCGTCCCCCCCATCTCTTCCCACTGATCTCCCTCCTGGCACTTATCCTTGTAAGCAGAACAAGTGCTACACCTGCCCTTACACTTCCTCCCTCACCACCATTCAGGGCCCCAGACAGTCTTTCCAGGTGAGGCAACACTTCCCTGTGAGTCGGCTGGTGTGGTATACTGTGTCCGGTGCTCCCAGTGCGGCCTTTTATATATGGGTGAGACCCGACGCAGACTGGGAGACCGTTTCGCTGAACACCTACGCTCCGTCCGCCAGAGAAAGCAGAATCTCCCAGTGGTCACACATTTTAATTCCACGTCCCATTCCCATCTGATATTTCTATCCATGGCCTCCAATACGTTCCACCAGCATTTTGTGTGCGTCGCTAAAAAAAAATTGTTGTCCAGTTTTATCAATCACAGTAATTAACTGGACTTCATATGTCCAAGTTTTGTGGACAGGCATATTGGAGCAATTTTTGGTACAACATGGCTGGAGGCATAACTAGTTTGGGGTTGTCTGTCATCAGTGTTGTAGCAGGGTTGTTGTGTGCTCTGTAACCTGTGTTCTATTCAGTGCTCTCAGCCATTTCTTGTTATCACATAAAGTGAATCAAATAAACTGAAGATGAGCCTCGGTGGTGGAGATGATCTCAAGAAGACACCGGTTGGAAGTCCTTTCACTAAATGTGAGTACAAACTGAGAATGGGGATAATCGCGGAGCCTCCTTTTATTGTTAGCTGCCTAATTAACCCAATACATTAGTGACTAACTGTACAGATCAACAGTATGATTCATTGATTGTGAGTTGCCTTGATCTATGCAGGATGCTTTAGCTGATCAGTATCCTCTGTTGCACTTTCATTTGGCTGGAACACATAGGTTACAGGCATTTTTATGCCGTTGCTATTGCAAGCTCTAGTCTCCTCACAGAACCAGGATGAACCTCCTGGTTTGGTAGTAATGATAGTGCAAGGACATGTCAAGCCAATAGCTTACATATTTTAGAGGTATACATTTCTGCTATTGATTATGATCCACAGCTCCTCATGTATGCCTAACTTCGAGCTGCCAGATAGCTTCTGCGCCTATCCCATTTACAACAAATGTGCCATACAATATGATGGAAGGTGTCCTCTGTTGCAATGAATGAGGCAAACCCAAGCGCAGGACACAGGCATGGAGATTTAGTTAGGATGCAGACGTGGGCGTGAGAGTTGAACACAAACAGGAGGGAGAGCAGGAAGGAAGGAGCCAGGCAGAATTTGTCTTGACATGGAGAGACTGAGTTTCACAGATAAACCTCGGTACTGAAGCAAAACTTAGGACACACAACCCTATGCAGCCGGGAAGTGTTAATTACCACACTGGCAAAACCAATGATCTGGCAATTAGTGGGTGCAAAGCTGGATTCTTATGCTGCTGGTCTTGATGAAAACCACATGTGCTGTCATCAAAGGGAAATAGGAGAAAATGGGGAATTAATGGTCAGGACTGTGATATCCTCAGCATGAGGACAAGACTTTATCTTCACAGCAACTCTGCAGTAGTCACTTCTACCAATGCTATTATGGACAGAAATGGCTGCTACAAATAGACTTTGCTGTGCCCAATTTCAAGTCTTAGACTGATGTCAGATAGTAAGTGTGGTTTTATTATATCTCATTTTGGAAAAAAAGATCAGAGAAAGAGTAGTTTGTTAGGCTATTTCAGAGGGCATTTAAGAATATTCACATTTGAGTATACCATGGACTTCAAACAAAAATAAAAAAACTCATGTGATGTGATAAAGCAAGGTGATAAATGCAATTTCCATGGAGTTTCTTTGTTTCATAGCAGTCTTCTTGATCCTGATCTTTGTTGTCATTATACATAGGTACAATGAAACTCTGTTTGGCTGTTGGGCTTTGACTCTGTGGGTCGATGAATGTCAGAGTTGGATACTGTGTACAAACTTCGATAATAAGTGTACTTTGAATTTGAATTGAATTGAACTTTTAAGGTTGAGCTCATTGAATGCTTTCACATTGTTTCCAAGAACAATATTTTCTTGAACCTACCAACGATTAGGTTAGTAAAGTAAGACGATTAATAATCTCATGGTAAAGCATACTTTGAAGAAGAGTGAGTGTAATGTGACAGAGTTTCACAGTCAATTGGGAGCAATAAATTTAGGTCATAAACAGGATTGTTAAATCTAAGTAAAGGCAGCCACATGTAATGCAGAGTAAACAGGCTCAGGGGATTTGAAAATTGTTAAAAAAAGGCATGACAATATAGAATATACACAGTGATAGGCATCTGAAGAAATGTTTCTCAACAAATACGCATTCCCTTGAGAAGCAGATCTAAAGGAAATATGATCCATCCACGTCCAACGAAAGAAGTTCAGTTTAGCAGTAGACTGAACTTTGAACATAGAACAGTACAGCACAGTACAAGTTCTTCAGCCTGCTATGTTGTTTAACCCACTCCATGATCAGCTAATGCTTCCCTCTCAATACTGCAATTTGAGAGGGAGAAGCACAGCTCACGTGTATCTGTACTGCAGTGGAATGAAGGGAATTCCAGAGGCATGAGAGAGGAGCTTGACCAGGTGGATTGGAGGAGGGTACTGGCAGGGATGACGGCAGAGCAGAGATGGCTTATGTTTCTGGGAATAGTTTACAAGGTGCAAGATAGATATGTCCCACAGAGGAAGAAGCTCTCAAATGGCAGGGGTAGACAACTGTGGCTGACAAGGACTACATAAAAGATAAGGAAAGGGCATATAAATTAGCAAAAGTGAGTGAGAAGTTGGATGAATGGGAAGCTTCTAAAATCCAACAAAAGGCAACTGAAGAGCTACAAGAGGGGAAAAGATGAAATAGGAGGGCAGACTAGCCAATAATATAAAGCAGGATGCCAAAAGATTATTCAGCTGTATAAAGTGTAAAAGGTAGGTGAGAGTTGATATTGAACCACTGGAAAATTATGCTGGTGAGGTAGTAATGGGGGACAAAGAAATGGCAGATGAATTTAATGGGTACTTTGCATCTCCACTGTAGAAGACATCAGCAATGAGCCAGTAGCCTGTGAGTGTCAGGGAGCAGGAGCAGGAGCAAGTGCCATTGCTATTACAAAGGAAAAAGTGCTAGACAAACTCAAAGGTGGATAAGTCACCTTAAGTCCTCAGACAGGTTGCTGAAGAGATAATGGACATATTGGTCACGATCTTTCAAGAATCACTTGATTCTGGAATGGTCCCGAAGCACTGGAAGATTGCAAATGTCACACCACTCTTTAAGAAGGGAGGAAGGCAAAAGAAATTACAGGCCAGTTAGCTTGATCTCAGTGGTTGGGAAAGTGTTGGAGTCCATTATTGACAAACAATATGAAAAGCAGTGGTCCCAATACTGATCCCTGAGGGACACCACTAGTCACCGGCAGCCAACCAGAAAAAGCTCCTTTTATTCCCACTTGCTATCTCCTGCTTATCAGCTATTCCACTATCTGTGCCAGTATATTTCCAGTAATGCCATAGGATTTTATCTTGTTAAGCAGACTTACGTATGGCACCTTTATCAAATGCCTTTTGAAAATCTAAGTAAAAGACATCCACTGCCACCCCTTTGTCCACCTCCTCGAAGAACTTCCTCAAGGAACTCCAAAAGATTTGTCAGGCAAGATACAGAAACCATGGGTGAGTTTGACCTATTTTACCACTAGTCTCAAAGTACCCTGAAACCTCATCCTTAATAATGGACTCCAACACTTTCCCAACCACTGAGGTTAAGCTAACTAGCCTATAATTTCCTCTCTTTTGTCTTCTTCCTTCTTAAAGAGAGGAATAACATTTGGAATATTCCAGTCCTCTGGGACTATGTCAGAATCAAGTGTTTCTTGAAACATTATGACCAATGCATCCATTATTTCTTCAGCAACCTCTCTCAGGACTCTAGCCCAGGTGACTTATCCACCTTAAGACCTTTGAGTTTGTCTAGCCCTTTTTCCTTTATCCTGCTCCCCAACACTTATGGACCTCTAGCGTACAGGCTAGTGTCTTCCACAGTAAAGATTGAAACAAAGTACTTATTAAGTTCATTTGGCATTTCTTTGTCCCCATTACTACCTCACCAGTATCATTTTCCAGTGGTCCAATATCAACCCTCATCTCCCTTTTACTCTTTATATAGCTGAAAAAACTTTTAGTATTCTGCTTTATATTATTGGCTAGTTTGTCCTCATATTTCATCTTTTCTATTCTTGTAGCTTTTTTTAAAATTTGCCTTTTGTTAAAAGCTTCCCAATCATCTAATTCTCACTCACTTTTTCTACCTTACATGCCCTTACTTTGGTTTTTATGCATTCCTTAACTTCCCTTGTCAACCACAGTTGCATAGCACTGGCATTTGACAACTTCTTCTTCTGTGGGACAAATTTATTCTGAACCTTGTGAACTATTCCCAGAAACTTCAGCCACCTCTATTCTGCTGTCATCCCTGCCAGTATCTACTTCCAATCCATTCAGGCAAGCTCCTCTCTCATGCCTCTGTAATTCCCTTTATTCCACTGTGATACAGATACATGTGAGCTATGTTTCTCCCTCTCAATGTGCAGTATGAATTCAATCATATTATGATCACTGCCTCCTAAGGGTTCCTTTACATTAAGCTCCCTAATAAAAACTGGGTTATTACACATCACCCAGTCTAAGATAGCTTTTCCCCTAGTTGGCTTGAGCACAAGCTGTTTTAAAAGCAATCTTACAGGCATTCAACAAATTCCCTCTCTTGCAATCAGATACCAACCTGGTTTTCCCAATCCCCTTGCATATTGAAGTCCCCCATTACAATGGTGACATTACCCTTATTACATAGAGTTATACAACACTATGAGGTCTCCTCCCATCCTCCTTAGGGAAAGCCCTAGCTCATTTCACCTTTCCTTATCAGCCATGCTCCCTAATCAAGGCAGCATCTTGGTAAATCTCTTCTTCATCTTCTCTAAAGCTTCCAAATCAGGAGCGACACAGAGGCGTTGTGGTTAGCGCAATCACTTTACAGCACCAGTTACCACTGACCAGGATCCAACTCCTGCCACTGCCTGTAAGGAGTTTGTATGTTGTCCCAGTTAGTGAGTTTCCCTCACACATACCAAACACGTACGGTTAGTTTCGTAGGTTGTGGGCATGCTACGTTGGCACCAAAAGTCTGTGATTCTGTATATTTCAATATTTTGATGTACAGGTGACAAATAACTCTAGTCTTTATCTTTACATATTTCCTAAAATAAGGTGACCAGATAGAGAGAGAGAATCAGAGAGGCCTTTCTGTTGGTCAGGTCAACCATAGATGTTGAGTCCCAACTGTCCTGTGATATGCAAGCCAGTACACCAGCCAGGACAGTATGATATCAAGATCAAGCTGTTGCCCGTGTAGCAGGCTCCCCCTCTTCATGTAATTGATGAATCCAGTGGAACAGCAGAGACTGATACAGCTTGGCCCCAGTGGCATCACAGGATTGCTAGCCAGTGTTGAACTTACCATAGGCCTGCCTTAGGCCAGCTTTTGATTTTTACTCGGGATTTAATCCCAAAGCTGCTCCATGAGTGGGTATAATCACAAAACAGGGGAGGTTTGAAATCAGATTTGTCCTTCCCTTAGCTGAGCTGCCAACCACGATTGAGAAACCCATCTGCCCAAAGAAACTCATTTCCCCCTTCTCCTGTCAGTTCCGCCTGGTTTAGTAGCCAGGAGCTGGACTTGGTTGTCAGAAGCAATTTGAGGTGTGTGCCTTTGGGAGCATTTACTAGGTGGTGGGAGCTTATCCTTATCTCTACCCATGACTATAAAAACCTCAAGGAACCAGGGTGATCAGAACTGAACACAATAGTCGAGGTGTGGCCTAACCAGTTTTGTAGCGGTGCCTCGTTACTCCTTGGCTTCTGACTCAAACCTCCGACTAATGAAGGCAGTGCACCATAGCTCTTCTTAGCAAATCTATCATCTTGTGCAGCAACTTTGGCTGTGGACCCCAAGATCTTTCTGTTCCTCTACACTGCCATGAAACCTGTCATTAACCCTGTATTCTGTCTTTAAGTTCAAACTTCAAAAGTGTATCACTTCAGACTTGAACTCCATCTGCTATTTCTCATCCCAGTTCTGTATCCATCAATATCCCACTATAACCTTCAACAACCTTCTACACTATCCACACCACCACTAACCTTCATAACATCCTCAGCTTACTAAACCACTCTTCTACCTCTTCATCCATGTCATTCATAAAATTCACAGAGCAGGAATTCCAGAAAAGATCCCTGCAGAACACCATCAATCACTGACTGTCAGGCAGAATACCCTACATCTATTACCACCTGTGCCAATTCTGAATCCACACAGCCAAGTTTCTTGGACCCCATACCTCCTGACTTTCTGTAAGCCTTCCATAAGTAACCTTGTCAAATGCCTTACTAAAATCAATACACCACATCATATGCTCTACCTTCATCAATTTGTTTTGTCACTTCTTTATGGAATTCAATCAGGCTTGTGAGGCATAACTTACCCTTTGCAAAGCTCTGCTGACTGCCCCTAGTCGAAATATATTTCTCCAAATGCTTATAAATCTTGTCTCCTAGAATCATTTTCAATAGCTTACATGCCACTGATTTACAATTCAAAGGTCTGTAATTCCCTGTATTATCTCTACTTCCTTTCTTGAATAAAGGAATAACATTTGCCACCCTCCAAACTTCAGGTACTACTCCTGTGACCAGTGATGATGCAAAGATCATCACCAAAGGCACAGCAATCTCTTTCCTTGTTTCCTGTATTAAGGGTCATGGAGTTGTGGTCATTGTCTCTGAGCTGCTCTCCCACTGAGTGATCTGTCATCTGACCACTTTCATTCCATAATACTAGATCTAGTATGACCTCTCTTCAAGTCGGCCTGACTACATAATGAGTCAGAAATACTTCCTCGACACAGTTAACAAATTCCGCCTTATTCAAACCTTTTGCATTATGGAGGTGCCAATCAATATTAGGGAAGTAGAAGTCACCCGTGAAAATGATCTTGTTGTTTCTTTACCTTTCCAAAATCTGCCTACCGATCTGCTCCTCAATGTCTCTACTGCTGATGGGAGTCTATCGAACAGTGAGATTGCTCCTTTCCTGTTTCTGACTTCCACCCATAGTAACGTAGTGGACAGTCTGTCCACAACACCTCTCTTTCTGCAGCTACACTAATATCCCTGATTAGCAATACCACTCTCCCGCCTCTTTCACCTCTTTCTGTGTCCCTTTTGAAACATCTAAACCCCAGTACATCCAACAGTCATTCCTGCCCTTTGTGACAGTTAACTCTCTGTAATAGGCACAATGTTGTAGTTCCATGCACTCATCCATTTTCTAAGCTCATCGCTCTTATTCCTGATAATTCTTGTATTGTTTCACCATCCAACTATCTGAAGGAATGCCTAATCCACTGCCAATCCTCCCTCATGGTCCTCTGACCTATCACACTTGTTCCCATCCCCCTACCAACCTAGTGTAAACCCTCCCCAAAAGCCCTAACAAACCTGCCCACAAGGATATAGGTTCTCCTTGAGTTTAGGTATTTATCATAACACATCCCTGCGGTACAGGTCATTCCTTCCTATTGATCTGTAAATCTGAAACCCTGCTCCCTGCACCATGCCCACAGCCACTTATTCGTCTGCCATATCATCCTATTTTTACCCACACGGGCACATGGCACAGGTAGCAAATCAGAGAGTGCCATCTCCAAGATTCTGCTTTTCAGCTTCCTACTTAGCTCCCTATACTCTGTTTTTAGATCCTCATCCCTTTTCCTACCAATACCATTGGTACCAATATGCACCATGACTTCTGGCTGCTCACTATCCCTCTTAGGAATGGTGTGGACCCAATCTGAATATACCTGGACCTGGCACTTGGCAGGCAATGTACCATCCTGGAGTGACTTTCACGTCTACAGTATTTCCTGTCTGTTCCCCTCCCTAAGCCATTTCATCGATTCTTCACTCAGCCCTGAAACATCTAATAGTGAAGATACATATATCAGATGGTTTTTATTGACTACAGTTCAGCATTTAGCACTATCATCCTCCTAATCTTAAACTCCAAATCCTATGCAGTGATACCTTCTTGTTGCAAATGGATGCTCAATTTCATCACTTGCAGACCCCAGTCAGTTCAGATTGGCAACAACTTTTCCTCCACAATCACTATCAGCATGGGTCCACCACAAGACTGTGTGCTTAACCTTCTGCTCTACTGGCTATATAACTGTTTTTGTTTGCTGACAACACCACTGACACCAATGTTGCTGGCTGAAACAATAGTGGTGATGAATTGGCATATAGGGGGATATTGAAAATTTGGGAATTTCGGAAGGAGGTACAGAAGCCTTATATCCTTCACTACTAAGTTCATTAACAGTTATTACCTTTCAACCATCAGGTTCCTGAACCAGCATGGATAGCTTCACCCAACTCAACACCAAACTGATTTCACAACCGATGGACTCACTTTCAAGGCTCTAAAACTCATGTTCTCAGTATTACTCACTTATTATTATTATTATTATTATTATTATTTTATTTGCAGTTTGTCTTCTTTTGCACAGTGGTTGTCAGTTTTTGTGTGCAATTTTTTTGTTGGTTCTATTGTATTTCTTTGTTCTATTGTAAATTCCCACAAAAAATTGAATCTCAGGGTGACATATGGGTACTTTGATAATAAATTGACTTTGAACTTTAACTTTGACTATTCTCTCACCCCTTCTCTCCACTTGCCTTCCCAGTCAGTGAGCTAGGCTGAGTGCCAGAGCCCTGGTCATTGCGGCTTTTCCCTGGTAGTTTGTCATTTTCAACGGTATCCTAAGTGATAGGCTTATTATTGAGGAAAGTGGCCATGGAGTGCTTTGCAATGTCTGCCTATTCCCTTTCCTTCTCCTGACAGTCACTCAGCAACCTGCCTCCTGAAAATTGGAACTTCCTCCTTGTAGCTCCCATCTGTGAACTCCTTATTCACCCTAACAACTTTCCCTCTAAGTTTTTATTTATTTTTTACAGCTGTGCAGACCAAACATTGCACTGAATAGGGAGTCTTTACACAACTTGAAAACTACAAGGCATCTTAAATGTTTTTATATAATATGCATACTATGAATATTTGAAATGAAAATTGAAAAATCACATAACTTTGACTTTATTTATTAATTTAAAGGTATAATGCAATACAGTAAAACAAAGAAAATCTTTCAGGTTTGGCAAACTTTTAAGCCTAGATGGCACTGGTGTTCAGTAGGCCGGTGGATTATTAACAATGAGCTACCAACTTCCATTCTGTGTGTATTGTTACAATTTGTAACTGTGTTGTAATTTGAAGTACTGACAATGTAAATTCATTGAACTCCTTAAATGTTTCAAATTAAAGCTTGTGCTACATTTATTATTTGGAACATTTATCAATTATATTTATTAACACAATTAATCACAGGGTAATTCACAATTATATTAACATAATTTCAAAATTATATTAATGTTACATTAAAAAAATTCCAGATACATGGCAAGAAAGACTATGTGTGGTGGACCATTTCAGTTACTGCATGGCCATGCACCTACTCAGTTTATAGGGAAGAGCGCTCTGATTTATAGGTCGTCCAGCTCCAAATAAAGGATTGGCATTTGAAAACAAAGGATTTCTATAGAAAAACAGTAAGCTTGAGGTTTGAGGGAACATGAGAAGCCAAAAAAGGAATAACTGAAAACATTGGTAAAGAGCACAAGATAGAACATGAGTAAATCAGAAAAAAAAACAGAACATATTGCAAATACTTCTACAAAGGCTGAGATTTGCTTAAGTAAATATTGATATCTTATATAGCTGAAATAGCAGAATTAATAATGGAGAATATGGAAATCACAGATATGTTTAAAATGTATTTTATATTTGTCTTCTTGGTAGAAAACAGCAAGAGGGCAAAGAAGAGGTAAAAAACAATTCACATCACCAGAGACAAAGTACTGGGCAATTCAATGGAACAAAGGACTGATTAATCCTCTGGACCAAACAGCCAACATCTTATTGTTCTCAAGGAGGTAGCTGCAGTGACTTTGAATAAAATGGTTAAGATCTTCCAGAATGTCTTGTTTACTGAAAAAAAAATCCAGTAGATTAGTAAACAACAATTGGAATTAAGTGAAATGACAATTTCTGAAAATCTAAAAGTAAGTATTCAGCAGTCAGGCAGCATCAGTGGTGGGAGAAATAGAATTAACTCTATTACAGATCTGTCCTTTGTTTTTTCTATGGCCCCCAGTTCCGCATCTTAAAGCCCCCAGACCTTTTCACTTTTCCTGCACTGATGAATGGTTCTTGACCTAAAATATTGGCTTCTGCTTTATTCTTCACAGATGCTACTTAATCTCCCGAGTGTTTCAAGAATTTTCAATTTCTGGGAATGATTTTAAAGAGACAATGTTAACAGAAAAATAGTATTTGCCCAATATTTTCTGAAGATGGAAAGTGTACTGTAGATAATGGAGAGCTAGTCAACAATGTGTTGATGCTGCAATGCTAAAAAAGCATTTGCTGGGGGTTGTAGATTTAGTCAGCTCCATCTTGGGCACTAGTCTACAAAGTACCCAGGACATCTTAGGGAGTGGTGTCTCAGAAAGGTAGTGTCCATTATTAAGGACCTCCAGCACTTGAGGCATGTCCTTTTCTCACTGTTATCATCAGGTAGGAGGTACAGAAGCCTTAAGGCAAACACTCAGCAGGAACAGCTTCTTCCCCTCTGCCATCCAATTCCTAAATGGACATTGAACCATTAGACACTACCTCACTTTTTTAATATACAGTATTTCTATTTATTGCACATTTTAAATCTATTCAATATATATACTTTAATTTATTTATTATTATTATTTTTCTCTTCTATGTTATGTATTGCATTGAACTGCTGCTGCTAAGTTAACAAATTTCACATCACATGCTGTTGATAATAAACCTGATTCTGATTCTGTGTGGAATTATTAAATGTTGGTGCAGATGTCCTCTTGCAAGAAAACAAAAGGTAACTTTCTTCAATCAAAAGTAGGGAAGGATGTTCACTGGTTGTTGTCCAATATTCAACTCTACTCATAATTCCTCTGTTAATGAAGTAGTCCACAATGTAATACAGCAAAACTTAGACAATATCCAGTCCTGGGCTGATAGGAGACAAGTACTTGTCACCTATCAGCCCAGGACTGGATATTGTCTAAGTTTTGCTGCATTACATTGTGGACTACTTGTCACACAAGAGGAATGCAATGATGATAAACAACAACAACAACAACAAAAATCCAGCTATATCCACCCTCAATATTTAACAGTACTTCCTTCACTAAATCCCCTACTATCCACAATCTGGATGTTCCCATTGACCAGAAACTGAACAGAAGTAGCAATATACTGTACACAATTTTAAATCAAGAGCTAAGTTGAAGGGTAAAAATTGAGAAGCAAGTAACTCATCTTCTAATTCCCCAAAGCCTGTCCACCATCTACCTTTGCTTGATGTGTGCAGATTAATCAAGACCCAAGAAGTTTGGCATGATTCAGGACATAATTGTTAGGTTCTGTCAGGTTACGGTGGGACTCAAGTGCAGACCAATGAATGCTCTTTTACTAGGATTTATTAGGGAGCACAAAGGCAACAGTCCTTCAAAAACAGGAGGCAGGCACAAATCCGAAATGGCAGGCAGAGGTCTTACCCAGAAAAGGCAGTCCAGCGAGGGCAGACGATCCAGAGAGCACAGGCAAAAATCAGGTCCCAGAGCAGGCAAAATCCAAAAACACAGAATCAGGCAAAATCGGTTGGCAGCTGTCACAATGACAGGCTAGAACAACACAGGTCAGAGCTGGGACAAACTGGCAGAGAATGCAAGTCAGGGCAGGGTTTAAATGGACAGGGTAATGAGTGAAAATAGAAACAGGTGGGTGCAAGTGAGGAGACAAGCTGGTAATTGGAGAAAGTCCAAAAAGGAAAGGGGCTGGGCCAAAACCCACATGGCCAGGTGAAAGAAAGCAGAAGTTAAAGTCTGTCATGGTCCAGCGCTACTAGCAGAGGCCCTTCGACCCAGTGTTCAGGCCGGATCCTTAACAGTACCACCACCCCCCCCCCCCCACCGGGCGTCTCCAGACACCCTTCTTGCCGGAACAGGATGGCTCCTATGAAAGTCCCTAATGAGACCGGGATCCAGGATATCTCAAGCGGGAACCCAACACCTTTCTTTGGGGCCATAGCCCTCCCAATCAACGAGGTATTACAGTCCACGACCTCTGCATCGAATGTCCAGTAATCGACGCACAGTGAAGGTCTCTGAGCCATTGATGAGACGGGGAGGGGGCTTAGGGGTGGGACAGAGGGGGCTGCAGACAAAGGGCTTAATCCTTGAAACATGGAATGTAGGATGGATTCTGTGAAGGGTAGGGGGTAGTTCTAGATGTACCGCTGAAGGGCTGATCACCTTGGTGATGGGGAAAGGTCCAATGTATCGTGGCGCCAGCTTGCGGGAGTCCACCTTTAAGGGGATATCCCGCGAGGATAACCACACTTTCTGACCCTGGCAGTAACGGGGGGCCTCGATGCGGTGACGGTCTGCTTGCTGCTTCATTCTGGCCGTAGACTGAAGCAGCACCTCTCGGGCTCGCCTCCAGGCCCGTGAACACCTCTGGACAAACGCTTCGACTGAGGGAACGCCCACTTCCTCCTCCTGAGGAGCGAATAAGGGGAGTTGATAGCCAAGACAGCACTGGAACGGTGACAGACCTGATGAGGTAGAAGGCAAGGAATTGATGGCGTATTCGACCCAGGGACGTTGCTGACTCCAAGAGGAAGATTCCCGAGACGTCACAAAATGGAGCATCACCTCCATCTGCTGATTAGCCCGCTCGGTCTGGCCATTACTCTGTGGATAAAACCCAGATGAGAGGTTAACCCTGATCCCGAGTAACTTGCAAAAGCCCCTCCAAAAGTGGGAGGTAAATTGTGAACCTCTGTCAGATACCACTTCAACAGGGAGACCGTGAATACGGAAAACATGCTGCGTCACCAGGTCGACAGTCTCCTTGGCCGAGGGCAGCTTGGGAAGGGGAACTAAGTGGACCGATCTGGAAAAACAATCCACTATGGTAAGAACGGTAGTGCTACTGTCGGACGGAGGGAGTCCAGTGACAAAGTCCAGTGCAATGTGTGACCAGGGCCTTCTAGGAACAGGTAAGAGTTGCAGGAGACCAGTAGGTGGTTGGCTGGAGCTCTTGTTCTGTGCACACACTGGGCAGGCAGAAATGAAGCTCTCGACATCCTTCCTCAGGGATGGCCACCAAAACCTTTGTCTGATGAAAGCTGTCGTGTTTCTGATGCCAGGGTGACATGCCAGTCTGGAGGTGTGTCCCCACTGGAGAACCTGGGAGCGGACAGACTGGGGAACATACAATAGATTTGCGGGGCAGGCATCAGGAGCAGACTCACCCTGCTGGGCCGACTGGACCACAGATTCAATCTCCCACTGTGCTGTGGTGACCAGGCATTGCTTGGGGAGAATGGTCGGTTGTGGGAAACTGCCTGGAAAGCGCGTCAGGCTTGCCGTTCTTAGAGCCAGGATGGTAGGCCAGGGTGAATCTAAAACGGGCAAAAAAAACAGGGACCCTCGAGCCTGGAAGGAGTTGAGGCGATTGGCTGAACGGATATATTCCAGGTTCTTGTGATCCATCCAGACTAGAAAAGGAATAGTCGTTCCCTCAAGCCAATGCCGCCATTCCTCAAGAGCAAGTTTAACAGCCAACAATTCTCGATCACTGATGTCGTAGTTGTGTTCTGCGAGCGAAAATTTGTGAGGGAGAAAAGCGCACGGGTGTAGCTTGTCGTCCTCTGCTGAATGCTGTGACAGTATAGCCCCTACTCCTACATCAGAGGCGTCAGTCTCTACAGTAAACTGCCTGGTAGGATCGGCCTGAAGGAGAATAGGTGCCCTGGTGAAACGAGTCTTTAGATCTGAAAAAGGCTTTCTCAGCCGCTGGATTCCAGGCGAACTTCGACTTGGAGGGGGTTAGGGCAGTCAGCGGGGCGGCCAGGATGCTGAAGTTTCGAATGAATCGGCAATAGAAGTTGACAAACCCAAGAGAGCATTGGACATCCCGTCGAGAGGCGGGTTGTGGCCACTCCTCTACCGCCTTGATCTTCTGAGGGTCCATCTGGATTCCTCCAGCGCTGATCACATATCCCAGAAACAAAGTTGAACTCTGGTGAAATTCACACTTCTCCGCCTTCATAAATAACTGATTCTCTAGGAGTCGTTGGAGCACCCGAAGGACGTGCTGGATGTGTTCAGAGAGGGACCTAGAAAATATCAGAATGTCATCTAAATACACAAATACAAATTGGTTCAGCATGTCTGAGGACGTCATTCACCAGGGACTGGAACACAGCAGGACCATTAGAAAGTCCGAAAGGCATCACCAAATATTCGTAGTGCCCAGATGGCGTATTGAACGCTGTCTTCCACTCATCCCCCTCCCTTATGCAGACCAGATGTTAAGCGTTGCGGAGGTCGAACTTGGAGAAGATAAATGCACCCTGGAGCAATTCAAATGCAGATGACATAAGAGGAAGAGGATAGCGGTTCTTAACGGTGACCTCATTGAGACCTCTATAGTCCACGCAAGGACGCAGGGACCCGTCCTTCTTGGCTACAAAGAAGAACCCTGCGCCCGCTGGGGAGGAAGAGGGACGGATAATTCCTGCAGCCCAGGCCTCCTGGATATACATGACCATCGCTTCCCTTTCAGGTGGAGACAGGGAATACAGATGTGGTGAGGTGGCGAGGTTCCTGGAAGGAGATCTATAGCGCAATCTTAGGGCCGATGTTGGGGTAAGGTGGTGGCCCGAGTCTTGCTGAATACCAGCTTTAGGTCCCGATATTCTGGGGGTACAGAGGACAGATCGGGAAACTCTTCTGTAGGCAGAGGAGCCGGACTTGGAGTAGAATGAGCAACACCTAGACAATGATTTAGGCAGAAAGGACTCCAGCTTAAACTCTGTTATTAGACCAATCAATGTGTGGACTGTGCTGAGCTAGCCATGGGTGGCCTAACACAACTTCAGCTTTGGGAGAAT
The DNA here is from genome assembly GCF_048418815.1 of Hemitrygon akajei. Classification (NCBI taxonomy): domain Eukaryota; kingdom Metazoa; phylum Chordata; class Chondrichthyes; order Myliobatiformes; family Dasyatidae; genus Hemitrygon; species Hemitrygon akajei. The sequence goes on along the minus strand of NC_133127.1, from coordinate 146,565,791 downwards.
CTATTACATGAAAAGCAATGCTCTCCTGGTGATTGCTGGAAATGAGGAGACCCACTGGAGCTGTAGAGTGGGTAACCATGGCAATTTTCACTCCGGTTAAGCCGCTGGCCTCCAGGGGTTGCTTCAGATGGGAGAGTGGCATCCCGAGATTGGTCGCAAAACTGGAACTGATAAAGTTTCCCTCAGTCCCGGAGTTGATAAAAACTGAAACGGTGTGTCTCCTCCCTTCAGCCTGTATAAAAGCAGGTAGCAGGGTTCGAGTGACAGGGAACCGGGGAAGGAAGTACTGCTCGCCCGTAGTCCCCTCTTTACGAGCGAGCATTAGCTTTTACGGGACAGGTAGATACATAGTGAAAAGCCTGACCACAATACAGACAGGAGTTGGTACTGACTCTCCTCCTTCGCTCCGAAGGAGACAGACGGGTACGATCAATCTGCATGAACTCTGTTGGGCTGGATGGGAGTGACTGAGGACTCGGGGAAGGAGATCTGGGTGCGGGCTGGGAAGATGTCAGACGCCCCCTGATGGTTCTTTGGGAACCCCGGATCTCACGCTCCCGCTGACGCTGTTTTATGCGGCTGTCAATCCTAATGGCCAAATCGACCAGCTCTTGGAAGCCAGCAGGCAGGTCGCGGGTGGCTAGTTCATCCTTAACCTCCTCGCTCAGCCCATAGAGGAACACGTCAGATTGGGCTGCCGAATCCCAGTTGGTAGTGGCAGCTGTTGTGCGGAACTGAATGGCGTAGTCCGAAACAGAACGGTTACCCTGACAAATTCGCAACATCTCCCTCGCTGCCTCTCGCCCCTGCTGGGAACGGTCAAAGACTATTCTCATCTCCTCACAAAAGTCCTTAAACGTGAGGTAAAAAGGGGTTCTGCTGTCCCATACAGCTGTACCCCACTCTCTTGCTCTTCCCGACAGCAGCGTGATCACATAAGCAATATGGGATCGATCAGTGGGGAAGGTAGTGGGCTGCAGTTCAAAAACCAGTGAGCATTGAGACAGGAAGGATCTGCAGGTGCCTGATTCACCATTGTGAAGTTCAGGTGGGGGTAAACGGGGCTCTCGGGCTGGTAGGGTTGGAGTCTGTGGGGCTGATGGCGCCACAACAGAAGGTGGGTTAGAGCTCAGTGCCAGCTGAATCTGTTGTAGTACACTGGGAGGCCACGTTGGTCAGAGATGCGGAGAAGGCTTCCATCGACTGGTTGATAGAGGCGAACTGTGCTTCATGTCTCCCTAACAACATGCCCTGTCGGGAGAGGGCCTCACGCACCTGGTTGGGGTCTGCTGAGTCCACCTTGGCCAGTTCACTCTGTCGGGTTCTGTCACGTTACGGTGGGACTCAAGTGCAGATCAATGAATGCTCTTTGACTAAGATTTATTAGGGAGCACAAAGGCAAAAGTCCTTCAAAAACAGGAGGCGGGCACAAATCCAAAATGGCAGGCAGAGGTCTTACCCAGGAAAGGCAATCCGGTGAGGGCAGACGATCCAGAGAGCACAGGCAAAAATCAGGTCCCAGAACAGGCAAAATCCAAAAACACAGAATCAGGCAAAATCGGTTGGCAGCAGTCACAATGATAGGCTAGAACAACTCAGGTCAGAGCTGGGACAAACTGGCAGAGAATGCAAGTCAAGGCAGGGTTTAAATGGACAGGGTAATGAGTGAAAATAGAAACAGGTGGGTGCAAGTGAGGAGACAAGCAGGTAATTGGAGAAAGTCCAAAAAGGAAAGGGGCTGGGCCAAAACCCACATGGCCAGGTGAAAGAAAACAGAAGTTAAAGGTCCAGAGTCCCTTCGACCCAGTGTTCAGGCCGGATCCTTGACAATAATATTCTGCTTGATAGGCCCCCTATCCATAACTATTCACCCATTCACTCCACAACCAATGCATGGTAGCAGCAGGATGCGATGCAGCAACTCACCAAGACTCCAACTTCCAAATGCTAGAAGGATAAGAGCAGCAAAAACCATGGGAACACCAGCACCCAAAGTTACCCTCCCAGCCACACCCATCCTGATTTGCAAATGTATCGTTATTGCCACTCGCCATCTCTGGAAATCACTCACCAACAGTACTGTGTGTATACCCACAACCTCAAGGATTGCAGCAGTTCAAAAACTCACATCACCACCAGCTTCTCAAGGGCAGCTAGGGATATGCAATTAAATGCTTACTTAGAACATCACCCTAAACTTTTCATGTCTCATCTTAAACCTGTACCCTCTTATATGTAACATATCTACACGAGGAAAAGAAAGGTGAATAGCTATGCCTTGCACCATGTTGTCAAGTTCTATCAGGTCATCTCTCAGCTTCTGATGCTCTAGAGAAAACAGTTCATATCTGTGCATATAACCATATAACAATTACAGCATGGAAACCAGCCATCTCGGCCCTTCTAGTCAGTGCTGAACACTTACTCTCACCTAGTCCCACCTACCTGCACTCAGCCCATAACCCTCCATTCCTTTCCTGTCCATACATCTATCCAATTTCACTTTAAATGACAATACCGAACCTGCCTCTACCACTTCTACTGGAAGCTTGTTCCACACAGCTACCACTCTCTGAGTAAAGAAATTCCCCCTCGTGTTACCCTTAAACTTTAGCCCCCTAACTCTCAATTCATGTCCTCTCATTTGAATCTCCCCTACTCTCAATGGAAAAAGCCTATCCACGTCAACACTATTTATCCCCCTCATAATTTTAAATACCTCTATCAAGTCCCCCTTCAACCTTCTACGCTCCAAAGAATAATGACCTAACTTGTTCAACCTTTCCCTGTAACTTAGGTGCTGAAACCCAGGTAACATTCTAGTAAATCTTCTCTGTACTCTCTCTATTTTGTTGACATCTTTCCTATAATTCAGTGACCAGAACTGTACACAATACTCCAAATTCGGCCTTACCAATGCCTTGCACAATTTTAACATTACATCCCAACTCCTATACTCAATGCTCTGATTTATAAAGGCCAGCATACCAAAAGCTTTCTTCACCACCCTATCCACATGAGATTCCACCTTCAGGGAACTTTGCACCATTATTCCTAGATCACTCTGTTCTACTGCATTCTTCAATGCCCTACCATTTACCATGTATGTCCTATTTGGATTATTCCTACCAAAATGTAGCACCTCACACTTATCAGCATTAAACTCCATCTGCCATTGTTCAGCCCACTCTTCTAACTGGCCTAAATCTCTCTGCAAACTTTGAAAACCTACTTCATTATCCATAACACCACCTACCTTAGCATCATCTGCATACTCACTAATCCAATTTACCACCCCATCATCCAGATCATTAATGTATATGACAAACAACATTGGACCCCAGTACAGATCCCTAAGGCACACCACTAGTCACCGGCCTCCAACCTGACAAACAGTTATCCACCACTACTCTCTGGCATCTCCCATCCAGCCACTGTTGAATCCATTTTACTACTTCAATATTAATACCTAACAATTGAACCTTCCTAACAATCCTTCTGTGCGGAACCTTGTCAAAGGCCTTACTGAAGCCAATATAGACAACATCCACTGCTTTACCCTCATCAACTTTCCTCGTAACCTCTTCAAAAAATTCAATAAGATTTGTCAAACATGACCTTCCACACACAAATCCATACTGACTGTTCCTAATCAGACCCCGTCTATCCAGATAATTATATATACTATCTCTAAGAATACTTTCCATTAATTTACCCACCACTGACGTCAAACTGACAGGCCTATAATTGCTAGGTTTACTCTTAGAACCCTTTTTAAACAATGGAACCACTTGAGCAATATGCCAATCCTCCAGCACCATCCCCGTTTCTAATGACATCTGAAATATTTCTGTCAGAGGCCCTGCTATTTCTACACTAACTTCCCTCAAGGTCCTAGGGAGCATCCTGTCAGGACCTGGAGATTTATCCACTTTTATATTCCTTAAAAGTGCCAGTACTTCCTCCTCTTTAATCAATATAGTTTCCATAAATTCCCTACTTGTTTCCTTTACCTTACACAATCAATATCCTTCTCCTTAGTAAATACCGAAGAAAAGAAATTGTTCAAACTCTCCCCCCTCTCTTTCGGCTCCACACATAGCTGTCCACTTAGATTCTCTAAGTGACTAATTTGCAATGCTCTCTAAACCAGACAGCATCCTGATGAGCCTCTGGAACCCTTTGTTTGCTGATATAAATTTGCTGGAGATAAAGAAAATCACTTATCTACACTTGCTATTGCTTTCCAGGTTAGTGATCCCATTCATTCATTAACCACGCCCTAGTATACAGTTGAGAGGCTGGTACAAAGAGAAAGTAGCATCCCAGTTCAGCGTGGCTGAATCAGCCAAAGAATTGGAGGTCACATAAATTAGTAAGTGAGAATTAGCATATTCCTAATTTTGACGTCCTAATACACCAAGATAGAAGTCAGGAAGCTGTGAAGTACTCTTAATCAGCAATTCCCTAGCAAACTAATAGCCACACTTCAGGGTGCTTCAGCCCATAGATTGGAAGATTTTTATATTATAGGGTGTTTAGGCAGAGATCAGAGCATCTGTGATATTACTGAGAGCAGAGCAGTTCATAATAGTGACATAGTTTACTCTCACTTACTTCTTATCCTCCTGTGTGAGGAGTCAATCTTAGAATTATTTTGGGGTGGATATAGTGCAGTTATAATTAGTTAATAGAAGAATTACTCTCATTTCACATCCCTAATTAGTCAAATGCATTCTTTAAAGAATTACAGCGATATGCTTAGCATATTGTTGCATGCCATCTTGGACAATAACTCCCATCCACTCCATAATGTACTGGTTAGGCACAGGAGTACATTCAGCCAGAGACTCATTCCACCGAGATGCAACACTGAGCGTCATAGGAAGTCATTCCTGCCTGTGGCCATCAAACTTTACAACTCCTCCCTCAGAGTGTCAGACACCCTGAATGAATAGGCTTGTCTTGGACTTATTTCCACTTGGAATAATTTACTTATTATTATTTAATTATTTATGGTTTTATATTGCTATATTTCTACACTATTCTTGGTTGGTGCGACTGTAACGAAACCCAATTTCCCTCGGGATCAATAAAGTATGTCTGTCTGTCTCTCTGTCTGTCTATATATTGTAGCTGTTGGATCGATTTTATTTTTATTTAGAAATAGAGTACAGTAACAGGCAGTTGTGGCTCAGTGAGCCTGTACCACCGAATTACACCCACGTGACCAAATAACCTACTAACCCAGACATCTTTGGAATGTGAGGGGAAACCAGAGCACGCAGGGGAAACCCATGTGTTCTCAGGGAGAACTTGCAAACTCCTTATGGACAGCGGCAGAACTGAACCTGTGTCGCTGGCGCTGTAGTAGCATTACGCTAACTGCTACACTGCCGTGCCATTCCCACTGTCCTGCTTCCTCCCCTCTATAAACATCAGAATCAGGTTTATTATCACCGGCATGCGACGTGAAATTTGTCAACTTCCCCATTTTCTGTTATCCATTTTATTCAAGATTAGTTCCTTTATGCTGCTGTTGGAAGGAGTGTTCCATGGGGTGCTGTCTGCCTTGAAGTGATGGCAGAAATGCATCATTTTCCTCCTGCCCTGCAGTTGGCATGCAGATAGTTACCAGCGAGGAGAACAGTGGCAGCATGCTCATTGTCTTTCAATAAGCTGAGGTGACCGTCTGAATGATGACAGGTTTGTGTAGTGTACTGCTTATTCCTTGCTCAGTTGTTTTCAGGAGTGGTCACGTATTCTATGGCAGTGGACATTATAAATGTACCATCATCACAAATATGCCCTTTATGAAAGGCTTGTTAGCTACTTCATTATAAAATAATATCACAAATAAAAAAGCTTTTGTGTGCTCCCAAAATTGCCCCAAGCTTTAACAATGCTAGAATTAAGAAACAAATTGAATGATACATTTTGATAATTGATAGTGCCAATCATATTTAGAAAAATGACTTTCCACTTCCTTCCTTGTCCACTGGTAATAATGTTAAAATGACTAAGTACAGTTCAGGGTTACAACAATGTTACATTGGAATTAATGCAAGCAAGCTGCCACCTATAAATAACTTGGTGCCCAGGGCTGTGGCTGGTGAAGCATCACATGCAGATTGTTTTAGCCAGATTCATTGCTGTTTTGTTAAGTAACAATATAAATGTGGACTACAAACCTGACAGTTTTAGAGTGTCCTGTTTGGGCAAAAATTAATTAGTTGCTCGGCAGGAGCTTACTCTCGTGATTTACATGACAGTATCTGTCATTTTGTCATCTCACCAGCTGATTTTTTTATATGGAGCTGCTTTTGCAGCAAGTTTCTGTACAGGTGAAGCATTCCCATCAAAGGATCAAGAGGAAAACAGAATATGGAGAGAAGCTGGATGCTATGATGTCCAATTAACCTATACCAGTCTGACCTGATAAAGGCAGCACCTGAAAATTGTGCATGCTCCTCACTGTCATGATCTAGCAGTTAACTATCCTAACCTGGGCTCTATGGACTCTTTGCGTAATGGTATCAGTCCAAGGCATTAAAAAAAAGTTGAGAAGCCCTGATCCTAACCATGATAGCCTCTATATTACCTTTCATACATAGAGTGTAGGTGTGTAAGTTAAGATGATGTAAGCTAGCACTGACAAAATTATCTTTAAAATAGATGATGTTTGCAAATATGTGTGTGTGTGCACGTGTTGTGGTAGCAAAAGTAGAGATGAGTAAAGATCCATGTCTGATAGCACCACAGTATAATAGGTCTGTCTCTCCTGATCTCTGCCACTGGAATTCAGCATGTAATGATTGTGTGTGAGAAAGTGGTAGATGCTATTTCTTTGAATTTCTTGTTTTGTTCTTTTTCCACACCCCAGTAACGTGTCTGAAGTCCAACTCACCAACTACATGATAGGTTGGTTCTCCTTTCTCCACTGGGAATAGCAGTGACACTTCGTGCTCAAGCAGCAGAGTGGATTAGCCAAGCTCATGAAGCAGCTTGGGTTCTGCCAGTTCTTTTCTGTTCCCAAGATGGAATGTCTTGTACTGTATCGAGTGACCCAGCACAAAGCTGATGAAACTCACTGAACTGAGGCGAGTAGCTCTGTCTGCCAGGCTGCTCTGGGACTTCATCTCACAAACTTACAAAGCTCTACCGTATGAACTAGTGCAGTTGTTAACCATCCTCCAGTACAGTTCCTGATTCTTCACACACGTTCCCCTTGCCCATATTTTACACACTGCTGCATTAAGCTCAGAACTTAAAATTTATAATAATTTTATCCTCATGATTCATTTTACTCTTTTATACTTTATTCCTGTTAAATGGCCAATTATCTTTAACTTCCGTTGCATTGAATTTCTGATTTGTAAAACAAAATCTTAAAAGCTTTGCTTTATGTTAATTGACCAAGGGTCAATACTCCCCCCTGCACAGAAGATGCTGCTCTCAGGAAAAGACCCAGCGGAATGGAAGTATGCAGATTCCAACAGAAAGGAAGAATCAAAATTATTAGTGAAAAAATAATGTGTTTTGCTGAATTTTGCAGCTGAGTTTATAAGCATCTGGTACTTTATAACTTCTTGGAATGTATCAATGTTACAATATCACCAAAACAATAGCTAACACATAATCAGAGCACCTTTGCAGGAAAAAGCACTTAAACGTAAACCTTTATAACATAAATTCACATTACCTCCAAAGTAAGAAAACATGTGATTTGTGAGGTTTGATGGGATTAGATTAAATAAGCATAGCAATTGTTTGCAGTTGCAATAATTTTTCTCTAAAAGCTACTTTTTAGAAGTGTCTTTGCATATTTTTCCCACAAACAATAATTCATCATCAGTGGAGTAAATTATTTTCTTCTGTTTTTAATATGTTACAGATGAATGGTTGTATGTCTTCCCTTTTAGAGTATTACAAGACAGACCATTTTTGCATTTGGCTCGTAATATAGCTGATACCTGTGGTGTTCTTCATGGTTCATGTGGTACTAATTTAAATGGGAAGTTGCACATATTTCATTGAAACACTCCGAAAGCTAGCTTTCACAGAAGGGTGCAGATGATAGACTGTTCTCTCCATGTAGCTGAACCACTCTAAATATGTCAGGGAGGGTTATGGATCATTTCATTCACCCATCAGCTTTAGTCTACTGTGTGTACAAATCACTGTGCGGTGTCATCGAACAGAACATTCCTGACAGTGGCAATACAGTGGTGAGACTACTTGTGCTAAATGTGAGTCTGTATACACTTGCATTGAAAGCACTGATACAGTTACTCCAAAATCTGCTCTTCTCTTGCAATGGTTGCACTTAGTTCTTCTTACAAAGTCTCCAGGATTTTCTTCATCATATATTAAATGTAGGGGCGCTGATTATTTATGCAAATTCTGCAGTTTCAGAATCATACACTGGTTATTCTGTCTTCTTCAAAGTTGCTGTAGTTTCATTCACATACCATTTGACACATTGAGAATGACTGAGCAGCAGCCACCATTTAGCCCGTTCCATATGAATTTCCTGCTGTGATCTCGTTTGCATAACCCGGGAAAACAGAATGGTAAACAGCTTGGTCACCTGCAATCAGATATTCTATGCTTCCACACAAACTTATGATCTAACACTTGTCTGATTCCCCTTTTCATTAACTTCAATTTGCCTTATTATAAAATTTAAAGCAACGGTTTTTCTAGATATTGAATTGCTTGTAAGAACACACATTTAAAATTGCATCAGATGGGATATCCATTCTGCTTTGACCCACAAGTGTGAATTTTATTCTTGTAAGAAACCACTAAAGGCGTTTGTTTTTCCTATTAGTGCACATCAACCAGCAGAGGTCGGCATAGCAATAAAGCCATATTTAATCATCCACACATTCCCCTTTCCTGTTGTCCCACTTAAACACCAACCTGACACTGCTCAAGTTGTTTAAGCACGCTGTTCTCACCATCTCCTTCCTTCAACTTTGTTTCCTTCAGTCATGCTTGAAACATTAACCGGCCAGCCCCCGACCGCTCAGTCACTGCATCATGAAGGGGAAGAAGATGGCAACATTGGATGATGGTCTTGTCCGCGTGCCATTTTGTAGAAAGTCACTTGAAGGCAGGATGTGCACTTTGGTGCAGATCCCCACTAGCCAGACCGGTGTAGCTAATTGTGCTGGCATCCCAAATGCTAGCTCAGCTGAAGACAATGCAGATGAGGGCATGATGGGGTAAGCTGCAGATAGAGGCTTCTGAACATGCAAGTAGAAATGCTTGAAAGATTTTCTGGCCAGCTTGGATATCAGTACCGTGGGAGGGTCCAGTTCTAGGTTTGAATAGCTTCCATGATAGAACAAACTCTGACCAATGCCTTTCTCATTCTGGATTGCACTGTTGTCGAGGTATTCCCAAGTATCACAGCACTCTAGATGTACACTGAAGAGATAGAAGTCCTTAGCTGACAGATGGTGAGTCCACAGACTCTAAATTGATTCTTGTCTCTCTGGGTGCTGCAATAGATTCCACCATTCCCACTCCGATCATTCTCCTGCGGTTGCTCGTCAGTAAGTAATCTCTAGATCAGCTCTGGCTGTGGCTGGACCCTGCAGTCCTAAGATTACTAGCTCTGCTAAATGACATTGGGTGTTCCTTCAGGGTCAACTGCACTGCAGCCAGATTACACCTCTGGAGGAGCACTAGGAGAGGCATTCAGAAATACAGAATGGTGCTTAAAGAAAACTGTGTGGCCTTTGTCTTAATTCATATAAAAATATATTTTAAAACATCTTGAGCACTTTGATGACCTTGGATCTGTCTGTCATGATTTGTGCAGCAACATCACCAGTAAAGAGGGAGAGCTATGAGGCAACTGTGATCTCTCGACTTTACTTCATTTGTGATCACTTGCTCCTGACAGACATTTCTACAGTAGGGGTCAAGATGTGCTGCTTCTCCCATTTTGCCCTTGAGTATGTTGAGGAAGCACCTCACCGAGCTGCTGCAGGACCTGTGGCAAGGATGCTCATGAACTGCAGCAAATGTCCCAACCAGAAGGCCATACAATACAGGAATAGAACTACACCACTTGACCAATTGAGTCTGACCTGACATTCAATTATGGCTGACCTTTTTAAAGTTTCATTCCTCCGTCTTCTCCCGATAACCCTTTACCCCTTTACCTTGGGAATGTATGAGCACACATGGCAGGAAAATGTATTTCTAAGTGAGGAAGTACATGGCTTCTGGTGTACCCAGAAGGAGAGATGTTTATTTTTTTTAAATTTTATGGGTTATATTTTGCTTACAGCTTTTGTGGAGAAGTGGGGACGGGCGGTAGGCAGCTTTCACAAGTTGCTATTATCAATTTGGAAACAGAACCCACAGCCATTCTCCTGTCAGTGTCAGACTGTGGTGGAAGCTCAGCGTGCTTGGTGCCTAATCTTCTGCGCTGCGTGAAAACCAAACATTCTGCATTGTCTTTGGATCTCCCACCGCACAGTAAGAACTCTTTAATGACATTGGAACTGCAGAGAGCCTCCCAGAGTCCTGACGTGAGCCTTGAACGGCTTGATTCACTCACCACTACATACTCAGTTCTGACTGCTCCTGCAGCCACAGTAAAGGTTGGTTGAGACTGGGTTCTGGCACTTGTTAATCATCAGGGTGCTGCTCTTTTGAGGAATAAATATGGTGATGTTATTGAGTGCAATGGAGGTGAAGTTGTTTTCACTTTTATAACAATGGTATGCTTTCAGTTCTAAATGTGACATTTTAATCTCACACATTAAAGTGGCTTTATATGTTAGGGACAGCATCAGATTAAGAATTAGGTTTATTGTCATTGACATATGACAAAAAATTGTTGTTTTGTGGCTGCAGTGCAGTGCAAGGCGGGAAAATTACTATATATCACAATAAACAAAAATAAACAAGCAAACAAACAAGTAAATAAATAAATGGTGAAAAGAGGACCAGTGATTAGTGAGGAATAGTGAACAAGATTGTTCTTGGGTTCACAGATTGTTAGAAATCTAATGATGGGAGAGGGGTAGAAGCTGTTCCTAAAAGGTTGAGTGTGGCACTTCAGGCTGCTGACTTACTCCCTGATGATAGTGCGAAGTTGGTCCCAGGCAGCAGGTCGAGGAAGTCAGAGAAGATCAAATGGTGGATCAAAGGCTTCGATAATTGAGCTCCAACGGTTGTACATGAACTGATTGAACTCTGATAAGTTTTGGTGCCCTTTCCTTTCCTTTTGTATTGTATCACTATTAATTACCTAGTTCCAATAAGATTTATAAAGTGTAATCTGTAAAACATATATTGTTTGCTGTCTGATATTGTATGCGCAAGTTTGTACCAGCGTGCATTACACAGCATCTATGCAAACGGGAGACACGGTTTGGCAGGTGGACGGATTTTCCCCTAGACAAACACAAGCCGATAGCCCTAAGCGTTACAATAGCAATGAGAAGAGGGCATTTCGCAGATGGTGCGTGTCTTCTTAACTCTGACAGCTGGCATAGTTCAAGTCAGGTCTTCCATAACTATCAGGGCCATTTTGAGCTCAGAGGTTCCTATGTGCATTTTCTGAAGCTCTTCTAGGGATAAGCTGTAGGAATCCACAATGTTTTGGGCTGACAAGGTAGGCTCAATGCTTCTGGGCTTGGAATGATTGTTTGGCCCCTGGATGCTGGGGAGGAAGGTGAATGGACAGACTGTTGCATTTGTTTTGTTAGTATGAAAGTGATGAGAGCAGAATTGTATTTGGTGAAATCCTAACATCATATCAGACCTGCTTTGAGGGTGGTCTCTTGTAGTCTGGGGAACTGACCTCAATCTCAGGGACATCTTCTTACCTTCCTCTGGACCACAACCAGTAAGTACCAGGCCATTGTCCGCCAGTTAGTAAGTACGTCTTTTCCTTGGGAGATCTTCCAGAAGGGCAAAGTACCAAGTAACTTAGACTTAAGGTAATAAGTAGCAGAATTAGAAGAAAGGTGATATCTATATTTTCTCTCCATTTGGTGTAGGTGTCTGGAACTCACCTGCTGAAGTGAAGGCAGTGACTGAAACTCCCAACACATTTCAACAGTAGTAAATAAGATGCTGGAGGAACTCAGCAGGCTAGGCATCATCTGTGGTGGGAAATTGTACATCGACTTGTTTGGTTGAGACCCCTCATCTGGACTGGAAGATAGAGGGGACATTGCCAGTATAAATGGGGAGGGGAAGGGTGAGGCAGGAGCTTGAAAGGGATAGGTGGATCAAGGTGAGGAGATTGATTGGCTCTTGCTTTCTGGTGAACGGACATAATCTCAGACGCAGAAGGAAGAGTGGAAATGTAACAGAAACTGGAAGGTGATAGGTGGAAGTAGCAATGGTCTGAAAATGATGAAATCGGATAGAAAAAGAGGGTGGAGACAGAAACAACTAAGGAAGCTGGAATGCGTAGGTGGGAACAGTAGTGGGGGAGAAACATTGGGAGAAGAATGTGGGTGGTGTGCTGATAAAGTGAGAGAGGATGGGAAACGGAATGATGGCGGGCTGGGGAGTGGGGTGACTGTCGGAGGAATTGGGTAGACCAGGATGAGAGAGAAAAGGAACAGATTGGAAGCAGCTTGCTTGCTGCTTGAGGTTCCAGCATTTTCTATCTCTTGTGTCTATACCTGAATAGTACTTGGATGAGTAGAAAGAGCAGGGCTGTGGACCTAGAGCTGAATCATGGCACTTGGGTGATAATGATAGGTGGGTGTTCCCACAGAAACAATCTCTTCTACTAGTTATTTCCAGAATTTTCTATTTTTACTTTAGATTTCTAACATCTCTAGTTTATGATATTGAGCAAATTTAGCTCCAGTTGAATTAACAACACGCCCACAAACAATGGAAGATCACCTTAGAAAGCATGGTACAAACCCAGTTCCTGCTTACCTCTGACTGTCTCACTGGGTTTATTTCATGTGTGTGCTCAGTTCATGAAATGTATTGAAAAAAACAAAAGCTATAAATATATCCCAGAAAGCTATAATCACAGTTTCAATTAATGATAGAATGCTGTTTAGTTCTGCTTAGCCTGTGTTAAGACATCAAATTTCCAATAATTTAACATTGTAATCCTTTTATTTTTCAAATCCCTCCATGTCTTCATTACTCCCAGTTCCATTAGTCTTTCAATCTCTGCATGGTATCTGTACTCTGTATCCCTGCATATTATCTGTATGACCAGCTGAGTGGAATAATTCTACTCCTACGTCTAGTGTCTTATGGTCTGCTCCTTCAATTTTGTCCACTTGCTCATCTCCGATATAATTACTTAATCATCATTTGACCAACCCTCCAGGGACTGAGGACTTGTTTCTTGAGTACCTTTTCACCATCCTCTGTTTCTTTCTCGTCCCCCATCAAATTCTACAGCTCTGGACGAAATTAGATGCATTATACAAATACAATTATTTTTGTACAAAAACTTGTTTCAGTGGCAAATTTCAGAAAGACCTTGAATTAGAACTGTTTCTCATCTCACGTATACACTTCAATGTTGCCTTAAGTCAGAAGCTGTACTTTGCAAAATGCTGACACAACAAAAATGGGAATAGTGAAAGCAATTGAGATATATTATTGATTGAGATTTTGAAAAAAATAAACCACTGTTTTCTCAGCCTTTCCAGTGCAGTTACCATTGTGTGCTTCAGCTACTTTCATGAAGGATATCAAACAACGATAAATTGATGTTTATAGAAAACAGCTCTCAGTTTTCATAACAAGCATGTTTCCAGAGGATAAAAGAAACAAACAAACCTTTTCTTTCCCCGGATAGAAAGTGCAATTCCCAAATGCCATATATCAGGTGAGGGTGGATTTTCACTAGTTTTACTTTCATGTAAAGCAAACATATAGATCTGACCTCCTCAACGATTGCCTTTGGCAAAGAACAGGAATTTCTCCAGAGATTTTGGTTGGATTCAAGCGCTTATAAATATTTTAATTAAGTCTTGAACTTCACCAGCATCTTTTGAAAGATCTGTTGAATACTGTTGTAGAATAACCCTATTTGCACACAATTGGTAAAATGCGTATTTGTTTATTATTATTTATACAAGCAAACAAATCTAATAGTTGATGATGAGTAATGTACACTGCCTTTGAAATTCAGTTCTGTTGACTTCAAGAAAATAAGTATATGCACATTACCGACAAATGCATATTAGGTAAAATAAAGAGGTCATGTTTTACCATAGGTTTATTAATAATTTATATGCTCTTGTCCAAACCCTTACTGAGCCTTGGAGCATTCAGAGAAACAAATGAATAATTGCATGGCAGCAAGTTACCATCACAGACCTGTGTAAAACTTCAAGGAAAATCAACTTATTTATTTATTTGTTTGTTTGTTTAGTTGATCTTATCCGATCATTTTGCCCTATTTTTTATTAAAGAAATTTTATGGTTCTGAGTACCAAGCGGAAGTCAGCAGTGTCAGTTCGGAAGAAGCGATAACAACATTCGATCAAACAAAATAAATAAAGGAGACAAACTTAAAAGATTGGCAGTCTTCAAAGTAGAAAGGTCACCGACTTTGGATGGGATCATAGGTTACTAAGGAAAATCAGGTTACTGAGGAAAGTACAGGTGAAAATTTAGTTTCATTAGCTCAATCTTCCAACCTACTTCATCTGTGGTTAGGAGTGAGGTATAGGGGGCCCAAAGATTTTTGTACTAAAATAGCAAGCCACATTTATATAATTTGCCTAATTTTGTCAAGAGGATTGGAACTTGATGGGGACAGAGAGAAGGCGGGGGAGGGGTGGGAAGGTGCAGGGAAATTCGGGAAACAAGTCCTCAGCTCTTGAAGGGATAGCAACGATGATGCAATTGTATCGAAGAATCCGTGAGAACTCTTCAGTATCGATGAAGGGTTTCCACGTGAAACATTAACTCTTTATTCTTCTTCATAGATGCTGCCTGGCTTGCTGAGTTCCTCCAGCATTTTGTGTGGGTTACTCTGGAGAGGGGCAAGACCTGCAGATGAAGAACTAATGAAGAATATTTTCAAGATTATAAATCATGACAGTCTTAAAATAGCAATTGGACAAATGTGGCAAACAAATGAGAAGACAGAATGGTTTGATTAAAGGCAACCATGCTTCAATTAACACACACACAGATGCTTGGATTTCCAGCATCTTCAGACTTTCTCTTGTCCATGCTTCAATTAAGTGTTTTTTTCTTCGAAGAAAAGGGAAGTTCCCTTTATAATGCTTCTATGAACTCTCAAAACAGTCTGCTAAGTATCAAATGAGAGGCACATCAGCAAACTGAAGATCCAAGGGGTGAAGATAAAACCATAAAACCATCAGGCATAGAAGCAGAAATAGGCTATTTGGCCCATTGGGTTTGCTCCACCGTTCTATCAAAGCTGATTTATTATCCCCCTCAACCCTGTCCTCCTGCCCTTTCCCCATAACCCTTGACACATCTACCAATCAACAACCTATCAACCTCCGCTTTAAATGTACCCACTGATTTGGCCTCCGCGGCTGCCTGTGGCAATGAATTCCACAGATTCACCACCTTCTGGCTAAAGATGCATCCTTTGTGATTGGAGATGCAGTGATCAGCAACTCTGCCTGTGAAATTCTGACCCACAGACTGCAAAAGCAGGATGTATTCCACTGCGCTGTGCAATATTGCCCAGATAAAGTGCAAACAGATCCGGTGGGGCAAGAATAGGCAACAGAGCAGACTGGGAGCCTCCACCGGCTGCTCCAGGCTTCATGTCTAAGCACTCACTTTCGTTCTGAATGCTGTTTGCACAGGTTGCATTATTTTCTCTCTCTGCATATTGGATGTTGGATGGAGTTTTTAATGGGTTCTTTTGGGTTTCTTGTTCCGTGAGAAGATGAATCTCAAGGGTATATAATATCCTCGTACTTTTATGATAAATATACTTTGAAGTTTGAACTTTAATTATCAGCGACCAAAACAAGATCATATTCCACGACAATCTGTAGATCCATGGCTTGATATATTCCACATTCTAACATTGTCACAGGCCAGTAATTAGCCCAGGTCAAGTGAGACTGTCAACAGGAAATAACTAGTCAGCTAAAGCGCTGCACAGGAGCACATGCACGCAGATTGGTTCAAATGGAATGCTCCTATAGCAAAACTGTCTGATCAAAGCCCTGCAGTACTGTCACGTGATAGCGGACAGATGATAGCAGAGAGTGGCTTACAGCTTAATTTCTTCCTCTTAATTGTTTTCCATTTCAAGATGGAAGGGGTTCTGTCAGCATCCATGATCTACAGCTGCACTCAAACTGCAGTTCTTTCTGGTGATGGTTCCCATACCTGGTGCTCATCGACTGGCCATTTTTGGAATTGCAAGGACGTGACCTGGAAGATGAGCACACCTTCAGGGTGAGGCCCTGCTGCCCTGTGGATGAGCCGATTCCACGCTGGTGTCACCGACTGAAGCCTAGAGGGAGAAATGGAACATTGTGAACAGCAGATCAGCTGCCAAAGGTCTCTGTACTCAGGCGATAGCTCTCTCTCCCTCTCTCTCTCTCTCTCTTTCTCTCGATGGTCAAGGAGAGTTTGCTGCTGATTCTCGAGGTGGAGAACTTGGAACACAAGTGATGCGGCAGGCTTTAACCGCAATTGTTTTGTTTTCTTGGTCTCCCCTTTCGCTGTGAAAGGGTGTCACCTCCCTGTCCCTTTATTAGGAACAGAGAGTGCCTGTAGCATGTCAAATAGTCAGGTGAACGAATAGTTTTTGTTGTGCTGCAGATCATGGTCTCTCTTTGGGGCTTTGCTATCGTTTGCTTGGTGGGTGGTGGGTGCCGATGGTTTTTGCTGAAATAAGTGGGGGTGGGCAGGGAGTAGGATTGGTGTTTTGCTGCTGTTTGTGCATGGGAGTGGGGAGAAAGGATTTCTGTTTTCTGGATGTATGTGAAAAGCAAGAATTTCATGTTGTATATTGTATACACACTTTGATGCGACATGGAGCCAGTTGAAGCATTTGAGCAAATAATGATATGTTGAGATAAGACTCTCTGAATACCATCAACACCCCCCCCCCCACACTTCCATCTCCCCACAACTGGTGGGGCGTTGTATATGAGTGCAGAATAAGTAGCTGAAACATCTCCATCTATTGCAGCTTCCTTCCGAGGACCCTTTCCATCAAAGTTTCACAGATGCAGTCTTAAGCCAGTTTGATTGACCCTCCAGAATAACGAGACCTGGAGTCAGCAAATCAGCACAGACTGCAGCCCTCAACAGCAGCCGAAGTGCAGTGTTGAAGTTGGGTGCTCCTGAATGAAGCTTATCTTCAGCAAAACCCTTTCAGTGGAGCTGTAACACTGCCATCTACCAGTCAATGTCGAAAATTGATCAGGTGTGCCCTGACCACAAAATGAATGGAAACTCTAATCCAGTCAATTACTGAGACATTAGTCCTCTCATAATCATCAGCAAATTAATGCAAGATTGTTATCAAGTTATATTAACACAAAGTTCACCACCAATATCCACCAGGACTGCTTAGGTCCAGAACCCATTTCAGTTCTGGCAAGGGATCTTCAGTCTGAAACTCTGTGACTGTTTCTCCTCCCCCAGACATGGCTTGACCTGCTGAGTATTTAAAGCGGAGGTTGATAGGTTCTTGATTAGTAAGAGTGTCAAAGGTTATGGGGACAAAGCAGAAGAATGAGATTGAGAAGGATAATAAATCAGCCACAATCGAATGGCAGATCAGACTCAGTGACCATATCAGAGTTAATCTTTTTTCACAAATCTTGTTTCACTCTCGCTTCACGTTCTGTTGGAGTTTCAGTTAACAGGAGCAAAATACCACATTTCTTCTGGATGCACAATTTGATAATTGCATCTATATGAATGATGTCGCTTTAAGTAAGCTTCCATTCTTCACATTTTCCCACTATTGAACTCACCCCCAACTTTCGCTTCAGCAGAGATGGTGCATTCAGCATTGCCAGTATCTGCTATCCAAAAATATCACCAATTTTTACTTTCTGTTTTTGATGCGGAAATGGTAGATCAGTATGAGTTGCAAAAACCATTGAACTTTAAATTTCATACAAGCTTTGTTCTTCAAAGCATTAAACTCTTTTTCTGCTTTATTCAACATCCTAAGGATACTGAAAATAATAATAATTATGATTTGAGAATATGAAAAATATTATTATTGTTTGAACAAGTTAAGTCAAAAAAATCATAATGTTAATAAAATAACCACAGCCATGCAAACAAATTTATAGAAGCTAATGTTTACTTTGTTCTAACAAATTTTTAATTAAAAATTCTTATTAGATTACAATTTTTTGAAAGATTACTTACCAAAAAAATCAGGATATAGAAATTTTCACATCAAACAAACACAAAGTACAACTCACAACACAAGTAAACGATGTCAAGCAGTCTAGATAACTGACAGGCCCAATGGCAAAATTAAAATGTTTTGACTAGACACTGCTGGTGTTTGTGGGCCGATGATTTATTGATAATGGGGTACTGAATTCCATTCTGTGTTTATTGTTACAATTTGTAATAGTGCTGTAACCTGAAACACTGAAAATGTAAATACATTGAACCCCTAAAATGTTTCAAAGGTTGTGGTATAATTATTATTTAGAAAATTAATCGATCATAATCAGTAACACATAACTAATTACAAGGTATTTCACAGCTATATTTACATAGATTTCAAAATTATATTAACATTATATAAAAGAAAATTCCAGCAGTGCAACAACAAATGCAATGTGCACGGGAGCATTTCAAATATTGTACGGCCATGCATGTGAGCAGCTTAGAGGGAGCAGTGGTTGAGAGCGATAATAAATTCACCAAGATCAAATGGTGGAGCAGATACGGCCTAATGCTGTTCCTATCTCTTATGATCTTATGGTATTTCCAGCATGTACTGATTTGATTTTAGCTTTCCGTCATTTGCAGTTGTTATGGTTTTTATTGCAGGCTTATTTGACACATGGTCAGAAATGCAGTGAGGTGAGAGTGACTGCCCTGAACTGCAGCTCTTGGCAGAGTGGCATCAAGGAGTAGATGTTCAAAATTCAAAATACCTTTATTATCAAAGTATGTATACATTATACAACCATCAGATTTTCATCCTTACAGGCAGCCACAAAGCAAAGAAACCCAAAAGAACCCATTGAAAAAAAGGCTGACAAACACCCACTGGGCAGAGAGAAGAAAAGATCATGCAAACAATAAAAATAAGCAAATAACATTCAAATTGAGAGTGAGTTCTGAGACACAATGCCCGAAGCAGCTGGAGCAAGCCACTGCCTCAGCCTCAGGTAGTCACATAGAACCTGCAGACAGGAAGCCCAGAGCAGCTGGAGCAGACCACTGTCTCAGCCTCAGTGCAGCGCAGAACGGAGTAAACATTGCAGAGTAGCAAGCAGAATCGGCCTGACCCTCACCTCTATTCCCGACACCCTGCCTTACCAATCCATCTGGCCCGGTGTATAAACCGGCCAAACATCAGGTCATTCCCCACTGTAAGACCCAGGCCCCGTTGCATCAACATGCTCTGGGCCCGGACCCCACAGCCACGTTTTGGCCAGTACCTGATCTTTCCAACTCAGTCTGGCACTTAGATTGATCAAACCTTGCTCTCCTTTTAAGTGGACGGACCTCGAAGCTCCCTCTCTTCTGTTCCGTTTGCCTCAACTTCACTCAAATATGCCTCGAACTCGCCCCGACTTCACCTCACAGCTGCACAATTCATCCCTTGACTCAGCTGTGCCTTTGCTTGGCTCGTCATTGTTTGCAGTGATTGTTTACCATAAACCTGGACAAAACTGAAGTCAGTCGGAAAGGAGGAGAGATCTCAACTGGCTGGAGGCATAGCTCATACTAGGGATGATGTCTATGGAGGGTGACAAAGTAACTGAGCCAATATTAGAGATGAAGTTCTGCTATATACTGTACAGAGAAAGCAAGTTACATGAAGTTTTCAAGTTTAATGTCATGTCCAGACTGAAGATCAGGTTTGTGTTGGTACTTGTTATAACATTGCAGAAGGCCATACAGTACATCTGTCTACCTTGCAATGGAATGGAAAATAAAACTGTAGGGAATTGAACTGAAGTGCTCTGTAAAGAGTTGTGTTTAGTTTCTCCTGTGTAGATGACATCACGTTGTAAACACAAAATGCAGTACATTAAAGTAGAAGCTCAAGTGATCCAATGTCTTATCTAGAGGGAGTTTTTAGATCCCTGGATGACAAGGAGAGAGGAGCTAAATTGATGAATTAAATATCTTCAGCAGTTGTATGGAGAGGTGCCATGAAAATTAAAGTGGTTGTTGGAGACAGCAGTGTGGGCCAGCTATTTGAGAAGAGAAAAGTCTGTTCAGAAGCTGAAAGAGGAGGGGAATGGAAAAAGAGCATGGTGATGGAAGTTGCTAAGGGAGGTTCTTATGGTTGTTTGAGGACTTTACAGGAGGACTTTCAAAGACCCAGTCATCAACAGCTTTCCTTCCATCAGCGAGATAGTGGGATTGGTGGACAAGATTTGGCCAAGAATGGTCTCTTTGGAATTGCTGTGGAATTTGGAAAAGCATTAGTTCATCCAAGCTCCACATTCAGTAAGGTTTGCTTTTTGGCCCTCTGCATTGGCTGCATGTTATTTAGATTATCCTGAACACAGTCAGTGCTCAGGGATGCCGAATCTTCAAATTGTCCCCTATAACTGGCATTAGATTCCCTATTTCCAAAAGGCCTGTGAAACACTTAGGTCCTCTGAGCTTATACATTTCCAATGAATAACATGGTAGATGTCAAAACTGATCAGATTTGATTCTTCAGTGTTCATTCTACACCTGTAAAACAAGCATAATATCAACAAGTATCTAGGCCGGATGCTAAGCCATTGACAGCAAATATTTATATTTAAAAGGTCCTTGCAGAGTGAGATGTAAAATGACCAGAATGGCTCTGAGAAGTCTAGGAATTAATGGGAATGTGAGGTCGGCAAAGAGAGGGGACTCCCTCACACAGCTTCTCATGACCAGAGGAGTACCTTATGGGATACTTCAACACAGGATATTTGTTCCTGATGATTTCTGGAAGTAGACATTGAGCTCATGAACAGTAATTTAGGTCTGGTCCCCAAAATGGGTTACATTTCTTTTGGAGCTTGTGGCACTGCAATTTCCAGCTACTTTTCTGGGGCCCACAATGTAGACCTTAACATGACAAGCAGAGACATTAGAAGAAACCTGCTGTTTGAAATACTTCTCATCACAATTCACATCATGACCATTACCAGACCCTAATATTACCTATCCCCACTCTAAACTATTGGTAATATCTCCACAATCAGGACTCAACAATGCAGTTTGAACGGTGTTCTACTCAGCTGATATAAACACATAAAATGCTGGCAGTTATCAGCGGGCAGGCACTATGCGCTTTGCATCCTGAACAATGCTATAAATCTGCAAACATAGGCTCCTCATCCACTTATCCAGCACCACCAAGTCTCTCCATGTCAAAGCAATCCAGGTCTACCGTTCCACTTCAAACTTTACCATGTCTATTGCTTCAACAAAAAAAAGAACTTCTTGCATTTAATTGTCAAGGATGACAACTCTTGAACTCCCATTCAGACTTTTCTTCTTTTCACTTTCTGCTGGCTCCATCTTTCCCTACAATTGTAGCCCTTATTGTATTTTCATCTTACCTTCTGACATTCCCCTTCCAGACCTTAGAAAAACCTGTTCTACTTTGTATGTCATACTTACTTTGACATGTAAGTTTTCTATGGTTTTTTTTTGCCTTTCTGCTTTTTGCTGGCGAATACTGGTCATGCCAGGCAAATAAGCTGTGCTGGGATCATTTGAAAAGGTCTGAGAATTAACTGAATTAGGTCCTTAGACCTAAGAACTTCTCTAAGACTGTGTTCCTCCTTCCTAGACATTTCAAAGCCTTGTTTTAGTTCAAAGACTGAAGTCAATTGCTAGCTCTGGCTGGGTTCCTTACCTTGTTGTCTGCTTTACTTGTAATACTTAATCACTTGCCTTATTTTTCCAGGGCATTACCCTTTAATCTACCTTTTAAAAATAAAGGACACTTGGTTTGAAACAAAGAATACTTTTTCTCTTAATTTATATTTCCAATAATGTTCATACATGGGATTAAAGCAAAATGCATTCATTTCATCGACTAAAATTTAACACATTTTTTGAAATATTTTTGATTGCAAGTAGCTCTGTGGTTAAAACTATTAAATTTAAATTGGACTATCTTTAAACATTGTTTTCTGTACATTCTGCTCTTCAAATACTGAGGAAAATCTTTCAGATTACTCGCAGGCAAGAGGTTCTGGCACGTTGTGCAAAGCAATTAATAGATATTTTTTGTTCCAAAGTAGCTAGTGCCCAGAGTTCATCTGTACACAGAACAAATCATGCCTTCTTCAAGTGTGAGGATCGAAAGCAATTACCATTAGTGACCATCTTCTGCAGCCGATCCTTTCTGTCCTGTGCCTGAATCTCAATGATCTCCCAAGTGTGCCCATGCAATTTAACAGAAAGATCAATACACCATGGCTGTTAGCGGCAGCTCTGTTGAAGTGCTTCACAAAACATGTTACATTTCTTCACCGAATAAATGTCAAAACATTCCACCAGCTACAATTCTTGAGAGAAATTGTTCTTGTGAAACATTATTGACATACTTTAACCCACATTTCCCGCTGCACTCCAGTTTCCTGCAGCCAAGTCAATTCTCATTTGGCATGAGCCACATCGACATGCATCCCCTGGTGATTTACTCTGGAGGCATGAAAGCCATCAAAATCTGGCGCAGAGGTTTCTGAAGGCAAAGGTCAATGACCTAGCACTGACCCAAGGTCAAGGTGACAACTGCCTCTCCTCAGAGGCCTGTCTTCATCTCTAACATGGCCTTGAAGCCGATCAATATCATTAGAATGTCTGCCTGTCTTGCAGTCTGCATCATCTGATCTATGTGCTTTCTGCAGCAAGGTTACTGGCTCCAGTTCCTCAGAGTGTCTTTTCCTTGACATTGTTTTGCAAAAGCAGGTAGCTATTTGATTGAGGAATTGTGTGTGTTAAAATATTGTAGAATTGATAATCTTTATTTTTAGCTATTGATTGTTATTGCTTTAACATTATGCCTTTTATCCTGTCATTTATTTTGTTGTCCATTTAGATGAGTGCAATGAAGCAATTTTATAAGTGAAAAATGTATCACTGCAGAGGCAGGAAGTGCTTTCTCAACATTTCATAAATGTCATGATAGTTTTCATCATAAGACAGTGTTTTGCTTTATAAGGAAAGATGAAGTATATCATCATAAAGTTTAATGTCCACAATTTTATAAATCATCACTGTTTCTGTTACAGTGTACATGAGGTTGTAGTGGCTGCATATCAGATCTGACAATGAACATCCTCTGACAGCATTATGTTTTTTTTTTGCAGCAATTGTTTTACTCTTGTTTGATTCATTAAAATTATTATCCCCTTTACTTTTCAACAATGTGCCAACTAATATTGCCCTGAATTTCAGTTTATTAGTTATTTATTTATAAATGCATGATTAGAGTGAAATTTCCTGCTGACTAGCATTGTACAAACTAGAAGCAGCCCAGCAACACACAAAATAACTTTAAATAATTAAGCAATATTAAAAAGATAATTTGATTGTTAGCATCATTGAAATCAGTCTCTATTGAAAATTATTTTACAAATGTTTTTCACAATGATGAATTTACTCAAAATATCTTGATAAAATTCAGCAGTAATATAAAAAAATGCCTGAATATTTCTTCAACATCGGTGGTTTCCATTCATTTCTCTATCTCTAAATAATTGTTGGAATAAAACATATAAAATGCAAAGCAGATCACTGCTCACATTAGTTACAATAGAATGAAACACCAGATTATATACCGAGTCACATGTTTATAGAAGCATCCTTAAAAACCTTAGGAATGGTCATTCTTCAAGTCTTTTGAGCTCCCACAATATATCTCCTTGTGTTCTCCCATATCTTTCAATTTGCTTTGTTAATTTTTCCCAATTTTAATTCCATAACTTATCATACAAGTTCATTTGTTTTATACCTGCACATACTTCCTTGTTTTCAAAATCATATTAAATGTTGTTAGTTACACTCACTACTACGGTACCCAAAAAATTGACAAGGAAACAGAGCATCAGTGGGGTAACAAAGAGTGAGGGGGAAAAAACCCAGAATATTTAAAGGCAGTGGAGTACACAAGGATCAAATGCCTTTAAAGGGAGTGTAGGAAATGGAGCTAAAGTGTATTTAAGGGGAACATGGGACATTGGGTCCTGGTGAGTTTAAGAAGAGGTGGGAAGTTGGGCCCCAGTGAACTTAAATAAAGCATGGGAGTGTGATGTCTGATGCGTTTATAGGGAGGGAGGGAGACAGAGCCCCACAAGTTTAAAAAGAGTTTGGGAATTGGAAAGCAGTAAACAGGGTCTTTTTGAGTTGAAAAAACCATGAAATTTGTGTACTCAGTGAATTAAAAAAAGCATGGTAAATAGCTACAGAGTTTATCGGGAGCAGAAGGCATTAATAATATTGCAATAATAATAGGTAATGAAAGGGTTATAGGGAGTGATGAATTTTAAACTAAGTCCATCCCAAGAGATAAAATATTAGGCAATAGGTTAAAAGCCAATACATCTGCTGGACTTGATGGTTTGCATTTTGGGGTATTGTAAAGGAAGTGACACAAGCAATAGTGGATGCATTTCTTGTAATCTACCAAAATTTGCAGGGTCCTAGAGAACTCAAAGAAGATTGGAAAACAAAAGGAGGGAAATTGTAGGCCAGTTAGCCTAACATTTGTCAGTGGGAATTGTTTATTAAAATGGTAACTGAGATATAGAAAATCATAAAATAATCATGTCGAGTCAATTTGGCTTTATGAAAAGGAGATTATGTTGGAAAACTTTCCCAGAGTTCTGCGAAAATGTAACAAATGGAGCAGGTAAAGGGAAACCCTTAGATATAAGGCTTTTGATGACCATAAGTTCACTGCACAACATGAGAGCACATAGAGTTGGAAGTAATATCCTGGATGGATAAAGAGAGTTTGGATCAATGGGTCATTTCTGGATCAGCAGTCAGTAACTAGTGGGGTGCCACAAAGATCAATGACAGAGTCTCAAGTGTCTACAATCTCTATTAATGACTTTAATGAAGGGAACAAAATTACTTAATTGGTCAAATTTCCAGGTGATACAAAGATAATTGGTGAGCAAGTTGTGAGGAGGACACCAAGAACCTTTGACTGTAAGACTAGTAGCGAATATACATATCTTAAGATATAAGATTTTGGATTATGAAGTTTCAAATACAAATTACTGCATGCAGGAGAGCAAATGTGAAATATATTGATGCAAGTTCAAAAGTGAGTTTATTTTGTACTCAAACATTAATATTTCAATATGTATATCTCCATTTTCCCTATTCTGTTTCCAAGGATAAGCATAAAGACCCATAGTAATGCAATGGATATAATTGTCATTTGAATGTCTTGTACAATTACAACATCTGAAACAAATATACCACTTTCTTTGTTCTTACCTAGTGCGGTAACTTTATTTATTTATTGAGATATAGCAAGGAATAGAACTTCTGGCTCTTCGAGCCATGCTGCCTGGCCATCAGGGACAATTTACAATGACCAATCAACCTACCCGACCGGTACATCTTTGGACTACAGGAGGAAACCGGAACACCCGGAGGAAACCCATGTGGTCATGGGGAGAATTCGAAACTCCTTGCAGGTTGCAGAAGGAATTGAACCCATGTCTCTGGTACTGTAAAGCGTTATGCTAACCATTACTCCACCGTGCTGGTCGAGAATCAGAAAGTCATGCAGCATGCAAACAGTCTCTTTGGACTATCATGTTCATAATGCCAATCAAGCTCCTGTCTATACTCATCTCAATTTCTAACAATCAGTCATTGATTTACTATGTTTTCATAATTCAAGTGTCCATCGAACACAGAAAAGTACAGCACAAGAACAGCAAAAACATTTAAGGACATCCTAGCATTGATCCTTGCAGAACACCATTGACGACCGACCTCCAGTCACAATAAAACCTTTCTACCACTATCCCCTGTCTTCTATCATCTCAATACATTTGAGAGTATGGTTTATGAATACCAAATTTATATACAGTCCATACATACAAACAAGAATTTGGGAGACTTTTGGTATGAATTTGCCAGCAGTTGCAGGGATTTGGAACTCAATTTGTGGCTGCATTTCTCACTTGAGAACAGCTTGGGGTTAGAGCAGTTCACAGGAACAGAACCATGCTGAATCCTGGGAAGAATCTGTACCTGCTTCTACCATTCCTGTAGCAGCATGTTCCAGATTTCAAACACTCTTTGAAAGAGTCTTCCTCAAGAAAAGTCTTTCTCAAGTTACCTCCAAATCTGGATTTCCTTACCATATATTGTGTTCTCTGAATATAGATGGCAAGTATGTTCCATACCTATGACAGTCATGATACCAGTTTGCTCTGCTCTAAGGAAATCAAACCCAGCCTATTCAACCCTCTCCTCTTACTGCATGAAACATCCTCCACCCACTCCAATCAAATCACATTCTTTCTACATTGTGTTGAGTGAAATACTTCAGCTATGCTTTAACAATGCTCTATTTAACTGTGGTTGTACCATTACTATTATATTCCATCCCTTGCTCATGAAGCCATGAATCCCTCCTGTCTTCCTGACCACCTTACTTTCAATAGACAAACCAGAGGAAAAAATCCGAGCAACGCACACACAAAATGCTGGGGGAGCTCAGCAGGCCAGCATCTATGAAAAGGAAAACCGTTGACGTTTCAGGCTGAGACCCGTCAGCAAGACACCTCCAGTCACATCTGGTTTTCTAATACAAAACATTTCCCAGCACCAATCACCTGGGTACACCACTGGCTATATGCATCCAATTGCAAAAGTAATCCACAATCATCACCCCCTGCTTCCGCTCAGTAAGTCAGTTTTGGATCCACTTTGCCAATTTGCTTTGAATCCCATGTGCCTATTGGGCCAGTCTCTTACATGGGTTCCCATCAAAGGCTGCCCTTCGGTACATTGAGAGATCATCAAGTGCACAACTCTCACTGACCCACTGTGTTACCTCTTCAAAAAAATCAGTCCAGTTAGTCAGACAGGTTTTCCCAAAACTACATCAATTATCCATGATCAATTACTGCCTCTCCAAGTGCAGACTAATCCTTGTACCTGAGATTTTTTTTCCAGTTATGTTCATATCACTGACATTGAATTCATGGGCTTATAATCCCTGTGACGTTTTCCAAAAGCTGGGTACCACATTTTCTGCCTTTGAGTCATCTTGTGCCCCTTCTGTGATGAGAGAAGATGAGAAAATTTCTGTCAGAGCCCCAGTTATCTCATCCCATAGCAGCCTGGGGTGCATCTCATCCGGCTGTGGGAATGAAGACATCTAGTGCAATGTTAATTACCTTTACAATGATATTTTGTTCTAGTATCCTACTGTCACCCACTCTGAAAGCTCCAAATCCAAGTGGATACAGATGAGAAGAATTTATTCTACAGTATCAATATATCCTCTGGCTCTATGCACAGATTCCCATTTTTGATCCTCTTCTTCTCTGGCTCTATTTCTGTGTGTAATAGTCTTAAAATGTTTTAGATTTTTTTTGAAATCATTCTTTCTAATTGTATTTAGTGCCCACTCTTTGCCCTCCTAATTAACTTACTTATCCCCTAAATTTTCTACTAACATTGTAGGGATTATTTTGTTTTCAGTTCTCTTAACTCTTTGCAAGCTATCTGTCGTTGCGTGAATGAAATTGCCAGAGAAAATTACTGGTAGATACAAAGTAGCTTCTTTATTCGACAAAGCAAGATACAGCAGGCATTATGTGGAGACGCTTTTGGTGAAAAGGTCTGCTGGGCCAACGTGGGGCTCGATATTTATGTGCTAAACACAAGGGATAATTCCATATTTACAAAATATAGACAATGCTTTCTTTTGAAACTACATACAAACTTCACACTTTCTGATTCGTATTCATCCCACAGATGCCAGCATCATCTGGACTGGGATATGCAACTTTTATGAATGCATTATTCCAAATTAAATCCACAATACATTTTCAAGGAACAAAAGACTGGTAGCCAAAACCATTTGCTAAATGTAAATGACCTAAACTCAAATATCACTCTAACACAGGCATGGGCAAACTACGGCCTGCGGGCCATATGCGGCCCGTTAAGCTTTTTAATCCGGCCCGCAGAACTTGATGAAATTATATTAATAAACCTTGTTAACACCTCAGATCCATCCTGAGAATCGCCACAACAAAACTAAATCCAGTCTTTGATGCGCTGGCTAAAAAGGGAGACCAACAACACTGTTCCCACTGAAATTAAAAATAAGTTTCTTTGTTGTGTTATGTAAAAAATGCATTTGAAAATATTTTTTTCAATAAGCCTTACATGTTACATGTTACTTCTGTTAAGTGATGGACATGAGTAGTGCGCAGGTGCACGTACGTTCTCAAAATAAAAAATGCGCTCCAGATCAAATAACGCGCTCCACATACTGGCGCGCTGTCACTGTTCTGTCCTTGTGCTGGTCGTTGTTGAGTTTTGGCACAGGGGACAATTGAATAAGAAGGAGCAGGACAAGTAGACCTGCATCTCCTACCGTTTTTGAAATAAAGACAGTCAGGAGGAGAGTGATGATGATAATATCTTGAAGGATAACAGAATTTTCAGTGCTTTAAAATAATAACTGTTACTATTAAAAAAAGCTGTATTTTATTCATTTAATTTTCAGTGTTTTAAAAGTCATTTCAATAAATAGCTAAATACCATGGGACTTCAAAGACAGATATTTTGTTGTAATGCATTTGTTCATTTTCAATTGAAATTAAAGCACATGTTTTCTACATATCCCATGATATTTTATTTTCTCTTATGAGGTGTATTACCAAAACATTCCGTCCATCTGCTCCTGGTCTGGCCCCCCTGTCAAATTTTAGAACCCTTTGTGGCCCACAAGTCAAAAAGTTTGCCCACCCCTGCTCTAACACTACCCTATTTTGTCTTTATCGAACCTGTGATATTCCTTAATATCCAAGATTCTCTGGACTTATTGGCTATCCCTTTCAATGCAAGTGTGAGAATATTGATTGAATTGTGCATTAATTACATTTTTGTAAAGGTGTCTGTTGTATCACTAGTTTTAAGTAAAAGTTGCATATAAAATTACTCTATATAAAATGTTGTTGTGCACAGAATTCCAGACATACTTGTGACTCATGCTTCAATGCAAATTCTGTAACAATCTTATTGACCAATTCAAATGGAAGATACTACAGATACTATTCATTCTGTGATATGTCACATTTACTCAAGTGTCAAGCTGTGCAATGCATTCAAGTAAACTGTTGAGAACTTTGGAGTCATGAAGCTTGCTCTAGTCTTTGCTTAATGTTCACTCTTCACTTTCCTTCAGGGAATATGTCAGGGATTAGAAATCTCGCTGAAAATGGTATGTTCCCTCATGTAGGGAAGGTACGACAATTACAGTACTTTCACTGAGTCATAGAGAAGTACAGCACAGAAACAGGCTCTTCAGCCCATCTAGTTCATGCTGAAAAACCATTTATTCTGCCTACTCCCAACAACCTGCATGGGAACAAAACCCTCCATACCTTGACTATCCACAAACCTATCCGAATTTCTCTTAAATGTTGAAATCAATCTCACATGGACCACTTGTGCTGACAACTCATTCCATGCTCTCACAACCCTCTGAATGATGAAGTTTCACCTCATGTTCCCCTTCAACTTTCACCCTTTAGCCATGACCTCTGGTTGTAGTTCCCCCCCCCCAACCACAGTGGAAAGAGCCCGCTTACATTTACTCTATTTATACCCCTCATAATTTTATCAAATCTCCTCTTAATTTTCTATGTTCTAAAGTATACAGTCTTAACCTATTCAATCTTTCCTTATAACTCAGGTTCTCCAGACCTGGCAACATCCTTGTCAATTTTCTCAGCAACTTTCAACCTTGTTTACATCTTTCCTGTTGATAAATGTCCAAAACTGCCACAATATTCCAAATTAGACCTCACCAATCTCTTATACAACTTCAACATAACAGCCTATCTTCTGTATTGATTTATCAAGGCCAATGTGTCAAAAGCTTTCTTTATGACCCTATCTACCTGTGACACCACTTTCAACAAATTATGCATCTGTATCCCAAGATCCCTTTGTTCTACAACACTCCTCAGTGCCCTACCATTCACAATGTAAGAACTACCCTGGTTGTTTCTACCGAAATGCAAAACCTTACACTTGTCTGCATTAAATTCCATCTGCCATTTTTCAGCCCATTTTTCCAGCTGATGCTAATCCCTCTGAAAGCCATGATAACATTTCTTACTGTCCACTATACCCCAATCTTGGTGTCATCTACAAATTTGCTGATCCAGTTAAGCACATTATCATCCAGATCATTGATAGAGATGACAAAAAACAAAGGACACAACACAAATCCCTGTGGCACGCCCATCAAGCACAAAATCATGCAGACTATACTTGATCAATCCATGTCTATCCGAATATTGATATATCTAGTCTCTTAGAATAACTTTCCCACAACTAATGCCAGACTCACCAGTTTCTGCTTAGAGCCTGTTTTTAAACAGGGGAACAACATTGGCTATCCTCCAATCCTCTGGTACCTCTCCTGTTGCTAAGGATGTTTTAAGTATCTTTGCTAGGGCCTGGTTAATTTCTGCACTTGCTTCCCGTGGGATCAAGGGAACACCTAGTCAGGCCATGGTGAATTATCCACCCTCATCTGCCTTGGAAGGCTTCCCCCTTTCCAAATACACCTTGGCCAGAAAACAGCCCATTCCAGTCCACAGTTGCCAGATCATTTCTGATACCATCAAAATTGGCCTTTCTCCAATATAGAACCTCAACCTGCATACCAGACCTATCTCTTTGCATATTTGCTTTGGCAATGGTTTCAGCCCATGTTTCCAGCTGATGCAGACCCCTCCTTGAGACAAGCAATGATAGCCTTCCTCACTGTTCACTACCCCACCCTCCCAATCTCAGTGTTATCCATAAATTTTCTGATCCAGTTAACCACATTATCATCCAAATCATCGATATAGATAAGAAAAAGGACCCAGCTCTAATCCCTGCAGCACACCACTCGTCACAAGCCTCCAGTCAGAGGGGCAACCAGCTACTACCATCCTCTAGCTTCTCCCACAAAGCCAACGTTTAATTTAATTTACTACCTCGTCCTGAATGCCGAGCAAATGAACCTTCTTGATCGGCCTCCCATGTGGGACCTTGTCAAATGCCTTACTGAAGTCCATGTAAATGACATCTACATGGCCTTTGCCTTCTCCCACTTTCCTAGTAACTTCCTTGAAAAACTGTGTAAGATTGTGTCGACATGACCTACCATGCATGAAGCTCTGCTGGCTATCTTTAATCAGTCCATGTCTATCCAAATACTTATGTATCCGGTCCCTTAAAATATCTTTTAACAATTCCTGTACAGCTGCCACCAGGCTCACTAGCCTATGATTTCCTGATTTATGCTTAGAGCCTTTTGAGATAGCTGAACAACGTTGGCTGTCCTCCAATCCTCTGGTATCTCTCCTGTCATGAAGGATGTTTTAAATATCTCTGCTAGGGCCCTTGCAGTTTCTGCACTTGCTTTTCATAGGGTCCAAAGGAACACCTTGTCAGACCCTGGGGAGTTATTCACCCTGGTTTGCCTAAGGGTGGCAAACAGCTTCTCCTTTGTAATCTCTACATGGTCCATGATGTTGGTGCCACTTTGTCTCACATCAATAGAATCTGTATCTATCTCCCAAGTAAACACAGATGCAAAGAATACATTTAAGATTTCCCCCATCGGTTTTGGCTCCACCCATGGATTATCATTCTGGTCTTCCAGAGGACTAATTTTGCCCCTAGCAATCCTTTCGTTCTTAACACACCCGTAGGCTCCCTCAGGATTCTCCTTCACCTCGTCTGCTAGAGCAACTGTATGCCTTCTTTTAGCCTTCCTGATTTCTTTAAGTGCTCTATTACATTTCTTGTAATCCATAAACACCTCATTTGTTCCTTCTTGCTTATACTTGCTATGCACTTTCTTTTTTCTCTTGACCAGGACCTCAATATCTCTTGAAAACCAATGTTCCCTATGCTTGATATCTTTACCTGTTATTCTGACAGGCACATACAAGTTTTTTACTCTCAAAATTTGTTTTTGAAGGTTTCCCACTTTCCAAATACAGTTTTACCAGAAAACAGCCTGTCCCAATCCACATATGCCGGATCACTTCTGATACCATCAAAATTGGCCTTTCTCCAATTTAGAATCTCAACACATGGACCAGACCTATCTCTTTGTAACAGAACACCAGAATAATGAGCTGTCAGTCCTGCTCCTTCTGCAACCTAACTTCACTAATGGCTGCAATGTCATAATGCCATGCCCTGAGCTCATTCACCATTCCTATGACACTTTTTGCATTGAAGTATATGCAGCTCAGGACTCTAGTCACACTCTGTTCAACCTTTTGATCCCTGACTTTTTCTGAGGTCTTAACAACATCTGCCTCAACAACTTCTCCACTAACTGTTCTGGCTTTCTGCTTCCCATCCCCCTGAAACTCTAGTTTAATTTCCATGGTGCAGCATTAACAAACCTTCCCACTAGGATATCAGTCCCCTTCCAGTTCAGGTCCCACATTCTCTGAAAGAGCTCCCAATAACCAAAAAATCTTATGCCCTCCCTCCTACATCAA
The DNA here is from genome assembly GCF_048418815.1 of Hemitrygon akajei. Classification (NCBI taxonomy): domain Eukaryota; kingdom Metazoa; phylum Chordata; class Chondrichthyes; order Myliobatiformes; family Dasyatidae; genus Hemitrygon; species Hemitrygon akajei. The sequence continues at coordinate 146,532,873 of NC_133127.1, read as the reverse complement.
ATTATATAATCTTCATAGTTCTGGCCTCATTAGCACATGGCACGGGTAGCAATCCTGAGATCACAACCCTGGAGATCCTGCCCTTTCATTAGCTCCTAACTCCCCGAACTCCCTATGCAGAACCTTGCCACTCATCCTACATGGACAATGACCTCTGGCTGTTCACCCCCTCCACCCCTACATCTACTCAAATTGCTGAGGACTCATTCCGAGATATCCCAGGTCCTGGCACCTAGGAGGCAACACATTATCCAAGAAACTCGTTCTCACCCACAGAACCGCCTGTTTGTTTCCTTAGCTAACAAATCCCCTATCACCACAGTGTACCTTTTCTCCCTTCTGAGTCACAGAGGCATACTTAGTGCCAGAGACCTGGGCACTGTGATTTTCCTCTGTTAGGTTAATCCACCCCCCCCCCCCGCCCCAAACAGTATCCAAAGTGATATACCTGTTGTTGAGGGAGATGGCCACAGGGATGCTCTGCATTGACTCTTTAACCCCTTTCCCCTTCCTGACTGTCACCAGTTTCCCGTGTCCTGCATCTTGGGTGTAACTACTGATGCACCATCAATAACTCACGCTGAGACTTAGGAAGTGAGATATCGGCTTTTATTGACTGGAAGAATAAACAGCACTACATCCTGGGGAAAATGAGAGAGAGCAGCAGCCCACAGTCGCCTTTATACAGGGGTCTGTGGGAGGAGCCACAGGAGCAGTCAGCAGGGTCTGTGGGAGGAGCCACAGGAGCAGTCAGACAGTTATATCTAGTTCACCACAACTACCTCTCTATATGTCCTGTCTATCACTCCTTCAGCCTTGCGAGTGATCCAGAGTTCATCCAGCTCCAGCTCCAACTCTTTAATGTGGATTGTTAGAATTCATTGTTTTTGTTTAGCTTGTACTTCAATTGACTTACACAGATCAGACATGGTATAATGCAACCAATCCTTTTGTAAACAGAATGGCTCAAACCGCCCTGAGCAGTACATTTATCAATGAAGCTAGATGGAAGCCAGCACTCTGTTACTTTTACAATGTTTATTTATGAGCCAGGATATAATTTCATCACCAACATCTTGACTTGCATCAATATATTTGCCAAAAACCTATTCCCATTCATAGTTGAACAGCTTTTAGTTGGGTAGGTACATATACATTCAGACAGCATTGATCAGTGCGGAGCAACACCAGTGATCTCTGCATCATGACTCCTGTTACATCCTGAGGTGTTTGCTTCCATGGATGCTGTCTGGTTGTAGCTCCAGATTCTTGTGTCTCCACCTTTGTGCCAAAGTTTGCTGTAAAAACAATTTTTGGTTTTGTAAGTTGTGGTGGTGGTTATTGGTTCTGCGGGTGGGAGAGTTACTTATATGTATGACACCCATTGCCAAACTTTCAACTGGATCTGAAATGTGTCTGTTGAGCCCTTTGAGGGGTTCAGCTTTGCAACACAGCCTCAATTGTGCAACAATATGAATGCATAGAAACTGATGATAATGTGTAAACCAGATGTGGCACGTTCAGGTGTAGCAATAAAGGATAAATGTATTATCCCTTAATTCTATATCTCCCATAGAGGTATGGGAGAATACAGAAGGATAAGATAATACAGTTCTCTCCTAGCTATCCCATTCAGAAAATCCATTTGTCTAATGGACCCTCCCATGCCAAGAGAAGCTCAAGCCATTTGGAGTTCAGGCTCGGCAAGGATTAATGATTGCAGCACCATGCTGTGAGTTTTATAAGACAGAGGTGCAACGTCCTTTGATATTGATACTTGTAGATAAAATTAATGAACAGAACAAAAATGTATCTGTGGGCAAAACATCAACATCCCAAAGGAGACATTTTAATTTACATCCTTCTACATTTACTGCAGGATTTGCTCCATGTTTCACAGGTCATGGGCTCAATTTGTGAATGGACATAACTGTTCACCGTGTATGTCAAAACAATTAGATCAGTTTGTGCATTAAAACTGCTTTGTTATATTAGCCCGGACTATTGATCAGTTTGGGCCAATTAGCGATGATTAACAAATTTGCCAAACATTTACTATCTAGGTGTCATTCACTTAGATGGTAGAAATAATCAATAATTCAAATTAACACCAGGGCTACCCTATTGAACAAACACACAAAACTAAAATGACAATGAGCAATTCCATCCTAATTGTAGTTTGCTTCCCGACAGGAAAACAATTCTGCCAAATTCTGCCCTGTACATTGTTCCACAGATCAAGAGCACCTAATTAAAAGGTACCATATATGCAGTGATATAATATTAAAATTGCAATTATTCTTAACAGCTTATATTACCTATGACATCCATCTGTTAGTAATTAAAAAATGATAACTTGAGATCCCAGGTAACTGATCAATATACTGTAGATGCTAATGTTAGAAGAGATTTCCATCCCTCTTTAAGTTCGACATCAGAGACCATCTTCTAACAAGCTTTAGTATGATCATTTCACAAGGGACACATGTAGAGCTGCAAAGAGCTAATCAGACAATCATGTGATAACAACTCAATGCATAAAAGCATGCAGACATGACCAAGAAGTTTAGCTTATTTATTTCTCTCTGGTCCCTGCCCATGTTGGGGTTGAAGGAAATGAGGTGGCAGACATACAATCACTTCAGAGTAAGGATGTAAATGTAAAGGTACCTTTGCATCTAGGGCAATAAGTAAAAGGTCTATTTGACCATTGTGCTAATAATTCAGGATAAGGAAAAGAAAGGATGGCATTTATATAAATTTCAGAGGACTGAGGGGACTCACTGAGGGATGGGTATAACAGTACTGAAGAAGTTATACTTCCACATTTACATATTGGACATACTAGGCTGAATAATATTTTACTCTGAATTAATGATATGGGCATTTGTAGAGAGTGCATTTTTGAAGAAACTGTGCAGCATTATTGTTTGAATGCAAAGGAAATATTTAATAGATAAATTCAGAACTTTTGGTGCAGGCACAGTTTAACATGGAGAGTGTGTTAGGATATCAGTGACATTGTTATGTATTTAAGTATGTTTTTGACTTTCTGTAAAGCATTAAACATTTTGATGTTGAGTTTTTTTTTGGGGTGGAGGGGGAATCAGTGGGTAGACTTCCTGCCCCTTGCTCCACACTTCACCTCAGTAGATGGCAGTAATGCACCTGATGTTGGTCTGCCAACCAGCATTAAACTTTACAAGAAGACGAAGAAGAGATGTTGATCAGACCAAACATCAGAATGGGAAAGGAATGTGATATAACTGTCTTTGACCTCGAAATGAATGTTGGTGCCAGCTGGGCTGGTTTGAGTATCTCGGTAACTGTTGATCTCCTGAGATTTGCATGCACAACAGTCTCGAAAGTTTACAGAGAATGGTGTGAAAAGCAAGAGAAGATCCACTGAGCAGCAGGTCTGTGGGCAATGACAGTTTGTTAATGAGAGAGGCCAAAGGAGACTGGTCAGACGTGTTCAAACTGCCAAGAAAGTGACAGTGATTCAGACAACCATGCGTTACCATAGTGTTTTTGCAGAAGAGCATCACTGAATGCACAACACATCAAACCTTGTAGCTGATGGGCTACAACAGCAGAAGACCACAAACATACTCAGTGGCTACTTTATTAGATACAAGGGGTAATTATAAAGTGGGTACTGCATATACATATATAGCACATGATTCATTGCTTTCAAATGTACTAACCTAAGATTGATGAACTTGTTTCAGAAGAACATTACATGAAGCTGAAATATCATTGGCTGGCTTTGCACTTGCATGCTGGTGGAGGCATTTCAATTTGTTTCCACCAAAGAGACTTTATTTACTATTGCAGCACACACAAAATGCTTGAGGAACTCAACAGGCCAGGCAGCATCTATGGAGATGAATGAACAGTCAAGGTTTTGGGCTGAGACCCTTCTTCAAACGAAGGGGGAAGATGCCAGAATAAAAAGTGGGGGTAGGGAAAGGAGTCTAGCTGGTAGGTGATAGGTGAAGTCAAATGGGTGGGAAAGGTCAAGGGCTAGAGAAGAAGGAATCTGATAGGAGAGAAGTGTGAAAGGGGGCTGATGCACCATCAATAACCCTCGGAGATGTGAGGCGAGATATAGGCTTTTATTGGCTGGAAGAAAGAACAAGCAGCAAGTGACCACCACACAACATCCTGGAGACTGAGGAAGGGGCTGTGCCTCCAATCGCCTTTATACCGGGGTATGTGGGAGGAGCCACAGGAGCAGTCAGCAGGGGGGGCGTGTCCAGACAGGTATATGTAGTTCACCACAGGAGCCCAGGGGGGAGTGATAGGCAGTGCAAAGATCAGAGTCAAAGGAGGTAAAACGTAAAAGTTAATTTACTAGTGTTACTTTGAAATTGATCCCGTCTCAGTTCGTGCATTGCTCATGTTGTCCACTATATGGAGCTTCACTGTAGAAATTACTTAGCAATCCGCATACTTTTCCCCATTGGCAATAATTTCTTTTTTTTTGGGTATTCTACCACCCACACCTTGAGCTTCATACTCACAATAACAGAATGAGCAAAATGTGCAGGGAGTTGATAAGGAGAGTGTTCTCTCTGGAACATTGATATTTTGTCAACAGCCTCTCCTAATTCCACTCTTCTGTTCTCTGTTTTCATCCACAATTATCACTGCGTATCTGAGTGGGCGATGCTGCCGCTAACAGCTCCTTGACAACTCTCCTCCTGCAGAAACTCGGGAATCTTGTGGCATGAAGGTTAACTCAGCGAATCTATCAAACGGTAGCCTCCCATTTTTTTTCTTGCCTCCATGATTGCTTTACATTATTTTCAAGATTCAAAAACTTTATCGTCATTCCAGCCATACATCAGCTCTGCACAGCAGAATGAGACAGCGTTTCCCAGGGGCAAGTGCAATCATAACATAACAAATGCAACAATAAATAGTAAACACAACAATAAATAATAAAACACAACAGCCACATGTCGGTTAAAATCAAGTTATAAGTGTCCAGTGTAAGTTAAAAGTGTCCAAAGCAGAGTCAGGTAGAGCAGCTATTTAGCAGTTTGACTGCCTGTGGGAGGAAGCTGTTTAGTAGCCTTGTGGTTTTTGTTTTGATGCTCCTGTAACATTTACCTGATGGCAGAAGAACAAACAGTTTATGGAGAGGGTGTGAGGGGTCTTTAATGAAAAATCTTCAACTGAAAAATCTTTGACATCAACACCCAGTGGTCAAGATGTAAAATTCAAATTCAGATTCATTTATTTATCATATGCACATGAAATGGGTCACTAGTGTTAACAACCAATACAATCTAAGATGTGCTGGGAGCAGCTTACAGGTGTCACCAGCCATTCCAGCGCTAATGTAGAATACCTCCAGTGTTGTGCAGAGCAACACAAATAAAAGGACCAAAAACACTACACCAGTAACATAACAAAACAAAACCAACCCCAGGGGGCACACAGACATACAGCCTCCAACTTCTGGACATGCCGACCCAGAGGCTTCAAATTCCAGACTCCCCAACTTTGAACTTTGACCTTTGGTATTAATCGTAGGATTCACCGATCAAGCGCCAGGCCTCAAATTCTGGAGAGTTACTGAAACTTCAAGATTGTTTAATGTCATTTACAGTACACAAATATAAATGAGAATGAAATAATTGTTACTCAAAATCAGAATCAGGTTTATTATCACCAGCATATGTCGTGAAATTTGTTAACTTAGTAGCAGCAGTTCAATGCAATACATAATATAGAAGAAAAAAATAATAAAACAATAATAAATAAGTAAATCAATTACAGTATATGTATATTGAATAGATTAAAAGTCATGCAAAACCCAGAAATAATATATATTAGAAAAGTGAGGTAGTGCTCACAGGATCAATGTCCATTTAGGAATCGGATGGTGGAGGGGAAGAAGCTGTTCCTGAATCACCGAGTGTGTGCCTTCAGGCATCTGTACCTCCTACCTGATGGTAACAGTGAGAAAAAGGCATGCCTTTCTGAGACAACACTTCTTGAAGATGTCCTGGGTACTTTGTAGGCTAGTACCCAAGATGGAGCTGACTAGATCTACAACCCTCTGTAGCTTCTTTTTGTCCCTCTGGCTTCAATCCACAACAAAAAATGAACACAATAAGCCATAGAATATAATGATAAAAAAATATAAATACAAAAGATTCCTTATATACATGTTGATTGTATGTCCATAAAGTGACACGAGGCAGAGGAGTGTCTGTGCATAAGGTGACTGCCAAGAAATGATAACGTAGTGGTCGTTGGGGGTGTGGAGATGTGTGTTAATCGGTGGAGGTGTTAATCAGACTTACTGCTGGGGAAAGTAACTGCTTTTTTTGTCTGGTAGTCCTGGTGTGAATGCTATATAGCCTCCACCCTGATGGGAGTGGGGCACACAGTCCATGAGCAGGGTAAGTGGGAACCTTCATGTTATTAACTGGCCATTCTCCAGCACTTTTAGGCATACATGCCCTTGACAGTGGGGAGGCTGGTGCTAGTGATGTGTTGATTACAGTTGTCCACTACAGTGCAGTTCCTGCACTATGCAGTGGTGCAGGTTGTTTGGATGTTCTCTACTGTGCATCGGTACAGTGATACAAGTATAGATGTGTATAGTCCAGCTCTCATCTGTCTCCTCAGAAAGCAGGGGTGTTGGTGGGCTTTCCTGATTGTATAGAATCTGTTCAGGGACCATTTCACAGCAGAGGGAAAGCACTTGTAGAAGTATTGCACTAGCTTTCTCAATCTTCACCATGCCCACTGAGATACTTATCTGAGTTCAGCTGAGCAGGTAATGAAATAAAACCAGAACTATTTGGTTGTTCAGTCAGCAGTGATGGATTAAAAGAAAGATAATATTTTATGTCACTGAGCTTTGATCAGAACAGGTGAGAGATGGGTGACAGAAAGCAGATGGAAAGCTAGTCATGAATGCAGGATAAAGTACATTTTGGGAACTGATGTTCCAATTCTGCAGCAAGACAATATTGAAAAATTAAAATATTAACGATCCTAACTTAATGATAACATTTTAGTTGTGATATTCTTCTTTTATTTGTGCTCAAAGAATATGCTGCTGCATTACTGACAGCCTACTGCATGCATATTATTTATTTCTGATTGATTAAGTCTGACTTAGAACAATTTGAAAGATGACTTCCGGTACTTATATTGTCAGAGTAGCACGAATATTACAGAAATTGACTCTTCTTTATTTGTATGGTGCATGCGCTAATTGACGAGGCTCTTTGGGAAATGTTTTTTTTGGAATTTTATATATGATTCAAATTATACATTATCATGGTGCAAAAGTTTTAGTAAATTAATATTTCATCAATTGCTGAAACAATCGAACAGTCAGATACATTGAACCATCAAAAGACTGACAGCAGTTTCTGGTTAAATGTATGTTTCCTCGCCTTATAATTAAATGTTAATGTCACACTCCATGAGCTACAGCTCATTCCGGTTATATTTATCTTCGTGCAAACACATTAGTTTTCCAGCAAATAAAATTAAAGACCAAACAACCATTTCATTTCTTGAGAAAAAGTAATGTGTTTTGTGAAACTATCTTAACTATTAAATCATATTTACTATAGTATAGTTGTAAAATGCAAACTTACAATGCAATCAAGTGATTTATACCATGCTGAATTCAAATGGACTAAGTACTATTGCCCATTGGAGAAATGTGATGGTTTTTGCATGTAAATCTGCAGAGCCAACACACATCAGTATGTGTCAACTTTACTTCTATAATTACCTCTGAAATTAACATTTATTTTACTACTTCTCTATTAACAACCCCTCCCTTCAAATCCTCTTCAGTTTCACTGATGAACACACCCTGATCCATGTCAACTTCTCTTGGATGTAATGACTTATGAAAACGTCTGTAGTAAGTGAAATGCTAAACACGGAGTGGACTCCAAGGGAAAAGGTAGCAGAAGCTGTGGTTTCAGCTTACGTCAGTGCTTTCTGTATTTTGAGATTGTTGCATGGAATCTGTCTAAAAATGCACATAGAGCTGCCTGTTTGAGTCAGCACATGAGCTGACGAGAAGAAGTGAGTGCTGAAAGTCTGAAATACATTAAATTCTATAATTATGGCCTATTGTAAGTCAGGTATTCTGCTGGCAAAAACAGAATGCATCATCATCGTTCAGTTCAGTATGATCGATGGAATTTCTGTCCTTCAAGTACAATTTTAAGGGATGGAACTAAATAATGATTCATGTCTAACATAGTTTCAGCTTAACTTCATGTATTTTACTGATTTCTGATCCTTAGTTGACAGTGGGATGCTAAGGTTGAGGTGGAGGCTGTAAATAGGAATGACTGCCATAGATGAGGCAAGATGACTTTGCAAATCAGTCTAAACTGAGAAATGAAGCAACCAGTGTTATGGCTGACAGGATGGACATGCAGCTATGGCATTAGAGTGAGTAGGTTTGATCTGTGACTGAAGAGCCTCTTTCCAGAAGATGATCAGAGCATTATGAATGACAGTGGTAAAAGCAGAATCAATTGGCAGGATCATTTGCTAATAGAGATGAAAAAGAAACTGCGAGAACCTTTCTGCTAATCACTCACAGTCTAAGAATTGCTTGTTACACTGCACGTGCTTCACAATCACACTTCACTATTGCTAGCTCTCTTTTAATCTCATATCTCCTTCTTTGGATCACAAGTGTTATTCCTTTAATTTGCAACATGCATTTATAAACTCTGCCACACTGTCTTTTTAAAGCTTATGTCATTTTCTTCAATTTTAAAACAATCTAGTTATATCATGTGCAACTAGGGAGAGTAGTACCTTCATTGTCAGTTCTGGTCTTTAACTTTTGGAGGTTACCTTCCTGTTATAACTGTCATCCTTCATCATGACCTTGGAGAGACCTATCTCTACAGGTCGTCCATTGATGGGCAATGATTTTAAGAGGCATCCTTTTAATAAGTCTACTAAAACTTCTGTCAGGCCTGCACAGCTAGGCAACTCCCAGACTCCACCCAGCTAACAGGAGTCATCTGTCACTCATTTCCATCTCATCACCTGCAGCCTATTTAAACCCAACTCTCATTCACAGTCCTTTGTTCACCCATTGAAGCAGCCAGCTGCTCCTTCAATTACCTTGTTGTGTTAAGTGTATGTCCTCACTTGTTTTGTGGCTCCTCATGGCTTATAATTTTGCAGTTTATTAGTAAAATATCATTTACTGCTAAATTGCCTTCACTACTGTGCTTTTGGGTTAAGCCTCCTCTACATTTCCTCGGGATGGATGAACCAGTAATTGACCCAGCAAAGTATGTTCACCTAAAGGAAATCATCCGTCAACAGGACCACATGATCCTAAAGCAGCAGAAAAGCAGTGACCATCTGCTCACCACTCCCAACCAATTCTCTGTCTTGATACAGCAACCCCACAGCAGTCAACACCTCCTCCTGTCCTAGTGCATCTTGCACTTTGAGCTCCCACCATCTCTGTTTCTGACTGGGTGAACCCTGACCAGGGCTGCTAATAACTGAGACAATAAAACTCTTAATTTGCAATAAATGAGGGACCCTCCAGGTCATCATCCAGAATCCCAGTTCCATTCCCATTTCCAGAAAGGATGCAGGACCGTCATCAGCAACACCTCCATTAACTATGCAGGTAGGGAGAGCTCCTTTAAGCCTCCCAAGAGTATGAGCCTCATGGAGAAACAACTTGTCCGCTTACTGTGCACTCTCACATCAAATGCCCACAGCATCCAGGAAAATGGCATCACTAAGTAGGGATGAGGGACCTTCTGTCTGGTAAGCCCTCCCTGGACTCTCATTCCAGGACCATAGCCCGCCAGCTTTATGCGCACAGGAAGCTCAGCTGGATTCTGGTGCTGCGGGCAGCTTTTGGGCAGCTTGGACTCCCTACTGAGCCTGTCTATCAACCCTTCTGCATCATGGCCATCTGTTGGGAACTAGGGTGGTCAGAGCGTACACAAAGCCTGAGCATATGAGCATCAGAGAGCACTGAGAGTCCATCTAGTACATCCTTATTGACTCACCCAGCACACCTCTTACCCCGGCTCTCCACCCACAACCCTCACTTCACGTGGTCATCCAGTTCGCTGCCGAGTTGGGGACCTACCTGCTTGCAACCTCAGCTGACTTCACCCCGTAAATCCATGGAGATGGAGGAATCTCTCATCCTCACCAAGCTCACACAGGGATACAGTGGCTTAGCCTTTGCTTTCAGTCAAAGGAAAGCCAGCACCCTGCTGCCTCACAGACCAAACAACTGCGTGATCAACCTCCTTCTGGGCACCAACACTTATTGAAGTTGTCTGTTCTCCCTCTCCCCCCGACACCCAAGCCATAAATGACTACATTGCCAAAGCACTACAGTACAGATTTATTCATTCACCTGGTACAGGTGGTACAGGATTCTTGTTTGTCAAAAAGGAAGATGGGGTGGTGGGGTGGGTCTTTGTCCCTGCCCATCTATCATGGAGTCAACAAAATCACCATTAAGACCATCTATCCTCTCTCCTTGATGGACAGCATGTTTGAAACACTCTGTGGGATCCAGAACTTTGTCAAACTGGATCTACTTAGCATGTACCACCTGATCCACATGCACCAGGGAGCTGAATGGAAGACAGCATTCATAACAAACATGAGTGCTTGGTAATGCCTTTTGGACATTCCAACAGCCTGGCCATTTTCAAGCCTTCATCAAAGAGGTTCTCCAAGATATACTACGCAGGTATATGTTCATCTACATTGATGACATCCTCCTCTTCTCCAAGGACCCCCAAGACCACATCTGCCATTTTTGTGTAGTTCTTCAGCATCTCTGCAAAAGGCAGCCGTACCACAAGTTAGAAAAACTCCAGTTCTACACCCCAGTCATTTTATTCCTGTGTTACGTCCTTGTACCCCGAGGCATAACTATGGACATAGAGAGAAAGTGAACACATCATTGATTGGTCCTGACCCCCTCAGTCAAACAGGTACAGTACTTCTTGGGGTTCTCCAACATCTAGTGCTGTTTCATCAGGAATTACAGCCAAATTGCTGCTCCTCTCACCTCCCTCACCAAATCACCTACTTTATCGAAAACCAGGTCTACTGCCATAGACCATGCTTTTGAGGAGCTCAAGAGATGATTCATCATTGCCCCAATTCTTTGCTATCCAAATCCCTTTAGATCTTTTGTGGGCACCGGGACTATGCTCTCTCATGGAGGACTGGATGGGAAGAGAGATCCTTGTGCCCTTTTCTCATGCAAGTTCAACTCTACATAGCGCTGTTATGAAGTAGGAAACAGGGAGCTGCTTGCCACTAAATGGACCTGGAGGAGTGCAGACATTGGCAGATGGGGAACACCGAGCTCTTTCTGATATGGACTGACCACAAGAAATATCTCGGACAACAAGGAAGAGATCAGTCTACCTGACACAGGTGCACTTGTAAAATGAGCAGAATATGGTGGATGAAATTCATTGCAGAGAAGGACAAATTGTTGAAATTTGTAGCAAAAAGTGAAGACAGGCAGTACAAGCCAAACTGTTAAGATTAAAGGTAATGCAGAGAAACCTATGGATTCACCTGCAGTATTTTTGTAATGTTGCTAAAACTGTTAGAAACATTCTGAGTTTTTAAATAGAATAACATACACACACAAAAGTTATGAAACCCATTATAAATCACTTCTTAGACTTCAACTATAGTACTGTGTCCAATGAAATGCATGTCTAACCCTTTGAGATATTGTAGGGGAGATTTACTGGAACAGTACCATGGATGAGGGAATTCAATTATGTGTGGAGTGTGGGCAACTCACCTTAGAACAAAGAGGGTGATTTAATAGAGATGTACCAAATTATGATGGATTTTGATAGGGAAAATCTGTTTCTGCTACCAGGAGGGTCAGTAACCAAAGGACACATATTTAATTTAATTATCAAAAATTGCCACGAGGGAGAAAAGAAGTATTTTTTCTTTACTCGGTAATTTGTTATGGTCTGAGTGAACTGCCTGAGAGTGAATTCAATAGTTGTTTTTGGAAATGAGCTGGATATATGGTTGCAAATTCATTGGACTCTGAGTAAAGAACAAGCAGATGGGATTAATTCAAAGAACCAGTGTGTGCACACTCAGTCGATGAGTCACTCCTTTACTGGTTTTCCGGTGCTCAAGTTGCCCAGGGGAAGAAGTCTGGCTGTAACCAGAAAAATAAAAGTGATTGGCTCATGATCCAGAAAGGGTTTTCTTAAAAAAAAACAATACTTTAAGAAAATTGAATACTGAGGCTTACCTGGCGACTTTCATGATTTTAGGAAAAATATCTACCGGTAAATGGTATAACTGAAATTGCTGCCTTTTATACAGTTGCTTTTTAATAGATTCTGTGAATTGTGGAACTAGAATTGCCTGTCTCAGTGAATGAGTTAAGTCTGACACCTGCTATTGGCAGAGTTAATGTACCGCTTTACAGGTTTAATAAGTGAGAGATGATATAAAAGACTTTTAATTATTATTTTCTCATGGTTATGCAGCTCCCTTTCCCCATTAAACATCTCCAATGCTTCATACCATAAGCTATTTCCTGTTGAGCAGTGGTTGTTTTGATACAGACCAAAAAAAATTTCCCTGTAAATTGAGAAGAAAGATAATGTTAGAAGATACCAATGAATGTTTTTGAAAAACACTTACTTGTACTTACAACTTACTGTGAAAGATGAAAACCATGCACTAACTTGTGATTACCTGAAATACTATTTTAATGAAGGCCCAAACCAAAGTAAGATTGAGAACTGCGTATGAAAATATAAAGAAAGAGCACAAGGTCTTGCATTTCTTTCACTACCTCTGCTGTTCATTGGCTGCACATATCACCAGCGTCTTGAATATTAAAAGCATGTAACACTATTTATGCATGTTCTCTATATCCCTTAAAAGGGAGATGTATGAGCTGCAAGAAATGATAGAAGTCACTAGAAAAATCATGCTAGGCTGTGATACTCTGGGGATTGATTGTAAATATGAGAATGGGTGTCCGAGAAAGTCTTCTGGTAATCCACGGTTGATCTCAATTCAAGTTTTAAAGGAGACGTTGCTATAAATATAGAGGTGGCAGGTGCACATGCAGAGAAGCATGGATGGGAGGAAGGATTCATGAGGTGCCAAAAACAATTAACTAAAACAAAATATTTTTGGTAATTAAATGACCTTTTGCTTTTCCTCTAAATCAGAAACTCTACATTTTTCATTAAAATTAATGGGATTGTGGATTGTGAGCAGGCAATGAGGTAAGCTGATGGACATTTTTTTTATTTATTAAGTGTAATCGTGAACAATAGCCAGATCAGAAATGCTGATCAAGTCTGATCAAAGAGAACTCTGATAGGCCTATCAGATGGTTCACTGCTACTCAGCGATAGAACATAAAAAAGTCATATGTACAATTAAGAAACATTAAAAAACAGTAGAGATACTGGAGTCATGATGAAGTCTGCTGGAGAGAGACATTTATACACATGCTGTCCTCCATAATTCAGAGAGATTGAAGGATAAGGTTACAGGGTGACAAAACATGACAGCAGCACTTGGAACTAAAAACTAATTCCCCACTGGGAGAGAAACAACACCTGTTCTTTCCACACTGTTCTCCAGCAGTTTAAGGACCAAGTCTGGCTGGAACATAACTCTCAAGTGCTCTTGAAAGTCAGGTATTAACCCTACCTACCAACAACATTGCCATCCTGGTCCACTTCATGATCGCTTATGAAGAAGCATGTGACTTCCCTCCCAGAGATGATAGGTGTTTGTGCACTCAACTCTTGAAGGCTTGGACCCCATCGTTGCAGATGTTTCCAACCACAGCATCTGGAAGGCTGTTCCAAATTCTGATAGCACAGTGAAGGAAGCTTCTATCCAGTGTGTGGGTTCTCACATCAGGCATAGAAACAGCATGAGCAGGCATAGATAAACTTGATCATATGGTGCGCCGTCTCTCATAAGATGAAGACAGCATGGCATGAAGCCCTGCAGGCCTGTGGCTGGAGTGCATTTTGTACAGCACAGTAGCTGCAGCAACCTGTCGTCTATGATGTAAGCTACTGATGGCTAGCTTCTCGCGAGCTGTGGCTTCCTCTACGCCAATAATCCTGAGAGCCTTTCTTCGAATGGAATCAAGCTGGCTGACGACACTCTGTGAGGCATTCATCCATAATAAGCAGGCATACTCCATGGTACTTCGTACCTGGGCTTTGTAAACCGTGGCTCTGCCCTCTTTGTCTAGTTTGGATGTTACTTTCCACAGAGCTCCAAGCCTTTGTCCAGCCTTGTTTGAAATAGTGGAAAGGTGTTTATCCCACACCAACTTGCTGTCAATATTAACACCAAGGATTACTAGCTCCTTCTTTAAATCCAGCTTGCAGTTCCCAAAATACAGGCCGAGGGTAGATGGATTCCTCTTCCTAGACATCATCATCGCCTCTCACTTAGTAGGCTCAGAGGTGACATTCCAGTCGCCTGCCCAGGCTTTCATCCTGTCAAGATCCCTATTCAGGCCTGCTGTCACTGTATTACTTTCTCCTGCTCTAATTGGTGCAAATAGTGTGGAGTCATCAGCGTACAGGTATAGCTCGTTACTGCATGCATCAACCAAGTTGTCAATAGAAATGGAAAACAGAAGAGGCCCAAGTATTGAACCCTGTGGTACAGATGCATTGATGGTTGAAGAATCAGAAGCCTGACCAGAGATAACAACTTTGATGGTCCTGTATATTGGTAGTCCACTTCCTGCTCCACTTTCAAGAGCACTTAGCTAGTCACCAGCAGCCCTGTTTGGAAATGCCAATAACAGCCATTGAGGTCTGCCCTAATGAGAATCATTTCCCATTTTGTCAATACAGCTCTGATGGGTTTTATAGATAGTTGTCTAGCATACACATTACAGGTCAAAACCAAATCCAACTGTTTCATGTTGAAATTAATAAATCAGAATCAGAATCAGGTTTCTTATCACCGGCATGTGTCATGAAATTTGTTAACTTTGCAGCAGCAGTTCAATTCAATACATAATATAGAAGAAAAAAAGTAAAATAAATCAGTAAATCAATTACAGTATATGTATATTGAATAGATTAAAAATTGCGCAATAACAGAAATAATATATATTAAAAAGTGAGGTAGCATTCATGGGTTCAATGTCCATTTAGGAATCGGATGGCAGAGGGGAAGAAGCTGTTCCTGAATCATTGAGGGTGTAACTTCAGGCTTCTATGCCTCCTACCTGATGGTAACAGTGAGAAAATGGCATCCCCTGGGTGCTGGAGATCCTTAATAATGAACGCCGCCTTTCTGAGACACTGCTCCTTGAAGATGTCCTGGGTACTTTGTAGGCTAGTACCCAAGATGAAGTTGACTAAATTTATGACCCTCTGCAGCTTCTTTCAGTCCTCTGCAGTAGTCCCTCCATACCAGACAGTGATGCAGCCTGTCAGAATGCTTCCACAGTACATCTATAGAAGTTTTTGAGCATATTTGTTGATGTACCAAATCTCTTCAAACTCCTAATGAAGTATAGTCACTGTCTTGCCTTCTTTATAGCTGCATCGATCTGTTGAGACCAGGTTAGGTCCTCGGAGATCTTGACACCCAGGAACTTGATCATGAGGGACCCAATAATGGTAACTGCAATGCAAGTCTGTTAACTTCTAGTTAATGCACTGTTTCTACATTAAGGCATTGAGATATATGGTTATACCCTGCCATATTGTTAAAAGATGCTTGTAGTTCAATTGAAGATCAAATGCACTCAGGTTGGAGGAGCAACAGCTTATATTCTGTCTGGGTAGCCTCCAAACTGATGGCATGAACATCGATTTCTCTGGTGATTCCCCGCCTCCTTCACCATTCCCATTCCTGTTTCCTTCTATCAACTTATCTTCTTACCTGCCCATCACCTCCCTCTAGTGCTCCTCCTCCTTCCTGCTATCTACTAGTGTGGTGAACTACATATACCTGTCTGGACACGCCCCTCTGCTGACTGCTCCTGTGGCTCCTCCCACAGACCCCTGTATAAAGGCGGTTGGAGGCACTGCTCCCCCCTCAGTCTCCAGGATGTTGTGTGGTGGTCTTTTACTGCTAATCGTGGTCTCTTGCAGCTAATAAAAGCCTATCATTTGCCTCCCGTCTCCAAGAGTTATTGATGGTGCATCAACTAGTAGAGGTTTTCTATCCTCTCCTATCAGGTTCCCCCTTCTCCAGTCCTTTATCTCCTTCACCTATTAACTTCCAAGCTCTTTACCTCACCCTGTCTGCCCTCTGCTAGCCTCAGCTAACACATTCCACCTTCTTACTCTGACTTCTCTTTCTTTTCAATCCTGATGAAGGGTCTCTCTCCAAGACACTGAGCTCTTCCCGCATTTTGTGCGTGCTGCTGTGGATTTCCAGCATTTGCAGATTTTCTTGTGCTTTTGACATTAAATGATTTGCCCCTAGTGTAGGTGCATGGTAGGGGAATCACAGTGACATTTATTGACTTCTGAGAGACAACAGGTAACGGGATATGTGCAATTGCTCTGAGAGGTGGTACAGACTCAACAGTAATTTTGTTTGTCATAAGGAATTCATTTGACACACTTCGTCTTTGCGAGTAAATAAGTAACAGTGATACTTGGCATCACAGACTATTTCATGAAGAATCTGCAAAGTACAGACAGACAATGAGACATAATATGTATGGAAATGCTAAACTGCAAGAAGTAAGACTGCTTAAGATTTTAAATCCACCAGTCTATGTCAGGAAAGTAAATTCTTTAAAAGTAAAATAATATTAGTGCATACAATGATGGAGCTGAAGATTAAATGGCAGAACAACACAAATAAGATCAATTGAAAAGCTCAAGAAGTAAGATTTAATGCATGAAGCATTTATAATTTACTTGGTGGCTTTGCACTTGTTTATTGGGTCTGACACATTGCAGAGGGAAACAATATTAAATGCAGAGCAGTGAAAGACGTACTCTCTTTAAAGTAAAGATGTTGGAACCATGAAGTGTAATAAACCTTCCACACGATGAATCAAAATCCTCAAAGTACCCAGCAGATTAGACAGTGAAAGTGGAAAGAGAAACTGAACATTTCAGGTCATAGACTTTCATCAGCATACAATTTTAAATGGAACTGTCCCATTGATGAGATTATTGAAAGCTAAATGCAAATTTCAACCCAGTACCATCTAAAATATTTCAGTCACAGGATTGGTGCTCGTAATCAGATGTTGGTGGGTGGGATAATTGGGAATGATATTGCCAGCACAAACACAAGAGATTTTGCAGGTGCTGGAAATCTTGAGAAACACTCACAATATGCTGTAGGAATTCAGCAAGTCAGGCAGCATCTATGAAGAGGAATAAACATGGGTAGGGGAAGGAGAAGAAGTGAGAAGCTGTGAGGGGATAGGTGGAAGAGATAACGAGCCAAAAGAAGGGATTTAATAGGAGAGGACAGTTGACCAAGGAACAAAGAAAGGAGGAACAGAATCAGAGGGAGTTGATGGGCAGGTGAGGAGAAGAGGAGAGGTGAGAGGGAAACCAGTAAGGGAAACAGAAAAAGAGAGAGGAGGGAGAGGAGAGATTACTGGAAGTGGGAGAAGTTCAGGTTGGAAGCTATCCAGATGGAATATGAGGTGTTGATCTGCCTACAAGTGTTTGATCTCATCATGGTGTGGAGGAGGTTGTGGATAGACATGTCAGTATGGGAAAAGAAAGTCAAATAGAAATGAATGGACACTAGGAGATCATGCCTTTTCCAGCAGAGTGAAGGTCCTCAATGTGGTACCCCAGTGCATGCCATATCTCCCCAGTGTAGAGAAGGATGCACTAATTACAACAGATGACCCAACAGATTACAGGTAAGGTGACACCTCACCTGTAAGGACTGGAATGGTGGTGAGGGAGAAGATGCACAAGCTGGTGTAGCACCTGTCCCTCATGCAGGGGAAAGTGCCGGAATGGAGACCAGTGGGGATGGATATGTGGACAAGGAAGTCACATACTGAGTGATCCCTGCAGGAAGCAGATAATGAGGGGAGGGGAAGATATGTTTATTGTTAAGATGCCATTGAAGACGATAGAAGTTGATGAAGAATCATTGAAGAATGATGTATTGGATACAGAGGCTTGTGGTGTGGTAAGCACAACCCTATCCCTGTTATAGGGGTGACAGCATTGAATAAGGGCAAATGTATGAGAAATGGAGAAATTGCAGATTGAAAACACATCTTCCCCTTCCCTTATTCTCTGATTCCTGCAGGGATCACTCACTACGTGACTTCCTTGTCTGCATATCCCTCCTGACTGATCTCCATCCCGGCACTTTCCCTTGCATGAAGGACAGACACTACACCTGCTTGTACATCTCCTCCCTCACCACCATTCCAGTCCTTACAGGTGAGGTGACACTTTACCTGTGAGTCTGTTGTATCTGGTGTGGCCTCCTCTACATTGGGGAGATACTGCACATGGTGGAGGCGGGAGATGGGCTGGTACTCAGCTCATGGATTGCTGAGGTTTACTTATCTCTAAGCT
Organism: Hemitrygon akajei; assembly: GCF_048418815.1. Lineage (NCBI taxonomy): Eukaryota > Metazoa > Chordata > Chondrichthyes > Myliobatiformes > Dasyatidae > Hemitrygon > Hemitrygon akajei. The sequence continues at coordinate 146,514,280 of NC_133127.1, read as the reverse complement.
GAACTGAGGCTGTGGCCTGCAATCAATTGGCTCCTGGACTAGCTACAGTGATAACTGGCTTTCGTGGCTATGAACTCACTTTCATCCTGAACGTTATTTGCATATGTTTTAATTTTTGCACATTGGGTGTTTGATTGTCTTCTTTTTTAATGGGTTCTATTGTGTTTCTTTGTATTGTAGTTGCCTGTAAGGAGATGAATTGCAAGGTTATATATAATATACCTGCTTTGATAATCAATGCACTTTGAACTTTAATCTTTGAAGATGCAGGTGAGGATAGTATTAATAGTGGAAAGGAAGCCCCACTCTTTGGGAAAAAAAAGATTACTTCTCAGATGTTATTGAATAGTAGGCCTCATCCCGAGAAAAGAGATGGAGGAACTGACAGAAGGGAATAGCATTTTTACAACTAACAAAATGGGAAGAGACATAATCAAGATAACTGCGAGAGTCAGCAATTTTGAACAAAATTTATAAGCGTCATAATCTGTCTCCGGAGATGACAACAGAGAGAGATCAAGAAAGGAGGCAGAAGTGCAGAGATTTTATTTTACTGCTCATTAGGCCTCTAATATTTAGGGCAGCAATGAATGTCCTCCATCTCTGGTGGTGTTCAGGACTTCCTTCATCATGTCTGTAACTTCCTCTTGGTTTTCATTTTGGTCAGTTATGCAAGTCCTGGGTGGAGAGTCAGGAATACCATCGTATTAGATGTAGAAGGATTCTTCATTCCATTTTCATAGCAATTTTGTTTTACTAGTCCGGGTTGTTAGACCTGAACTGAAACCCTGAAACTGGAGGACCAGTGGACCACTCTTAGTCTGGCCTTTACCCTTTGACCTGTTTGGCATAGATGATCCTACCAAGAGCCAAAACATAATGCCTTGACTCCAGCCAGCGTAGCACTTCAAGTCATTGAAGCAGACAAGCCTCCAAACTACAACAAAGTTGTGGTCCTTTTGGAGGCAAATGCAGAGATACAATAAGCAAATTTTAGTGCAGGGTGGAAGTTGGAGAAAAAGTTGATGAAATTGACGAACTCAGCATGAGTGCAGGAAGTGGCACAAATGCAGTTGTCAATGTTGTGGAGGAAAACTTGGGGAGTGTTACCAGCGTAGGTTGTTTTGTTTACCTAACAAAAAGGCAAGCATAGCTAGGTGCTCATGGCTCCCCTTTAGTTTGGAGAAAGTGGGAGGAGCTGAAAGAGAAATTGTTAACGATAAGGGTTAGTTCTGCCAGATGGAGGCAGGTGGTGGTAGAGGGGAACTGCTTAGGTCTTTTATCGAGAAACAAGCAGGGAGCTTTAAGACCTTTCTGATGGGGGGGGGTGTAAATGTAGAGGGACTGAATGTCCATGGTGAAAATAAGGCAATCTAGACCAGGGGACTGAAAGTTATTGAAGTGATCTAAAGCATGTGAATTGTCACAGATGTAGGTAGGAAGAGACTGAAGCAAGGGTGACAAAATGTAGTCGAGGTATGTGAACGTGAGCTCAGTGTGGTAGGAACAAACAAAAATAATTGGCCTAACAGCACAGTTATATTTCTGGATTTATATTCTGTTTTTGGTCTGAGGGCTCATGCAATGTAATGTAATTCAATTAGTTTTTGGAGGCAGATTAGAATGCAAGTTACATGGCAAAAAGTGCAGAGCAAATTCTTTAACATACAAGACACCACATCCAGGCATCCAATAAAATCAACATGTTTGATGGACTTTACTCTGTGAAGTCTGAAGGACTTCCAGTCAATTCATAATGTAGGTGCACATTTATTGGGCAGTAATACTGCCTCAGCCACATCTTCTGCACCAGAACTTGGTCATGGTTCAATTCATAATGTAGGTACACATTTATTGGGCAGTAGTACTGCCTCAGCCACATCTTCTGCACCAGAACTTGGTCACGAATATTTAAAGTGATTTTGGTAGCAAAAGCTAAATATGGGAACCTATGAGATACAAAGGACATAACATGTTTGTGGAAGGTTTTAGGCTACCTTACTGATGCTATGGAAAACTCTGTCTGCTCATCCAAAGCAATTTACTATAGCCAATGTAATAAACTTGGGTACCTATTGTTATTTTGCAGAAACAAACAGAACATGGCTGACATAGAGAATTGCAATCCATAGTTTTCTGAATGGCAAGAGAATACACACACCAAGTTCTCCCAGAGTAATGCTCTGAATACTATTGAAACTAACAATATTATTGAGGGCAGAAAGTAGGTTGAACAGTTTTTATGCCTCAGATGGACACACTACAAAGGAACTACAATGAAGATTATAATAATTGATCAGAATGTTGTAATGAATTTGAATACTGCCGCAGACTACCACACACATTATTTCAAACAAAATTAGTGCACAGAGAGTTAGATCCTCTCGAAAACTTCCTCTGAAGGTGTGACTAACTCAGCAAAGTATGAGGGGTTGCCAAAGGTTATCAAGAGGTGGAGTGGACAATAACTGTAGTACACTATATTTTAGAGGTCCACTGTGTTGGTACAAGAGAACTTAAATTTAGAGTATGTTTCCTTCCTTTCACTGTTATGCAAAGTAGAACAGAGATAGAGAGGAAGGACACCATTATTTCAATAATTGCAGGCTTCAGTTTCAATTCCTTGAAGCTAGGTAAGAGAGTAAGGCTGGCAGCTGGTATGAGACAGTTCTCAGAAGTTGCTGTGGATACAGGCCAATGAGCAGCAGCAGACTACGGTCGTAACAAAACTCAGCTCAGCAAGGTGGAGGAGGTGGCCTCTCTGACAGAATATATTTACACAAGTTACAGAAAATAATATCTAAAATCAATATCTTCAGAAGCACATCAATTCTAATTCAGAGAAAGTAGTGAAAATGCAAACAGATGATTGAAAATTAGAGTAGTATTGGTTAGAGTAGTAATTTTTGGGTTGCCAAGCAAGTGGGTAAATAAACTAAGCAAATAGTCCACTGATTAGAGAACTTAGCTCTTTACAGAATCGAAACAAATGTTAAAATAGCTCACCAAAAGGCACTAAAAGACTTTCAAAGTAGTTTTTCTAAACAGTTATTCAATTTTAAGGGAATGTAAATCAAAGAATAAGATGGGTTGTGCAAACTTCAAGCAGTTAGTTTTTGTTAAGTAAGCATTCCTAGATGAATTGCCAGTTTTAGTTTTAAGAGGCAAAGATGCTGGTAGAGAATGAAAACAGGTTCTACTTGAGAAAGGAAAAGACATTGCAGGATAGCAATTCAAAGATGTTGAAGAAAGCATGCGTGGTGAATTGTCTTTAGAAGAATGTTCAGGAAGCCAACAGCAACTCAACATTTGGAGCTGGAAGTTCTCTATATAGCCAAGCTTCAGGTACTGGAGCTGTCATCAGTGAATCAACAGAAAGACAAGTACTTTAAACAAGCATTACCAACATGACATGGGAAAGAAACAAGTCAATCTTTCAGAGCTGAATTTATAGGATGTCCCCATGAGGAAATGAAATGAAGGAGAGAGTCTGCTCAGGAGGAAAGTTCAAGCCATATAATTAAATGGAAGGAATCTAATGGAGGAGTAGAGCAGAAATTTCAGAATCAGGTTTAATATCACTGGCATATGTCATGAAATTTGTTAACTTAGCAGCAGTAGTTCAATGCAATACATGATAATATAGAAAAAAATAAGTAAATCAATTACAGTATATATATATACACATACACACATATATAGTTAAATTTAAAATGGTGCAAAAACAGAAATAATAAAAAGTGAGGTTGTGTATTGGCTCAATGCCCATTTAAGAAGTGGATGGCAGAGAGGATGAAGCTGTTCCTGAATTGCTGAGTATGTGCCTTCAGGCTTCTATACCTCCTGATGGTAACAGTGAGAAAAGGGCATGTCCTAGGTGATGGAGGTACTTAATAATGGATGCTGTCTTTCTGAGATGTCTTGAAAACTTCTTTGAAGGAGATCCTTGAGCTCCTTGAAGATGTCTTCGTACTATGGAGGCTAGTATCCAAGATAGAGTTGACTAATTTTACAACTTTCTGTAACTTCTTTTGATCTTGTGCGGTGCCCCCCGTTCCATACAATACAGTAATGCAGCCTTCCAGAATGCTCTCTACATTACTCATGTAGAAGTTTTTGAGAATTTTAGCTGACAGACTAAATCTCCACAAACTCCTAATGAAATTGTTGTTCTTTATTCGCTCACTTACTCCTTTGTCCCCACCAAAATGAGAACATATATATATGTACGTAATGTGTGTGAGTATGTATATATTTGTGAGTGTGCATGTGTGTGTGTATATATAGGAGTACATGGGGAAACCTTTTCTGTGTAATGGATTTGTTCACTGACTTTTATGAATACTGCAATGGGGGCCCTCAACTCACAAGTAGGAGGGGTTATCCCCCACAGCTAGACATTTCCTCTAGCTCAACGCAGGGTCATCTGCTAGAGACCTCAGCCTTGGAATCACACGTTCGTTGCCATTTTTGTTATTATTTGCGTTTCTTGGTTCTTATTTGTTCAGGGAGTAGATCAATTAAGTTTTATTCTAATTTCAATGATACATTGACAGATAAATACAGATGGCTAAGGACAAGGTAAAATTCATTTCTTTTAATGTCAATGGGTTATTAAATCCACTCAAACGTAAGAGAATTTTATCCAATTTGGAGCAATTTGATTAATACTGGGAAAAATGGTTTAACTACATAATGCCTCATAGGCCTGATTTTATTCTCATAAAACAATGAATCTGTTTTAAAAAAAGATCACTCTCTACTTGTACATAGTTCTTTCCTTTTGCTTGTTTTTTTTCCACTCTTTTTTATAAGTGTGTTCTTCAGATAAATACTTTGTGGAGATTTGTGATATATATGATTATATGATATATAAGTACAATGTCTGAAATACATCTTATGAAAATGTTTGTTTGATGATGAACTTCAATAAAAAAATAAATTACAAAAAAAAGAAATATAGTCATGGTCTTGCCTTCTTTATAGCTGCAACAGTATGTTGGGACCAGGCTAGATCCTCAGAGATCTTGACACCTGGGAACTTGAAATTGATCTCTCTCTCCATTTCTGATCCCTCTATGGTGATTGGTTTGTGTTCCTTTGTCCTCTTTTCTGAAGTCGACAATCAGCTCTTTGGTTGTTGCGACATCATTCGACTAACTGATATACCTTGCTCCTGTATGCCCTCTCTTCTCCATCTGAGATTCTGCCAGTAATTGTTGTAGCAATGATCTTCTACTCAAGGTGATGTTGACTGATCTCCTTCAAAGAAGTTTTCAAAAATAGCATAAACTTGGGAAGCACTGTCTTTTATGACTGATATATATTGAATTTGAATTGGAAGTTGCTGCATAATCAGCTTTGAAATGGACTGAAGACATGGAAGTAGTGGATGGGTCTATAGCTATCTGTTGAGCAGAGAAACAACACCTGGAAGATCCCACAGGCTAAGGAAGTACAAGAGCTACATGGAAAGTGTTAGATTTTTGGAAGTATCATCTGAATTTTCATGTAGAAGTTTGTGTTTGTTTTTACTATATTTCATCTGTTTTGTTCTATCTTTGGATTTTAACATCCATGTTCCTAAATATAATGAATATGATGGGTACAAGTTGCGTAGAGTTTGTCACAAAATCTTTAGTATGATTGGATGGATGAATGAAGATGCCCACTGTTTGCCTTGTCATGTACATAAGCCCTCAATTTTAACATGCTTTCCATATTGTTCACCCTTTTTTATTAAATGGGAGAAGTAGTTTGAAGTACATCTTATAACTTACGGTTAGAAAATTGACAACTTAAAAGATGTTGTCATGTGATTGAACCTTGTCACCTTTTTTCAACCATGTCTGCAATTAGATTGGAGTTTGACTTCTAAATATGTATATTGCAAGTGCAGGAAAAACTCAAAGAGAAACAGAATTAACATTTCAGGTCAAAGACGTGAACACTGATTCCCTTACTGCAGATGCTGTCAGAGCAGTTTCAGCTTTTATTTTAGATTTGCAGCTATGATTTTCCACAAGTGGAGGTTATGTTTATTAATAATCTATGCTTCTTTGACCAGATGAGATAACAATAATTCTCAATTTCAGGTGCCAGTTCATAAAGAACAATTTACTATAGTGACATTGTTATACGTCAAGAGGAGTGAATTAAATACTTGCATCATAGACCATAAGATATAGGAGTAGAAGTAGGCCATTTGGCCCACTGAGTCTGCTCCACCATTCAATCATGGGCTGATCCAATTCTTCCAGTCATCCTCACTCCCCTGCTTTCACCCCATACCCTTTGATGCCATGGCTAATCAAGAACCTTGGTGATGGTCACTGCTTTTCTCATTTAAGGAGTATTGCAAATTATCAACCACACCCAGCCTGTATGCTTTTCACTTGTTTTATGAATATGATGTTGGAATTAATGTTACTTCTTCCTAACTTAAGTAGCAACAGGAGTTGTGAACACTGCACTGAATGCAGATCCTATTTTCACCATGAATTCTAGAACATTCAAAATAATTATAGAATCATAGAAACCTACAGCACATTACAGGCCCTTCAGCCCACAATGTTGTGCTGACCATGTAAATTACTCTAGAAACTGCCTAGAGTTACCCTTCTGCATAGCCGTCTATTTTTCTAACCTCCATGTACCTATCTAAGAGTCTCTTAAAAAACCCTATTGTATCTGCCTCTACCACTGTCACTGGCTGTGCATTCCACGCATCCACCACTCTCTGTGTGAAAAACTTAACTCTGACATCCCCCTTGTACCTACTTCCAAGCACCTTAAAACTATGCCCCCTTATGTTAGCCATTTCTGCCCTGGGAAAAAGACTCTAGCTATCCACACGATCTACGCCTCTCATCCTCTTGTGTACCTCTATCGGGTCACCTCTCATCCTCCGTCACTCCAAGGTAAAAAGGCCAAGTTCACTCAGCCTATTCTCATAAGGCATGCTCTCCAATCCAGGCAACATCCTTGTAAATCTCCTGTGCACTCTCTCTATCATATTCATATCCTGCCTGTGTTGAGGTGACCAGAACTGAACACAGTACTTCAAGTGGGGTCTAACTAAAGTTTTATTTAGCTTTAACATTACCTCAGGGCTCTTGAACTCAATCACATGGTCAATGAAGGCATTCATATCATATGTCTTCTTAAAAACACCGTCAACCTGCGCAGCAGCTTTGAGTGTTCTATGGACACAGACCCCAAGATCTGACTGAATTTTGAAATGCCCGTACAAGTGACTTTAATGACTGGACACAGGAACAGTCCAATATTCTGCAATTCGGAAATCAGCATTTGGCACATTCGGCGTGGATTCCTATCCCCTTTTAACACACTGGGCTCAATTTCCATGCTCCCTTTAATAAAATGGGGCCCTGCTTCCATGTGCATTTTAACACACTTCCTACCCTACATTGAAACTCACTGGGGCTACATTTAAACTTACTGGAAAACTTACTTATAACATCTAAAAAGAATGTAAGTTAAATATGTGTTGGAGAATTAATTGGAATAGTGTCCAATAGTCCAGAAAATCTGCCAGTCAGGCACCACTGAAGTATATAGGATGCAGGATTAATTTTTTTTTTCACTCCATCTGGCAAGCAGTTAAAAGTCAGCACAGATCTTTTCCATTGGCTGTTTCTTATCTAAGGGATAAACAGCCCATTTAAGCATGATATCCATTTCCATAGGACACAAGAGCAGAATTAGGCCCTTCAATCCATCAAGTCTGTTCTGCCATTTGATCATGGCTGACTTATTTCCCCTCTTAACCCCACTCTCCTACCTTCTCCCTGAATCTTTGACAGCCTTACTAATCAAGAACCTATCAATCTCCACTTTAAATATGCCGAAGGACTTGGCTTCCACAGACACCTGTGGCAAAGAGCTCCACAGATTTGCCACCATCTAGTGAGAGAAATTCCTCCTCAGCTCTGTTCCAAAGGGATGTTCTTTGATTTAGAGGCTGTGTCCTCAGGTCCTAGACTTTCCCACTAATGGAAATATACTCTCCATGTCCACTTTATCTAGGCCTTTTTAATAAGTTTCATTGAGATCCTCCTCATCATTCTAAACACCTAAAACTTCAAATGCTCCTCAAGTAATAATTCTTTTATTACCTGATTATTCTTGTAAAGGTCCTCTGGACCCTCTCCAAACCAGCACATCCGTTTTTTTTAAAAAAAAACAGTTTTTGAGGCCTAAAACTACTCACAACACACCAATGTGGTCTGACCAAAACTTTATAAAACCTCACCAGTACATGTTTGCTTTTTATATTCTAGTCCTCTCAAAATGAATGCCAGATTTGCATTTGCCTTCCTTACTACCAACCCAACCTGCAAGTCAATCTTTTAGAGAATACTACACGAGGGATCCCAAGACCATTTTCACTTCTAATTTCTGAATTTGCACCCTGTTTAGCACATAGCCTTTAGTCCTTCTACCAAACTGCATGATCATACACTTTCCTGCACTGTACTCCATCTGCCATTTCTTTGCCCATTCTCCTACTCTGTCCGAGTCCCACAGCAAATTCCCTGCCTCAACACTACCTGCCTCTCCACCTTGTGTTATCTGTAAATGTGGCTACAAAACCATCTGTGGTTCAGGTGTGGGTCAATGGGACTAGGCAGAAGAAGAGTTTGGTACAAACTAGATGGGCTATATGCTTGTTTCAAATGCATATTTCAAATACAGCAAAAGCTTAAAAATCCCACACATACAACATTCTTGTGGACAATAATTAGTATATTAATATTTATAAGGTTTTATCATTAACTTGACAAAAATATTTTGAATTACTGTAAGCTTACAATTCATTAAATATCAATAGACAGGCTATATTACTTACAACACTGAATGCCGATCACTATCTGTTAAAGCAGCAATACCACTGTCACAACATTCATCCTTCAGTTAAGGTATTATTGTGCATCAATTAGCTGGAGCACATTAGCCGGGGTTAGTGAAAATAGTGAAAAGTAATTCAATAAAAGACCCCCACCCCTGCCACCTGTCATCAGCTCTAGAAAACATACAATCTGAACAACAGATATAGCACAGGCCATATATTGGGTTCAGTGATTGTAAGACACTCGAGTGTTACTTTCATAGTTTATTAGGAGTACCGAACCCTTAATTAGATTATTGCCTTGTAATTATTCACAAGCATCAATTATTTTCTATATAATTGAAGCTGCATGCAATGTAAATTTTATTCTCAAACCACAGTTGAAAAGACAAGCATTTATTTTCACACAAAGGCATCAAAAGGGATCAATGTTGCTGCACCTGGCTTGGTGTAATTAGCTGAGTACTGATTTTTACTTTGGGTTAGTTGTGGGCTTGTGGATTTTGGTTTCCAATCAATAATACCCTGTACATGAGGGGGAGTGGAGTCAACCACTACTACAAACCTCATAGTTCTTTTATTCTGGCAATTGTTGTCCATTAATAAAGTAGCATACACCCTGGGTCTGATTAAGAGGGAACTCATTATCTGCTTAAACCAGCTGTGCATTACAGAGAGGAATGTGTGGCCAATGAGTTTCAAACTACCCCATCTCTCTCTTCTTACTTCCCATTCATTTTAACTATGCTTTGTGCCCAACTGTCCCTTGTCTTATTTATAGACTGTGCCAGTTGCTAACTAGTCCAGCATTGGTTGAACATCCCTGGTAATGTTATACCATTTTAGAAGGCACGTAAGCATTGTTGATAGTTCCAGAGTACACACATAGGCAGAGCTTCCTTCCCTAAGGACATTGGTTAACTCATGGAGCTTTTATATTTAACCAGTAATAACCAACATCACCAATAATAGATTTTATTCCAATTTTATTTGATTTAATTTGATTTTCGGGCACAATCACTTTCAGCTGCTTTATTAATGACTTCTCTGCCATTGTTAGATTAGAGGTAGGGGTGTCCGTTGTTGACTGTTCAATTCATTCATGCAACCAGGAAGCAGAATGGGGAATGGAAAAATAGAGAAGTTAGAAAAATCACTGCCTTACCTACATTTTCTTCTAATTCTGTCTTCTGGCCACAGCAGTCTTCTGTTTCTCACGTTTCCGTCTTGGATTTTGTTTTGCTGTCCTCTGTTGCTATTCTCTTCTTGCTCTTTCTACTTACATCTCCACCAGACAGGTAATCTGCAATTATCAAGCCTTCACTAAGTCAGTAACATCACCATTTGTACCATTTAGTCTCTATCAATCAATCTAGTCTCCACACAATCACAAACATTCATGTTGTTCTTTTCCTCCCTTCCTTCTCTCTGCAAACTAAAACATGCATAATAACTTCTGAAGTAAGAAGAAAACACTAGCTCTTTGGTAGAAGCTCCAGAAGTCAGGGGTGATGAAGAGAGTGAAGTTACCAGAACTTGTGAGAAGGTCGTTGGGAAATGAAAAGGTCTGAAGGTAGTTAAGTAACCTGGACCAAATGGTGTACACTCCAGGGTTCTGAAAGAGATAGCTGAAGAGATAGTGGAGGCATTAGTAATGATCGTTCAAGAATCACTAGATTCTGAAATAGCTCAGGAAGACTGGAAAATTGTAAATGTCGTCCCACTGTTCAAAAGGGGAGAGGGGCTGAAGAAAGAAAACTATGGACCAGTTAGTCTGACCATAATGGTTGGAGTTGATTATTAAGGATGAAGTTTCAGGATATTTGGGACGCATGATAAAATAGGCAGCAGTCAGCATGGTTTCCTCAAGGGAAAACCTTGCCTGACAAATCTGTCGGAATTCTCTGAACAAATAACAAGCAGGATAGATAAAGGAGAATCAGCTGACGCTGTATGGGATTTTCAGAAGGACTTTGACAAGGTGCCACACATGACACGGCTTAACAAGCTACAAGTCCATTGTATTACAGGAAATATTCTAGTGCGACAGTAGGCAAAGAGTGGTATTAAAGAGAACCTTTTCTGGTTGGCTGCTTGTGATTAGTGGTGTTTCACAGGGGTCTGTGCTCGGACTGATTCTTTTTACATTACATGTCAAAGATTTGGATGACGGCTTGGTTGCAAAGTCTGCAGATGATATAAAGATAGGTGGAGGAGCAAGTAGCTTTGAGGAAATAGAAAGGCTACAGAAGGAATTAGACAGATTTGGAGAATGGGCAAAGCAATGACAGATGAGATAAAGTGATGGGAAGTGTACGGTCATGCACTTAGGGAGAAGAAATAAAAGAGTTGACAATTTTCTAAATGGAAAGAAAATACAAAAGTCTGAGACACAGAGGAACTTGGGAGTTCTTGTGCAGGATTCCCTAAAAGTTAATTTGCAGGTTGAGGCTGTGGTGAGAAAGGCAAATGTATTCATTTCAAGAGGACTGGAACATAAAAGCAGGGATGTAATATTGAGACTTTATAAAGCATTGGTGAGGCCTCTCTTGAAGTATTGTTAGCAGTTTTGGGCTCCATATCTTGGAAAGGATATGCTGAAACTGGAGAGATTCAAAGTAGGGTCACAAAAATGATTCCAGGATTGAATGGCTTGTTATATGAAGAGCATTTGATGGCTCTGGGCCTGTATTCATTGGAATTCAGAAAAATGAGGGCTAACTTCACTGAAATTTATCAAATGGTGAAAGACCTTGATAGAATGAATGTGGAGAAGATATTTTATGGTGGGAGAGAAGACACAAACTCAGAATAGAGGGTTGTCCTTTTAGAATGGAGATGAGTGACCATTTAGCTATAGAGTGGTGAATTTGTAAAATTCTTTGCCACATGCAGCTGTGGAGACCAAGTCTTTATGTATGTTTAAGGCAGAGGTTGATAGATTCTTGATTGGTCAGGGCATGAAGGATTATGGGGTGAAGGCAGGAAATTGGAGCTGAGAGGAAAATTGGATCAGCCATGATGAAATGGTGGAGCAGAATCGATGGGCCAAATGCCTAATTCTGTTCTTATATATTATGGTCTTAAGTGCCTTGGCATGTTGTATTTATTGTTTCTCTATCACCGAAGCTGACTGATCCACTGAGTATTTCCAGCTTCTTCTGCTTTATTCCAAGTGTTTTAATCATCTAATTTTGAGCTTGGTTTTGAATAGAATTCAAATCTTTTGGGAGTGAACTGAGAGTCAGAGCAGGATCAGAAAGGCAAGCTAAATTCCTTTAAGTTTCCTTATTGATTAAGAAGAACAAAAGCAGACACTTAGGCCTCAGAAAATCTTTGATTCTATTTCAGGCTTTTCCCGAAACTTTGATTCATATCCTGAATTAGCTGATGGCTAGGAACAATCTTCACAGGTACAGACTGACCTGCCCCAACCTAGGATTGGGACCACTAGGCTGTAAAGTATTAGGCTGGAAACTACAAGTAGATAGAACAATTTAATGCTTCAACCACAATCAGTATTAAGGATTCTTAGTTAATAGCTATAGAGAACATGATTGCATTCAAATTGAAATTACTTTTCATACTACTGGGGAGCTTAATTACAAATTTTAAAGAGATATTTAAGCCAATGAGGAAATAAACAATGAAGGCAATTAAAGTTATGAGTATGAATTCAGTTTTTAAAATGTTCTTTGTTTTAAAAAAATTGGTTAAAATCTGAACATTATAAGTTCTGTCTGGATTTGACAGAATATAGAATTCTACAGTAATTCAATGATCAGGTTGCACTATCTGAGTGCTGAGTCAATTTGATTACAATCCAACTGCATTTGTTTGAATTATTGGAAAAGTTTGTTACCATCCGGCTAAGAGAGCAAGTAGGTCTTCTATTCAAAATACAGAACCTACAGCAGCATGCAAGCTTATAAAACAATGTAGCAGCACCTGTCCTGAGTTTTTTTAAGCCTCTGCAATGGAATCTTCTGACTCAAAACAAAGAGCACTGCTGAAAAGACTCAGTAAACATCAAGGAATGTCAGAGAAACAGAGAATGCAACAAGTGCAGTTCCTCCTTGTTTCCATTTTGTCTTTATATTTGGACTGAATGATTACTTAAGCTTATGATTGTTAATTGATTTTTGACTGCTTTATTGATTAAAGGCATAAATATGTTGACATCACAAATTATTCTCAGCTAACAACGTATGCTCCTATTCCACACTGGTTAAGCCATTCATTACAAACCCAAAATTACATTATCAGATCAGATTTAATTTGGGCAAAATTCAAACATGTTTCCCAATAATAAAGCTCCTTATGTGCAAAATATTTTAGATTAAACAGAATAATCCTTTTAATGTGAAATGGTCAAGAAAAAATATTTTGAGTACTAATGGATAAATGCTTGGAAGATTCCATTGATATTCCTTAATTCAAATGTTAATCCATCTGTTGTAAATATCTAATGCTTTGGAATAATAATTTATTCACATAGTACACAGGGTGACTCTCAGTTTCTACTTAGAAGTTCTAAGTTGCTGATTTATACCACAAGTGAGCTATTTTATCAAGCCTCGAGATATCTTACAAAAGCTTCATCAATTTTGTAAACATGGTGCCTCGCACTAAGTGCAGGACATTTCAGATACCATTTGAAGTGCCTTGCACTAAGTGCAGGACATTTCAGATACCATTTGAACATCTTATAGGCCTCTATATTCTTCATGCCAATTGAAACTTGCGAACCAAATATTGACAAATATAATCCTTTATGAGGAATGCTTTGACTAAACATTAAACAAGAAACAATTGGGAATAAATGTTTTAAACACCAGTAGGAACTAATGCAAAGTCGTATATCAGAAGTCTTAGTAGGAAGAATTAAAATCAGGAAAATTTAAAAAATCACTGAAGGGTACCGAGAATAGAGAAGTGTGAGAAGTTTTAACCATTATTTTTTTTATGGAAGCTAAGTTGGAATAATGTTGAATATCACCTTGATAAACCTGTATGGAGCAAATATGGAATTACCAGTCAATTACAATCAATATTGTATCACCATATCTAACTCATTTAACAAGCCTGCAAACTGGCACATTGCAATCTGTTACGAAACAATATGGGCTTGTAGGTGGTGAGTAAAATGAGTGTTTGCTATATTTTACTCATTTTTTGTTTTAGTGACATCATGGCACCTTCTAATGTTGTAATTTTAACATGAAATCCATCCTTAAGAGATCCAAATAGTGGAGATGATCTGCGATATATTAAGTACAAACAAATGGTTGGATCGAATTAGCATGTCAGTCAGTGTCTATAAAGGGAAAGAAGAGATTTTTGCATTTTCAGCATATTAGTTTTTATTCAAATTGAAGATTAAAGAGCAAGCATTCTACTAAAGTAGTGAAAGGAAGTAAGGGCAAAGCAGAGACAAAATAAAGAACAGATAGAGCACAGCTGGACCAAGTTTCATGAAACTACTGGCTGGGGAAAAGATCTACTGCAATGTTGGTTTCTGACAAAGAATGACTAAAGAATGAACAAGCACCAGAACAAAATGCAGGTAAGAGTCAGTGAGAAAAGCAGACTAAAAATTAGAAGGTAAAAAAGATTTAAAAAATCTGACAGCATGCAGTTGTGTAGGGTTTCAGAAGAGCCATACACATTGCACACAGAATAAGTAGGTCATCTCTTGCCATATTGAAACATGATTAAAAAGTCTGAAGATAATGTAATAATTATCATGTGATTGTCAAAGAGGAAGAAATCTTAAACACAACAGATTCTGCAGATGCTGAAAATCCAGTGTAATAAAATGCTGGAGGAACTCAGCAGATCAGGCAGTGTCTATGGAAAGGAACAAACAACCAATGTTTTGGGTCAAGACCCTTCATCAGGACTGGAAAGGAAGAAATATATAAGCTACAGGAAGATATTCAGGGATTTTTAAAAGATAATTCCATAAGAGATTTGTAGGCATCCTGCATGATGTGTTGGTAAGATATGTGCTTTCACTCTTGAATACAGTGAAGGACTGATAATAAGTAAAACTGAGCAGCTGGACATACTTTTGAAACTCAACTCCTTCGATATACACTGGGCATGGCTGGTGCATCAAAACAGGTTCCATTAGTTTAATTAAGGTCAACAAACCATTAAAAAGATAAAGTGTTTTCCCCTTTAAATAATAACACTAATGTTTCAAATATTTAATTAAAATATTCTAGTCATATTTCTAATTTTTGTATTTAATTACTTAAGTCATATTTAATGTTTTGAATTATTTAGGTGTACTTCCACTTTTACTAGAAGCCGACAATCAACGGAAGCATAGAAACAGTGCAACAACTCAGGCAGTGAAACAGACATCAGTGCAATCTATGGATGAGCCTTGACAATTTACTACCAAATGCTTAGTCAATGTTTGCAGACTTCTCCACCCTATGAAATGGCTGCAGCACCATTGCCTCCAGGGCTTTGGGGCCCATGCATCCTTACAAGGTTAATACAGCCAGGTGACTCTGACAGCTGATGAGAATGGGGTATGGGCCAAACTGAGCAAGATCTGGCCTATTAATGGACTAAGCTGATGTACAGAAATGTGAAAGATAAATTCAGTCCAGAAAAATATTAATCCTCAAGGATGTGTGCTTAGCTCATTGCTCAACTCTCTCTATGCTCATAACTGTGTGGCTACGCACAGGTCAAACACCATCAATCCATTCAATGATGACACCATTGTTGATGGCAGAATCTCCGAAGGCAATGAGGAAGCGTACAGGAGAGAGATAGATCAGCTAGTTGAGTGATATCTCAGCAAACTTGTACTCAATGCCAGAAAGTCCAAGGAATTGATTGTGGACCAGGAAAGGGAAGTTTGGAGAATATACACCAGTCCTTGTTGAGGAGTCAGTGTTGGAAAGGGTGAGCAGCTTTAAGTTCTTAGGCATCAGTGAATCTCTCCTGGGCCCAACACATTGATGCAATCATGAAGAAGGAGCACCAACAGCTATACTTCATTAGGGGTTTGAGGAGATTTGGTATGTCACCGAATCGTCTAGTAAGTTTAGACAGCTGTACTGTGGAATGCATTAGGATCTGGTCCATCACTGTCTGGTATGGAGGCTCCAACATGCAAGGCTGAAAGAGGCTGCAGAAGGTTGTAAACCCAGCCAGCTCCATCACAAGCATAAGCTTCCCCATTTCGTAATAATAAACCAGATTCTGAATATAAATGTTATTACACTGAAAATGCTTGAGGATAGAGGGATCTTGAAGTGCTTTTTCATTTGTCTCTGAAGGTTGTAGGACAGGTGGACAAATAGATGAAGAAAGCATGAAAACACTTAGCATTTTTGACCAAATTATAGAAATTTATATCCAGGAAAAACATATTTGAACTGGCTTAAATATTAGACCACAGGGTGTATATCTGTGTATCATATTTTGGTAAGATGGGATTACTCTAGAATGTTTCCTGTACTAGAATATTTGAACACATGAGGAAAGTGTTGCTAGTTTGCAAATGTTCTCTTTGTAGAAAAGGAAATTTTAATAAAGGTGTGTAAATTTATTTAAATCCACATATTTAAAGGCCTAGATATTGTGGATATGAGGAATCACTTTCTTTAGCAGAGATGTTTATAGCCATGAAATTCAACTTTAAATAATTATTGGAAAGATTAGATGGAATTTAAGGAAACAAAATCACTAAGAGATTGGTGGGAGACTAGAACTCAGTCTGAAGGGATGTAAAATGCTGAAACCCTCAACACATAACAAATACTTGGATGTCTTTAATCTACAAGGCTATTAATCAAGAACTAGAAGTGAGATTACACTGTAGGGAAATTTTCCAACCGGAATCAACCAGATATTCTAAATGATCTTCTTCTCTGCCAGAAATTTAATAAGATTTTATAATTCAATGATCAGGAGGTCAATATGGTATTCGGTGATTAGCATCACTTTCTGAGCATCAGCACTGTATTCATTTTGATTTTAAGCCTGGCTTCAAGTAATGTTCACCTTTCCATCTTCATTGCTACTGGAATGGTTAAGATTACAGACAGCCCCTATGTTACAGGAGTGGGTGAGGTTCCTCGAAAATGTCCGTATCATAATTTTCCATAGCTGTGTCATCTGCACATGTGCCAAGAATTGTAAGATGAGAAGACAGGGTTGTGTTGATTTACTTAATTCACAAAATTTCATGAATGAGTGTTATATTCCATTTCTCAGAGTTTTGGGTTGTAGATTTTGAATACTGTTAAGGTGAATTTCTGTAATTCAAATGGCTATATCCTTGGCATCACACATAATTTTAAAATGCTAATAGTTTTATTTTGGGACCCTCTTGATCTTCATAAACTTGATCGAGTTATATTTCAGAAATTCTCCAATGGAGGAAGTGTTGTATTATGCTACCTTATGAACAGTAATCACCAGGAAAAAAGGATTTTGGAGAAATGATCCCTGGAATATGGGAACTGTTCTCGAAAAAGGGTAGGAGAATCCCTCATCTTGCAGGAGGAATGAGAGAAGGATGTGAGGACAAGCAGGTGACCATGAGCAGCTGCAAGGCAATGGGACACAGGAAGGTAAGGTACGCAACTTCTCAAAAATAGAGGCTCTCTGTTTCCCATTCCACCTCCTTCACCAGGATCCACAGTTCCCCTCCCTCAGCGCCTGGACAACTTCAGAGGAAGTGAGTGTAAGAAATCCACGTATTTTACTCCTTAAAATTACTTACACTTGCATTAAGACTGCAATTTCGATATATGGAGGTCAGCAAAAGGCCAAAATTTATCTGTTTCATCCAAACGCACAGAATCTGTTGGAACACTCAGCCCCATATTGGTGTCCACTTACCTTCTGAATCAATTCCAATATACCACTTGAAATGTATGCATCCATTGACTTACAACCCTGTAACAGCTGTCATATTGAAAAATTTGTTAATTCGTGCAGCTGACATCTACTGGAAATTTGCAGGGTCAACAGCTGAAATGATAAAGGTATTGCTATTTTGCACCTCTCTCTCTGATAAACATGTATTCTGCAGCAGGAACGGCTTTCTGTCATCACAATTTGAATAAGTCAGCTACACCTTTTGGGTGTTACTTGCTGGCTGACCTCCCCTAGTTATCATAATGCAGTTGCTTGGCACCTTCTAGATATGGTGTATGGTCTACGTCATGCAGTGTATCAGGTGCCCAACAAGTCCCGCATGAAAGGCTTCTGCACAAAGGCATGTACACAATACCTGGCATTCCCCTTTGGAGTAGAGCTTTACAATGAAAATCAAAGAAAGGGCACACAGTCTGGGCAAGCAATGAGGAGGAGCAGAGAGAGATCAACTCTCAGAAGGAGGCTGAAATTCAGAGATAGGAGTTGTAATGAAAATCATCATCCATCCTTTATTGTTCTTTGGTCTCAAAGCAGGAATTAATGACCCAGCAAGGCTATGGGAGTACCTTCATTCAACAAGGTGGCTCACTACCACATTCTCAAGGGCAGTTAACGAAGGGCAATAAATATTGGCTTTGCAAGCAAAACGCAGATCACGCAAATAAATAAATAAATACATAAATAAATAATAATAATAAAGAAAGCATCAGAGAGAGCTGTGAGAGACCTACATTGTCAGTGATCACTGACTGTAAAGTCCTTTTTAGCTGGTGGGGCTGGAGATCACTGCAACAACGCAGGTTACATTGAGAGAACTTAGACATTTCCCATCAAATGAAATATGACCTCATCCAGTTTTCCTTTGCCAACGTTAAATCGATAGAGTGATGAAACAGAATTAACATCTCAGTTAATGCGAGGGGACGTACATAATTTAGGTACACTCAGTGTCTATTTTATTAGATACTGTGTACACCTGCTTGTTAATGCAAATATCTGATCAGCCAATCATGTGGCAGAAATTTAATGCATAAAAGCACTCAGACATGGTCAAGAAATGCAGTTTCTGTTTGGACCAAACATCAGAATGAGGAGAAATGTGACCTAAGTGACTTTGGAATGATTATTGTGATCTGTGAAGGTACTTAGTGTATCTCAGAAACTGCAAGTCTCCCAAGATTTTCAGGTACAACAGTGTCTAGAGATAACAGAGCATGGCTCCATCTTGGGTACTAGCCTACAAAGTACTCAAGACATCTTCAAGAAGCGGTGTCTCAGAAAGGCGGCGTCTATTATTAAGGACCTCCAGCATTCTGATTCTGGTGGAACAACAAAACAGACATCCAGAGAATGACAGTTCTGTGGGCAAAAACACCTGGTTAATGAGGGAGGTCAAAGGAGAATGGCCAGACTGGTTCAAATTGACAGGATGGCGCCATAACTCAAATAACCATGCATTAAAACAGTGGTGCGCAGGAGAGCGTCTCTGAATGCACAACACCTTGAAGTGGATGAACTAAAGTAGTGGAAGACCACAAGCATACACTCAGTAGCCATTTTATAAGGTACAGAAGGTTCCTAATACATTGGCTATTGAGTATACCTTACAAATTTATCTTACTGCAAGACCAACCATCGGTGTGTTAAAGTGAATAAAATTATTTTAAAGTTTTGTCATCATTATGATGTTAGAAATATGATGCCCAGTTGTGTGTAGTATATTGTGCTAAGCAGAGATGCTATAACATCCATATTATTAATTTTTTTATTCAATGAAGTATATTGACCAGGACACAAGGAATAACTCCTCCTATTTGAAAAGTGTGTTCAAGAAGGTTTCTCTAGATAGATAGATATATATATAGATATAATATATATATATGGACCTCTCAATTTCTCAGCTTATCTTTGTTAACAGGGCAGTGCATGTGACTGAGGGACTGTCGGGGAGCATTTTGGGACTAGAGACCATACTTTTATTAGTTTTAAAATAAGAACCTGAAAAATTAAGAAATAGGAGCAAGAGTAGGCCATCTGGTCCGTTTTGCCTGCTCTGCCATTCAATAAGATCATGGCTGTTCTGGCCATGGACTCATCTCCACCTGCCTGCCTTTTCCCCATAACCCTTAATTCCCCTACTATGCAAACATCTATCCAACCTTGTCATAAATATACTTACTGAGGTAGGCTCCACTGCTTCTTTGGGCAGAGAATTCCACAGATTCACCACTCTCTGGAAAAAGCAGTTCCTCCTTATCTCCATCCTATGTCTACTCCCCCGAATCTTGAGGCTATGTCCCTTATTTCTAGTCTTACCCACCAGAGGAAACAACTTTCCTGCCTCAAACTTATCTATCCCTTTCATAACTTTACCCATTTCTATAAGATCTCCTCTCATTCTTCTGAATTCCAGCAAGTACAGTCTCAGCCGACTCAATCTGTCCTCACAGTCTAAACCCCTCGCCTCTGGAATCAACCTGGTGAACCGCCTCCAAAGACAGTAAATCCTTCCTCAGGTAAGAGGAGCAGAACTGCACACAGTACTCCAGGTGTGGCCTCATCAGTACCCTGTACAATTGCAGCATAACCTCCCAGCTCTTAAGTTCAATGCCTCAAGCATTGAAGGCCAACGTTCCATTTGCAATCCTAATATCACAGCCCTGGAGGTTCTGCCGTTTAACTTAGCACCATACTCCCTGAAATCCCTTTACTGAACCTCATCACTCACTCTGCCCATGTCATTGGTACCTAAATGGACCACAACCTCTGACTGTTCACCCTCCCTCTTAGGAAAGCTGTGGACTTGTGTTGCCCTTAAGGCATTTAACTTTATTACATTTTCACTTTAAGAAACTCATTTGTAACTATTTTCTAGTTAAAGTTAAAGGTTGATAACTACGTTGCAATTTATTGAAGGTAAATTCATTATCTGTGATGTATCACACCCGGTATCACACCCGGTTTTGCCGCATCTTGTGGGTAAGTTCCGGTTTGGAGTAACGGGAAGGTGGGGGCTTGCATGTGCAGGGTCAACGCAAGAAAAGCTCCTTTTGACCCACTAAGAAACATCATAGAAGCAACACCATAAGTTCATATGACAGTCGATATGTTGAAGTAAAAATGTTAACGCTGATTCTGTTGAAAGAAATGATGGTTGACAAGATTTATTTTCTTGTGCTATTTTATTTGTATCATTTTATTAACAGTTTTCACCATATGTTAATGTGGAAGAGTGAACAGTAAACAATTAATCTTACCGCGACTCTGTCTTCATTGGCTCCAGTTTAACTTGGTGTTTAGTCAGAGATTCAACACACTGCAGGACTCAATCCTAGATGTCCTGGATCCTGGCACCTGGAAGATAACATTCCATCCAGGAATCTTGTTTTCACCCACAAAACCTCCTTTCTGTTCCCCTAACTAATGCTTGCCCTATCTCCACAGCTTGCCTCCTCTCCCCCGCTTCCCCTCTGAATCCCAGAGCCAGACTCATTGCAGAGACCCGACCGCTGTGATTTTCCTCTGCTAGGGTCATCCCCCAACAGTATCCAAAGTGATATACCTGTTGTTGAGGGAGATGGCCACAGGGTTACACTGCACTGGCTGTTTAACCCTTTCACCTTCCTTACCATCACCCAGTTTCCTGTGTCTTGCATCTTGTGTATA